>NW_028230441.1:17221676-17529642 GCF_043228905.1 Azolla caroliniana
CTATTGAATGCATGCTACCTAGGATTTCACCTCAGCCGACTTGTACCTACCTACTTACCATACAACGAAAAGTGTGCTCGCGTGCAACGGCCGGTTTACACACGCTAAACTCGGTTTCCGCCTAGGGACGGTTTTCTTCACGACAGCGCGGAATCTAACAAGTCGAGGAGCGCGAGCGAGGCGTGAAGCTAGAAGGAACCAAAGCGTAGATCCGGTGGAGCAAGTGGAACCTCAAGTTGAGCTTGAGGGGGAGTGTTGCGAGACAAGCTCAACATTCGTGCGTAATACGATGTGTAACCCAGTGCGTAGACTGGGTGCGTAAATCGGTACACACAACCTGGTCGTATCGGTGCGTAAACTGAAAGGCCTTTAGAGAGATATTCCTCGTAAGGAATAATTTTGGGAGTGAGTGTCGAGGGTCATTTATGAGCAGTCAAGTACTGTCAGTACTTGTGTCAACCCGATTGTCAGGGCTTGTATAAAAGGTGCTCACTGAGCACGGTGTATGTACAGACTGAGTAATATTTTGAATTGAGTTTCTGTGTGTTCTCTCTCTCTGTCTCTCCCACGTACTATGTATATTCAAGCTCTCCATTAAACCTACATATTTTCTGTGTTCCTTTTTCTATTGCTTCCGCACATAATCTTTTTCACTGTTGAATACGGGTGTCTAATGGACGTATTCACATTGTCGCCTTTAGTACACACTAGGCTTAGACTATTTATGTAAATACTGAGAAGGGCAGTTGCCCTAAGTTAGTCAATATATAAACTGACTTTGTAACCTAGTTGTTGGAGTTGCTCTTTGTTCTATTGCCTAATATACAACTAGTTTGTTGTGCCTTTCTCTCTCACTCTCTCTTGCATGCTCTGCAGCATCTTGTCTAATGTTTCCATCTGTCATTGACCTTTTTGTCTACATACACCACTTCATGATCATCATATAGAAGAGTTTGGCTTAAGTTCTGCATTCGAAGGCGGCCCTTTCCCAACATCTGGTATCAAAGCCCGGTTTATGTTCGAGCTTGCTGTAGCCTTCTATCTTAGCCTCTGAAAACTCTTCTTCGTGTATTCTGAAGATCTTAGCTAGTCACGACAGGCAAATCACAACGAGATTGTTCTTGCAAAGAGAAATGTGACGAAGTCGGCACTTCATTGTTCTAGATCACTCTTGTTTTGTGGTTATAGCCATTCGGAGTGGGACTTCTGTCTTGATTAGGTGAAATCATTGCTTCAATCGACTAGGCGGAAATCGAATAGGTCATTTGACGCTACTCTCCTACTCGTCGTAGTCACCTGAAGCAAACAAGACTTCAGGGGAAACCCCAATCCGTGTTTCACTCAGCTGAACGACATTTGGGAGGACCAGTTGGTTCCGTCCCTCTCATCGTTGCAGTCAACCGGAACAGGATCGGCCTGGAGTATTGCATAGAATCGGTGTTGGGAGATTTCGGAGAAATCAAATCATCAAATCCTGGTTCAACTCGACTAAGTCTATTGATTGTAGTCACTCCGAACAGGATTCATGGTTCTTCGTAATCAACAAGACTTGTGTTCAAACTTCGGCTAGAATGACATCGAGTGGGCTAGGCTATCACACACCACCACAGTTCGTAGCTAACTCAAGACAAAGTTTATTATACCAACACACATGGTTTCAACATCCGGCTCGTCAGAGATGAGTCTACGGAAGTTCGATGGATCGAACTTCAACTTCTGGAAGAAACAAATGCAAGACAACTTGATAGTCAAGGGCCAGATTGAGCCCATTGAGAATGAAGATCCCCCAGAAGCATACAAACCAATCAAGTGGCAGAAGCTGGACAGAATTGTTCGCGCCACAATCCGGATGCACAATCAGAATCTGTATATTTCACGATGCAATCGTGTAAGACAGCCTTCCAACTATGGAAGACACTGTCGGACACTTACGAAAAGAAAGTCGCCAACACGAAGTGTAAAGAATAGCGTGTGGAAGCAAGTAGAAAACCAAACACAGAAAATATGCAGGTTTAATGGAGAGCTTGAATATACACAGTATGCGGGTGAGACAGAGAGAGAGAAGACACACAGAAATTCAAAACAAAATAATACTCAATCTGTACATTGGATATGCTCAGTGAGCACTTTTATACAAGTCTATACGGACTGACAGAAGTACTGACACGTACTTCAATGCTCATAATTGAGCTCTACACTAACTCCCAAAATATATTCCTACGCGGAATATCTTTCCAACAGCCTCGCGGTTTACGCACCGCTACGGCTTCTCGTTATGCACCGGCTTGCGTACCGGTTTACGCACCCGTTTTACGCACCATTTTACCCAACTGATCCGGTTCTCGGCTTGCACAACCAATACGACCAATGTTGAGCTTGTATCTCAACACTCCCCCTCAAGCTCAACTTGAGGTTCCATCCGCTCTTCCGGATCTACGCTCCAGTTCCTTCTGGCTTCACGCCTTGCTCGCGCTCCTCGACCTATTCGATTCCGCGCGCCTCAACCCTTCTGGTCGGCTTGCGTGCCCGTGCAGCCCTTCTCAGCTCCATCATTGTCACGGTGTTGGCGCTTCTTCTGTTGCCCTCTCTTACGCTTGGCCCTCAATTGATTCGGCGTATCTGAATCAAACATCTGAACTGACTCGGCTTCCTCCGATCGGTTTTCGCGCTTGTCCGAGTTGGCTGTCTCCAACTCGTCTTCGGTCTTCTCACCCTTGATGGCTTCGTCTCCCCCACATCCGCCCTCGGCTTCTTCAGCCGATCCGAAATCGAATTCTTCATCCAACTCGGTGTCACGGTCTTCCGGAACTTCTCTCCCCCTTCCGTGGTCATTCAGGACGCCTCTCCCCCTCAAGTTCGGCACGTCAAGGTGACCCAACCCAAGCGCACCCGAGAATTGCCGCAACTTGTCCAGACCAAGAGGCTTGGTGAAGACGTCGGTAGTCTGCCGATCCATTGGAACATACTAAACTTCGACTTCACCGGAGAGGACACGCTCACGGACAAAATGGTAGTGCACCTCAATGTGCTTAGTTTGGGCGTGGAAGACGGGGTTCTTTGGTAGTTGGATGCTGCTGAGGTTGTCACAGTAGATTATCGTTGGATCGGGTACCTCCACCTGCAGATCAATACGCCTTCGGGGGTATGGATCACTTCGATCCTGAGGAAGTAGTGAAGGTCCCCCAGGTCCTTCATGTCAAATGATGCCGCGAGTTGGAGCTTTACACGGTCAATTTCACCAAGGTCGACGCCGGTGATGACCAAGTCATCAACATAAAGTAAAATACTAACCGGCCCGAGTCGACCTTTCTAGATGAACAATGAGGAGTCTGATTTTGACGTCACAAATCCCATCCGACACAATCGTTGTGTGATCTTCGCGTTCCAGGCATGTGGGGATTGCTTGAGTCCGTAAAGGGACTTCTACAACTGGCATACCACCGAGGTGTTCGTACCAGAGTGAAATCCGGGGGGTTGTACCATGTACACCTGTTCCTCAAGATCACCTTGCAGGAACGCATTCTTTACATCCATCTGATGTAAGTGCCACCCCTTAGCCACTGCTACGGCTAGCAGAACACGCATGATAGTCATCTTCGCGACAGGCGCAAAGGTCTCGTCGTAGTCGATGTCGTGTTGATGCACGTAGCCTTTCGCTACTAACCGGGCCTTGTATCGGTTGACCAAGTCATTGGTGTTGTACTTGACCTTGTACACCCACCTGCATCCGATCGGCTTCACACCCTTCGGTGCGTCAACCAGGTCCTAGGTTTCATTCTCTGCCAATGCGCGCATCTCTTCCTCCATTGCGGCACGCCAATTCGCGTCCTTCGCAGCTTCTGCATAGCTCTCCGGCTCATGCACTTCCGCTACCCAGGTCATGTATGCATAGTGATGCGCCATGTACTCATTGTATCCGAACCGCACAACAAGGTTCTTCTGGCAGGTAGATCAACGTAATTTCTCATTAGCTGATGTTGACGCTTTCTTAGCCGACGCGGACTTCGCTCTCGAAGGCCAGTCATCACTTCCCTCGGAGTCGGACTCGCATCGATCCGACTCGTTCCTATCGGTGCCGTAATCCGACACCTTGTTCTTCCCTTTTTCCTTGCGTGTACGCCGTCTCCTCGACTGCCTGCGTGGGTAATGCATGGCCGAGTCTCCACTACTCGTCGGCTCTTCATCGGACTGGTCGAATCAACTCAGTCATCCATTCGGTCCGCTTAACTGAAACGAAATCGGACTCTCTTTACGGGTCCCAATTTCAAGCTCATCGGGCGGCGTCTCGGCCTCGCTGACCTCATCATCAGAACTCGGATTGGAGGTGAGGTCTGGAGTCGGAGGCAAGTACCAAGACGCGGACTCATCAAACACAACGTCGCGGCTCACGCGCGCTTGTTTGGTGTGAGGGTTATAACACTTATAACCCTTCTGCTAATCCGAATAGCCGACCAAGATACACTTCTCGGCTTTCGCGTCCAGCTTCCTCCGCTTCTCCTTCGGTACATGCACATACGCAATGCTACCGAAAAGTCTCCAGTGTCGTAGGTTCGGCTTCCTTCCAAAATACAGCTCATGCGCTGACACTTTGTCTCTGATCCGATTCTGGATGTATACCGCAATTCGTACCGCCTCAGCCCAATAGAACTTGGGCAAGCTCTTTTCTTCCAACATTGCCTGCACCGCTTCCACAACCGACCGATTTTTCCCTTCAGCCACACCGTTTTGCTCCAGCATATATCTGCAATTGAATTCGCGCTGAATTCCCATCTGCTGTAGATACCTGTTGAATTGAACGGAAAAGTACTCTTTTCCACCATCTGACCACAAGCACTTGATCTTTCTTCCTGTTTCCCTTTCGACGGAACTCTTGAGGTCCCGAAAACAGTCGAAGAATTCACTCTTCTTCTCAATGAGGTAGATCCACGTGTGCCGCGCATAGTCGTCGATGAAGGAGACGAAATATCGACTCCCGCCAAGACTAACGTTCTGTGTCGGCCCCCATACATCGGAATGTATCAAGTCGAGCTTGTTCCGGCTTCGGTTACGCTCATTAGGGAAAGGAAGTCGGTGTTGCTTCCCTAGTTGGAAGGCTTCACAAATTTGTGCCTTCCGGCCATTAACTTTGGGCAATCCGAACACAACTTGTTTCTATTGCAAGTCCTGAAGTCGTTGATAGTTGACGTGGCCTATCCACTTGTGCCATAAGTCGATATCTGACTCGACTTTTTGTCCTTTCACGAACATTGTGGTGGCACCGTCAATAGAGTCGAAGATAAACATCCTCCTGTCTCTGCGCCCTTGCGCAATAACTCGGCCTTCTTCCTCGATGAAGCACCCGAGATGTGTGAACCGGACTTGCATCCCCTGGTCGACGATCTGCCCGACTGACACCAGATTTTTTGTGATTGTCGGGACGTGTAACACGTTCATGAGTTTCCCTTTCTGCCCGACATGGCTCAAGGGAACTTCATCGACATTCGCGATCGGATGCAGAGTGTCGTCTCTAGTTGTGACTTCTCCCGATTGCATCGGTTTCTCAAGGTATGAGAACAACTCCTTGTGGCACGTCATGTGGTTTGACGCACCGGAGTCGACGTACCACACCTCGTCCGATTTCGGGGTGGACTTCTTCATCGACTTCGCTTTGTGTCTCGTCATGAAGGCTGATCCTCTTCCGGCTTTTCCGGATCCTTCGGCGTAGAGCGATCGTTGCCGATTTCCTTTGTTGGTCTGTCCAGAACCTGATACGGACCCGGTTCTCTCTGAATCGGCGCGCTTTTTCCAGCACTCACTCTCCCTGTGACCTTTCTTGCCACAGTACCAGCATTCTGTGGCAGATTTCCCTTGCCGGTTCTCATCGCCTCGACTCCCCCAGTTTCCGGAGGGTCCAAATTTGCTGTCAGCATCACTTCGGTGCCTTCTTCCTGACAGGAACACATGCTCCCGATGAACAACGCTCGGCCACAACCGAGCTTAGAATCAAAACACCGAAAAAAAACGGGGAATGAATGCACGACACAAAGGAGAGAAGAGTACACAGGATGTTTAACGTGGAAAACCCCAAGAGGGAAAAACCACGGGAGTCCACAGACTCCAAACTATCACTATATCACAATGATTACAACAGTGAGCTCACGGAGGCAACGACCTCATGCTCACGATCTTCGCCATAGGCGGCGGTTACAACAGAGGCAACGACCTCTTCTCTCTCTCTCTCTCTCTCTCTCTCTCTCTCTCTCTCTCTCTCTCTCTCTCTCTCTCTCTCTCTCTCTCTCTCTGTACACTGTTACGCACTCTCTCTTCTTGCGCTAACAAGAATGACAACAACCACCACACTAAGTTTTCCCTAAGTCATATTTACAAATATAGCCCCGATGGACTCTCAGAAACATATTTACGAATATGTCCCTTCATACGGTGAGCACTTCTCACCGGGCCTGCATCATCTAGCTCTTGCCAGGCACTTGTCATCCTGTTCTCACCGGGTCTTCCGTAGTCGGGTACTCTTCATCCGGTTCTCACCGGGTGTTCACCATCCGACTCTTGCAGGGTACTTCTCATCCGGGTCTTCACCATCCGGCTCTTGCCGGGTACTCGTCATCCGGTTCTCACCGGGTCTTCACCATCCAGCTCTTGCCGGGTACTTCTCATCCGATTCTCACCAGGTCTTCCGTTGCCGGGTACTCCACATCCGGTTTCGGCCTCGACCGAGTTTGCTCATCAGTACTGTTCTTCTCACTTCCCATCCGGAGGGACTTGTTTCCTAACAACCTCCCCCTTCACTCCGGCATGGGATGTCTTACAAGTCTGATCCGGTTAAGGCATGCATCCAACTTGTCGGGTATCAATACTTTGGTCAGCATATCTGACCCGTCCTCAGCCGTGTGGATCTTCGTCGGCACGAACTCCTGGTCATCTACTCTTTCCCGGATCCAGTGATACCTTTGCTGAATATGCTTCGTCCGGGAATGGTAGGCCGCATTCTTAGCAAGGTAGATGGCACTTTGACTGTCACAATAGAGCTGGTATTCATCTTGCCGGATACCGAGCTCTCCGATGAAGTCCTTCATCCATAATATCCGGCTGGTATCCACATCAATCGACATGGCTGAATTGGTAAAACCGTCAAGTTGAGGTTTACCGGAGCCAAATCGGAGACACGTATTTGAAGTGCCCTTCAAGTGCCGCAGTATCCATTTGACCGTGTTCTAGTGCTCCTTGCCGGGATTGCTCATAAACCGGCTCACCACTCCGACTACGTATCCTATATCCGGTCGGGTACACACCATTGCGTACATCAAGCTCCCGACGGCAGAGTCATATGGAACCTTCATCATATCAGCCTTCTTTGCTTTCATCTTCGGGCTTTGCTTACCAGATAATCTGCAGTTTGCCGGGAGTGTCGATCCAACCGGTTTCGCTTCTAACATGTTGAACCGCTGAAGCACCTTTGTCACGTATTTCTCCTGTGACAGCCACAATTGCTTCTTTGACCGGTCCCGGATGATATGCATCCCCAGCATCTGTCTTGCCGGACCCAAGTCTTTCATTGAGAAGGTCCGGTTGAGAGCCTTCTTCAGCATCCGTATTTTGGCTTGGTCCCGTCCGACGATCAACATGTCGTCCACGTACAGAAGGAGTATCAAGAAGTCGCCTCCTTCGAACTTCTTCACAAACACGCAGTGATCGACCTGCGTCTTGTGGTACCCTTGATCTGTCATGAAGGAGTCGAACTTCCGATACCATTGTCGGGGTGCCTCCTTCAGTTTGTACAGGCTCTTCTTCAATTGGCATACCAGGTGCTCCTTCCCTTTCTCCACGAATCCTTCCGGTTGCTGCATGTAGATCTCCTCTTCGAGGTCACCGTGAAGGAATGTCGTCTTCACGTCCAGCTGCTCTACCTCGAGGTCCATACTTGCCGCTATACTCAGCACCCTCCGGATGGAGGTCATCTTTACTACCGGGGTAAATATCTCGTCGAAGTCCACGCCCTTCTTCTGCTGGAACCCCTTCACCACAATTCTGGCTTTGTATCTCGGGGGGTTGCCAGCATCTCCCAATTTCAACTTGTACACCCACTTATTTCGGAGTGCCCGCTTTCCTTTCGGCAACTCCACCAATTCATACGTATGGTTCTCATGCAAGGAATCCATCTCATCCTGCATGGCACTTAACCATTTTTTGCTGTGGGTGTCATCCTTCGCTTCTTCGAAGTTTTCCGGCTCTCCCTCATCGGTCAGCAGCACATGCTTTGAATCCGGAAACCTTCGGGGGGGCCTTCTCTCTCTGAGAGGATATCTCCGTCTTTGGCCTTCGGCAACCGGCTCCACTATTTTATCTTCATCCGAATCCGATTTGAGGTATTGGCCGGTTCCGGTTTCAGCTTCCTCTACTTCTTCTTTTGCCGGTTCGGTATCCTCACCGTAACCGGCTGGTTCCTCAAGTGCTAACCGGTCTCTTGCCGGTTGGGTCTGCTCATCGTAAAATCGATCCTTACCGGTCGACTCGGAGTTCATTATCTTCTTCTCCGACTCCCAGTCAGCGAGTGTCTTGTCCTCCATGAAGATAATATCTCGACTCCGAAATACCTTCTTGTCGACCAGGTCCCACACTCAGTAGCCAAACTCATCGTCGCCGTAACCGAGGAATATGCATGGTCAGGTCTTTGGATCCAACTTTCCTCTCCGTTCCTTAGCTACATGCATGTACGCGAGACACCCGAATACCTTCAGATGCCGGTAGGACACTTCCTTACCGATCCAGACTCTCTGTGGCGTGTCTCCGTCCAAGGGTACTGAGGGTGATCTGTTTATCACATATGTCGTCGTCACCAGTGCCTCAGCCCAAAACTTCTTGGGTAGTTTTGCATGAGCCAGCATACTCCAGACCCTCTCCATTATGGTCCGGTTCATCCTCTCGGCTAGCCCGTTTAGTTCCGGCGTCTTCGGCACGATAAATTCGAGCCGGATTCCCTTCGAGTGATAGTACTCCTCGAACTGCCCCCGGTATTCACCTCCATTATTTGCTTGAACCGCCTTAAGCTTCCGGCCAGTTTCTCTTTCCACTCTCGCGTGGAGCTCTTTGAAGACGGATAACACCTGATCCTTCGTCTTCAATGGTGTGGCCCACAGCTTCCAGTTGTTGTCATCTATGAACGTCACGAAGTACTGCGATCCAGCATGTGACTTCGTGTCCACTTGACACACATCAATATGCACCAACTCTAGTGGTGCATTACGTCTCATCGGTGGCCTTGGTCGGAAGGAGGTCCAGTTTTGCTTACTGGCCAGACAATAAGTGCACTTCTCCAAGTGCACGTTCTTCACTGGAATGAGGTTGTCGTCTACAAGCCTCTTCATCCCCTTCTCGCTCATGTGACACAGCCTTTTGTGCCACAGCTCACCGGCAGTGTCGGATGCCACGTTCACTTCCTCCAGACATAACCGGGCATTCATCAGGTACAGAGTGTTTACCTTCCGGGCCCGAGCCACAATCAGGCTCCCTTTGTTGAACTTCATAACACCATTCCGGATGCTACCCGTGTAGCCTTCATCATCTAGCCGACCGGTTGATATCAGGTTCAGACGAACCTCCGGAACGTGTCGGACATCCTTCAACAGCAGCTTACATCCGGTTGGTGTTGTCAACCACACGTCTCCTATGCCGACAATCCGGCATGTACCTTCATTCCCTATCCGGACACAGCCGTGATCACCGGCTGAGTAGGATGAGAAGCATTTCCGGTCCGGGGTAAGGTGGAACGACGCTCCGGAGTCGACCACCCAGGTCCTCTCGTCGCCGGCAAGGTTTATCTCACTCTCCTCAGTGATGAGCATCAACTCTTCTTCACTTGCCGCGATTGCCGTCGTTCCCTTCCGGTCTGTTCCCCTCCGGTCTTTACCGTTCCGGTCCGGTGTCCGCTTCGAATCGGTACCGTCGATTTCCTTGTCTTTTCGGAAGTGCCGACAGTTCTTCTTGAAGTATCCCGGCTTGCCGCAATAGAAGCAAGTAGGCCTCCCCCTTGACTTTGACCGTGTCCCCGACTTTTCCCGGTTCTAGGGACTATGGTTCCTTTGTCTTCCACGTTCCGATTCGGTAAGGAGCGCTTTGGAGTCGGAGCTCGTATCCTTATCTTTCCGACGCGCTCTTGCTAAGGATAACCGTTTCCCTTCCTGCCCGACGTTGCCCAAGGTAACAACCAACGTCTCCCAGCTATCTGGGAGGGAACCGAGCAGGAGTAGTGCTAGTACCTCATCAGCAAGAGGTACTTCCAATGATGTTTCCTGGTGGATCAGCCCCTGGAAGGCATTCATGTGCTCCGCCATGCTGGAGCCATCTTGGTACCGGAGTCTTACTAGCTTCCAGAATATCGAAACTTGATTAACATTTTTGTTCTGAAACATAATGTCAATCTTCTCCCAAAGCTCATGAGCCTTGCTCTCTTCATTGAAGTTGTAGTATAGACTCATGTCGATGAAGCACCATATGTACGCCGTTGTCTTCATGTGCATCACCTCCCACATCGCGGCGTCGATTTTGTCCGGTCTCTTGGCCCCAAACTGAACCGGCAACCAAAGGTCTTTAACCACGAGCATGTCCCTCATCTTCGACTTCCACACCGAATAGTTGGAGCCGGTGAGCTTGAACATGCCGCCCAACCATTCGTCCATTTTCTGTGTTGTTTCGCTCTAATACCACTTTGATAGGAACACACGCTCCCGATGAACAACGCTCGGCCACAACCGAGCTTAGAATCAAAACACAGAAAAAAAACGGGGAATGAATGCACGACACAAAGGAGAGAAGAGTACACAGGATGTTTAACGTGGAAAACCCCAAGAGGGAAAAACCACGGGAGTCCATAGACTCCAAACTATCACTATATCACAATGATTACAACAGTGAGCTTACGGAGGCAACGACCTCGTGCTCATGATCTTCGCCACAAGCGGCAGTTACAACAGAGGCAACGACCTCTTTCTCTCTCTCTCTCTCTCTGTACATTATTACGCGCTCTCTCTTCTTGCGCCAACAAGAATGACAACAACCACCACACTAAGTTTGCCCTAAGTCATATTTATACTAATATGACTTTTCGGCTATTTACAAATATAGCCCTAATGAACTCTCAGAAACATATTTACTGTTGGGATTTACGGTCCCTACGGATGGGATGTCCGGAGATGAATGACGGCAAGCCCGGTTGCGGTTACGGAACCGGAGGATGAAGAGTACCCGGCATGAAGCCGGATGAAGAGTACCCGGCATGAAGCCGGATGAAGAGTACCCGGCTACGGAGCCGGATGATGAAGACCCGGCTACGGAGCCGGATGACGAAGACCCGGCTACGGAACCGGATGACGAAGACCCGGCTACGGAGCCGGATGATGTATGTACCCGGAGAGAGATCCGGATGCGGGGACATATTTGTGAATATGTTTGCCAAGGGCCCTTGTGGCTATATTTGTAAATAGCCGGAAAGTCATATGTGTATAAATATGACTTAGGGCAAACAGTTTTACGTTGCTGCTCATGTTTTCTGTTTTCCACTTAGAGAGAGTGAAGAGAGCAGCCGAGAGAGAGAGACAGAGAGAGAGAGAGAGAGACGAAGAGGTCGTTGCCTCTGTGTATTACCGCCGCCTGTGGCGAAGACAGTGAGCTCAAGGGTGTTGCCTTGAAGCTTCACCATTGTACATCTCTGTTCATAGTGATAGTTGGAGTTTGAGGACTCCCGTGGTTTTTCCCGTATAGGGTTTTCCACGTTAATCCCTGTGTTATCGTGTCTTTCTCTGTGTTTCCTATTTTCTGCTGCATTGATTCGTGATTTCTCGGTTGTGGCCGAACGGTGAAGGTGAATCGGAGCGTTGATTCGCAACAAAGTGGTATCAGAGCGACGGCAGTGCAGAAAATGGAAGGCGGCAACAGCGGGCAGCCGGGGATGATGGTGCTGAATGCGCAGAACTACGCCGACTGGAAGATCAAGATGGAGGATCTTCTGATTGTTCGGGACCTGTACGAACCGATTGACAGGTCGGAAATACCGAAGGGGGTACTTGAGATGGAATGGAGGCTTCTGAACCGGAAAGCCGTTGCAACCATTCGGCAATACGTCGACGTGAGCGTTCTACAACATGTGGCGAACGACACCAACGCATACGAGATGTGGCGGAAGCTGTCGGGCCTCTACGAGAGGAAGAATGCGTTGAACCGGACCTCCCTGATGAGGAAGATAGTGAACCTCAAGTACCGGGACGGCGAGAGCATGGTGGAACACGTAAGCACGTTCATGGGATTCGTGAACCAGCTTGCGGCGATCAAGTTCCCGCTGGAGGATGCAATGCAAGCCATCATTCTGATGTGTACATTGCCGGAAAGCTGGGAGAACTTGGTGGTGACTCTCAGCACCTCCTCCACCGAAGATAACTTGTCTCTACAAACGGTAAAGACAAGTATTTTGAACGAAGAAGCGCGTCGGAGAGATAAAGAACCGGCCTCCGACCCGAAGGCGCTGCTTACCGAATCGGAACGGGGAAGACACTGGAACCGGAGTCCGCAAAGACGGGAGAAGTCGGGGACCCGGTCGCAGTCAAGAGGAAGACCCACATGCTTCCACTGTGGGAAGCCGGGGCACTTCCGGAAGAATTGTCGGCATTACCGAAAGGACAACGGAGCCGACGACACCGATTCGAAGAAGTCACCGGAGAGAAACGGTGCATACCGGGGAGCCACGGACCGGAGAGGTCCGGATCGGCGAGGGCAGGACCGGAAAGGAACGACGGCACTCGCGGCAAGTGAAGAAGAAATAATGCTCATTACCGAAGAGAGGGAGCTGAACCTTGCCGGTGAAGAGATGACCTGGGTGGTCGATTCCGGAGCGTCGTTCCACCTGACCCCGGAGAAGAAATACTTCTCATCCTACATAGCCGGTGAGCACGGCTGTGTCCGGATGGGAAATGAAGGTACGTGCCGGATTGCCGGCATAGGAGACGTGTGGCTGATGACATCAACCGGATGCAAGATGCTGTTGAAGGATGTTCGACACGTTCCGGAGGTTCGATTGAACCTGATTTCGGCCGGGAGGCTAGACGATGAAGGCTACACGGGTAGCATCCGGAACGGTGTCATGAAGTTCAGCAAAGGGAGCCTGATAGTGGCTCGGGCCCGGAAGATCAACACACTGTACCTGATGAATTCCCGGTTGTGTCCGGAAGAGTTGAACGTGGCAGCCGACACTGCCGGTGAGCTGTGGCACAAGAGACTGTGCCACATGAGTGAGAAGGGGATGAAGAGGCTTGCAGAAGACAACCTTATTCCAGTGAAGCATGTGCACCTGGAGAAGTGCACCGACTGTCTGGCCGGTAAGCAAAACCGGACCTCCTTCCACTCAAGGCCACCGATGAGACGTAGCGCACCATTGGAGCTGGTGCACACTGACGTGTGTCAAGTAGAAACGAAGTCACATGGCGGAGCCCAGTACTTCGTAACATTCATAGATGACCATAGCCGGAAGTTGTGGACGGCACCGTTGATCACAAAGGACCAAGTATTGTCCGTCTTCAAAGAACTCCACGCGAGAGTGGAAAGAGAATCCGGCAAGAAGCTGAAAGCGATACGAGCGGATAACGGAGGGGAATACCGGGGGCAGTTCGAGGAGTATTGTCGCTCGAAGGGAATCCGGCTCGAGTTTACTGTGCCGAAGACGCCGGAACTGAACGGGCTGGCCGAGAGGATGAACCGGACCATAATGGAGAGGGTCCGGAGTATGCTGGCGCATGCAAAATTACCCAAGGGGTTTTGGGCTGAGGCAATGTCGACGGCGACATACGTGATAAACAGATCACCCTCAGTACCTTTGGACGGAGACACGCCGCAGAAAGTGTGGACCGGTAAGGAAGTGTCCTACCGGCACCTGAAGGTGTTCGGGTGTCTCGCATACGTGCATGTGGCAAAGGACCGGAGAGGAAAGCTAGATCCAAAGACCCGGCCATGCATATTACTCGGTTACGGCGACGATGAGTTCGGCTACCGAGTATGGGACCCGGTCGACAAGAAGATATTCAGGAGTCGAGATATCATCTTCATGGAGGACAAGACACTCGCCGACTGGGAGTCGGAGAAGAAGATGAAGAGCTCCAAGTCGACCGGTGAGGATCAACTCTACAAGGAGCAGTCCCGACCGGCAAGAGACCGGTTAGCACTCGAGGATCCGGCCGAAGACGGTGAAGAAACAGAACCGGCCGAAGAAGATGAAAATGATACCGGAACCGGCCCCGATCCCGAAATGGATTCGGATGAAGAAGAATCGGAAGAACCGGTTACCGAAGCTCCGGAACGGAGATATCCTCTAAGAGAGAGAAGGGCCCCCCGGAGATTTCCGGAACCAGAGCACGTGCTGCTAACCGACGAGGGGGAGCCGGAGAATTTTGAAGAAGCAGAGCTTGACACACATAGCCGCAGGTGGTTAAGTGCCATGCAGGAGGAGATGGATTCCCTGCATGAGAACCACACATATGAACTTGTGGAGTTGCCGAAAGGAAAGCGGGCACTTCGAAACAAGTGGGTGTTCAAGCTGAAACCGGGAGATGCCGGAAACCCCCCGAGATACAAAGCCAGGATCGTGGTGAAGGGGTTCCAGCAGAAGAAGGGTGTGGACTTCGACGAGATATTTGCCCCGGTAGTGAAGATGACCTCCATCCGGACGGTGCTGAGCATAGCGGCAAGCATGGACCTCGAGGTAGAACAGATGGACGTGAAGACGGCATTCCTTCACGGTGACCTCGAAGAAGAGATCTACATGCAGCAACCGGAAGGATTCGAGAAGAAAGGAAAGGAGCACCTGGTATGCCGGTTGAAGAAGAGCCTCTACGGTCTGAAGCAGGCTCCCCGGCAATGGTACCGGAAGTTCGACTCCTTCATGACAGACGAAGGGTACCACAAAACGCAGACCGATCACTGCGTGTTTGTGAAGAAGTTCGAAGGAGGAGACTTTCTAATACTCCTCCTGTACGTGGACGACATGTTGATCGTCGGACGGGACCAGGTCAAGATACGGATGCTGAAGAAGGCTCTTCACCGAACCTTCTCAATGAAGGACCTGGGTCCGGCGAGGCAAATATTAGGGATGCACATCATCCGGGACCGGAAGAAGAAGCAGTTGTGGTTGTCACAGGAGAAGTACGTGACAAAGGTGCTTCACCGGTTCAACATGTCGGAAGCAAGGCCGGTCGGATCGACCCTCCCGGCAAACTGCAAGCTGTCCAGGAAGCAAAGCCCCAAGACAAAGGCTGAGAAGGAGGACATGATGAAAGTACCATATGCCTCTGCCGTCGGGAGCTTGATGTACGCGATGGTGTGTACCCGACCGGACATAGGATATGCAGTCGGAGTGGTGAGCCGGTACATGAGCAATCCCGGCAAAGAGCATTGGAACGCGGTCAAATGGATACTCCGATACCTGAAGGGCACGGCAAACATGTGCCTCCGATTCGGCTCCGGTAAGCCCGAACTCGATGGATTTACCGATTCGGATATGTCGGCTGATGCAGATACCAGCCGGTCCACATCAGGGTATGTGATGACGTATGCAGGGGGAGCTGTTTCATGGCAGTCGAGGCTGCAGAAGACGGTTGCACTGTCAACCACGGAGGCGGAGTACATGGCGGCTGTTGAAGCCGGCAAGGAAATAATATGGATGAAGGACTTCATTAGAGAGCTCGGTATCCGGCAGGAGGAGTACCGACTCTACTGCGACAGTCAGAGTCCCATCCACCTTGCGAAGAACGCGGCCTATCACTCCCGGACGAAGCACATCCAGCGAAGATATCACTGGATCCGGGAAAGGATAGAAGACAAGGAGTTCGTGCTGACGAAGATCCACACGGACGAGAACGGGTCGGATATGCTGACTAAGGTACTTACACCCGACAAGCTGGAAGCATGCCGGAAGAGGATCGGATTGGAGAGACATCCCATGCCGAAGTGAAGGGGGAGTTTGTTGGGATTTACGGTCCCTCCGGATGGGATGTCCGGAGATGAATGACGGCAAGCCCGGTTGCGGTTACGGAACCGGAGGATGAAGAGTACCCGGCATGAAGCCGGATGAAGAGTACCCGGCTACGGAGCCGGATGATGAAGACCCGGCTACGAAGCCGGATGATGAAGACCCGGCTACGGAGCCGGATGACGAAGACCCGGCTACGGAACCGGATGACGAAGACCCGGCTACGGAGCCGGATGATGTATGTACCCGGAGAGAGATCCGGATGCGGGGACATATTTGTGAATATGTTTGCCAAGGGCCCTTGTGGCTATATTTGTAAATAGCCGGAAAGTCATATGTGTATAAATATGACTTAGGGCAAACAGTTTTACGTTGCTGCTCATGTTTTCTGTTTTCCACTTAGAGAGAGTGAAGAGAGCAGCCGAGAGAGAGAGAGAGAGAGAGAGACGAAGAGGTCGTTGCCTCTGTGTATTACCGCCGCCTGTGGCGAAGACAGTGAGCTCAAGGTTGTTGCCTTGAAGCTTCACCATTGTACATCTCTGTTCATAGTGATAGTTGGAGTTTGAGGACTCCCGTGGTTTTTCCCGTATAGGGTTTTCCACGTTAATCCCTGTGTTATCGTGTCTTTCTCTGTGTTTCCTATTTTCTGCTGCATTGATTCGTGATTTCTCGGTTGTGGCCGAACGGTGAAGGTGAATCGGAGCGTTGATTCGCAACATTTACGAATATGTCCCTTCATCCGGTGAGCACTTCTCACCGGGCCAGCATCATCTGGCTCTTGCCGGGCACTTGTCATCCAGTTCTCACCGGGTCTTCCGTAGTCGGGTACTCTTCATCCGGTTCTCACCGGGTCTTCCGTTGCCGGGTACTCCACATCTGGTTTCGGCCTTGGCCGAGTTTGCTCATCAGTACTGTTCTTCTCACTTCCCATCCAGAGGGACCTGTTTCCTAACACTTCCTTGGTCCCATCGGCTGCCTCCATTGCGCACTGACTCGCCTCGTCCACCACGACCACGGGGCCTATCTCCCTCCGTGTACAGCATCTTGTTGTCGGCATGCGTGCTCATTGATGCACCCGCGTGGTTCTCCTCTATAAGGAGCATCGACTGTAGGTCGAAAAACGACGGTGTATTCTCCCGTGTACATACAACAGTTTGGAACGCTCCGAACTTCAACGCTAGTCCCCCAAGACAGATCTGCACCATCTCGGCTTCCTCGACGTTCACATCGATGGAGGCTAAGGAGTCACAGATATCTTTGATCTTCGAGGTGTAATCAGCCACGGACAAGTCGCGTTGTCGTAAGCTGCTCAACTCCTATCGGAGTTGAAGCTTCCTAGTTGTGGTGCTTGCGGCGAAAATTTTCTTCAGATTTCCCCAAGCATCTTTCGGCGTTTTTGCATGCCGAATGTAGCTTAGGAGTTGTTCACCCACACAAGACGCGAAGCAATATAGTACTTTGCTCGCCGTCTGTTCCCACACCGGGAAATCTCTGTGTGTCGATTCAGGTGCTATGTCATTTGCTCCATCGACATAGCTCCAGTAACCGTGCCTGAGCAGGTACTGGTGCATCTTGTAGGATCAAGATGCGTAGTTGTTTCTATCGAGCTTCTCCGTCGGAAGCGAGCTAGCCATGCCTCTATCCATCAGTTTTACTTGTTCTTCTTGGTTGGTTTTCCTTTCAAGCTATGTCAGCTGCAGAGGTTCTCAACCCTAGCGCTCTGATACCATGTAAAGAATAGCGTGCGGAAGCAAGTAGAAAACCGAACACAAAAAATATGCAGGTTTAATGGAGACCTTGAATATACATAGTATGCGGGAGAGAGGGAGAGAGGGAGAGAGAGAGAGAGAGAAGACACACAGAAATTCAAAACAAAATAATACTCAATTTGTACATTGGATGTGCTCAGTGAGCACTTTTATACAAGTCCATATGGATTGATAGAAGTATTGACACGTACTTCAATGCTCATAACTGAGCTCCCAAGGGTTTGCATAGGATGAACTCCTTCTAATAAGATAATAAGACTATTGCTTCTAGGACTATCGCTTACTGTAGAGCCTTTGCGTATAGTCTTGGGAGCATCAGGTGTGCCGAGTCGGGTTGGTTTTTCACTCGCGAGTCGCGACGCGAGTAGTAAAACCGAGCCGAGAGTGGCTCTATCTGTTGGGAGACAGGTCCCTCCGGATGGGAAGGGAGAAGAACAGTGCCTAAATGGTATGAACCGGATGGGGAGTACCCGACTGGGGAGAGCCGGATGGTGTAGACCCGGTATGAACCGGATAGGGAGTACCCGACTTCAGAGAGCCGGATGGTGCAGGCCCGGTATGAACCGGAGGAAGAGACATATTTGTAAATATGTTTCTGAGAGCCCATTGAGGCTACATTTGTAAATAGCCGAAAAGTCATATTAGTATAAATATGACTTAGGGCAAACTTTTGTTTTTGTTGTTGTTTTATTGTTGTTATTCTTCCTTGTTGGTGCAAGAAGAAGGGAGAGCGTGCAACTGTACAGAGAGAGAGAGAGAGAGAGAGACACGAGGTCGTTGCCTCTGTTGTAACCGCCACCTGTGGCGAAGATCTGAGAGCACGAGGTCGTTGCCTCAGTGATCTCACTGTTGTATATTCCTACATAGTGACAGTTTGCAGCCTGTGGGCTGCCGTGGTTTTTCCCTTATTTTTGGGGTTTTCCACGTAAACCTCCTGTGTACCATTTCTCCCCTTGGTGTCGCGTTTCATTACCTGTTTTTTTTCTGTGTATGAAAAGAATCTCGGTTGTGGCCGAGCGTCGAACATAAGGAACGTCGAGTTCTCAACAAGTGGTATCAGAGCGAAATCGACACAGAAAATGGACGAATCGTTTGGCGGCATGTTCAAGCTCACCGGCTCCAACTATTCAGTGTGGAAGTCGAAGATGAGGGACATGCTCGTGGTTAAAGACCTCTAGCTGCCGGTTCAGTTCGGGGACAAGAGACCGGACAAAATCGACGCCGCGATATGGGAGGTGATGCACATGAAGACAACGGCGTACATACGGTGCTTCATCGACATGAGCCTGTACAACAACTTCAATGAAGAGAGCAAGGCTCATGAGCTCTGGGAGAAGATCGGCATAATGTTCCAGAACAAAAATGCTGTCAATCAGGTGTCGGTATTCCGGAAGCTAGTAAGACTCCGGTACCAAGATGGCTCCAGCATGGCGGAGCATATGAATGCCTTCCAGGGGCTGATTCACCAGGCAACGTCATTGGAAGTACCTCTTGCCGATGAGGTCCTAGCGCTACTCCTACTCAGTTCCCTCCCGGATAGCTGGGACACGTTGGTTGTCAATTTGGGCAACGCCGGGCCGGAAGGAAAACGGTTATCCCTAGCAAGAGTAAAGTCGAGCTTGCTAGATGAGGAGGCTCGTCGGAAAGACAAAGATACGAGCTCCGACTCCAAAGCGCTCCTTACCGAATCGGAACGTGGAAGACATAGAAACCGTAGTCCCCAGAACCGGGAGAAGTCGGGGACACGGTCAAAGTCAAGGGGGAGGCCTACTTGCTTCTATTGCGGCAAGCCGGGGCACTTCCAAAAGAACTGTCGGCATTTCCGTAAAGACAAGGAAACCAACGGTACCGATTCGAAGCAAACCCCGAACCGGAACGGTACAGACCGGAATGGTAAAGACCGGAGGGGGCCGGACCGGAAGGGAACGACGGCAATTGCGGCAAGTGAAGAGGAGTTGATGCTCATCACCGAGGAGAGTGAGATAAACCTTGCCGGCGACGAGATGACCTGGGTGGTAGACTCTGGAGCGTCGTTCCACCTTACCCCGAACCGGAAATGCTTCTCATCCTACTCAGCCGGTGATCACGGCTGTGTCCGGATGGGGAATGAAGGAACATGCCGAATTGTCGGCATAGGAGACGTGTGGCTGACAACACCAACCGGATGCAAGTTGCTGTTAAAGGATGTCCGACACGTTCCGGAAGTTCGTCTGAACCTGATATCAGCCGGTCGGCTAGATGATGAGGGCTACACGGGTAGCATCCGGAACGGTGTCATGAAGTTCAACAAAGGGAGCCTGATTGTGGCTCGGGCCCAGAAGGTAAACACACTGTACCTGATGAATGCCCGGTTATGTCCGGAAGAAGTGAACGTGGCTTCCGACACTCCCGGTGAGCTGTGGCACAAGAGGCTATGTCACATGAGTGAGAAGGGGATGAAGAGGCTTGCAGACGACAACCTCATTCCAGTGAAGAACGTGCACTTAGAGAAGTGCACTGACTGTCTGGCCGGTAAGCAGAACCGGACCTCCTTCCGACCAAGGCCACCGATGAGACGTAATGCACCACTGGAGTTGGTGCATACGGATGTTTGTCAAGTAGACACGAAGTCACATGCCGGAGCACAGTACTTCGTGACGTTCATAGACGACCACAGCCGGAAGCTGTGGGCCACACCGCTGAAGACGAAGGATCAGGTGTTATCAGTCTTCAAAGAGCTCCACGCGAGAGTGGAAAGAGAAACCGGCCGGAAGCTGAAGGCGGTTCGAGCAAATAACGGAGGAGAGTACCGGGGGCAGTTCGAGGAGTACTGCCGCTCAAAGGGAATCCGGCTCGAATTTACCGTGCCGAAGACGCCGGAACTAAACGGACTGGCCGAGAGGATGAACCGGACCATAATGGAGAGGGTCTAGAGTATGCTAGCGCATGCAAACTACCCAAGAAGTTTTGGGCTGAGGCACTGTCGACGGCGACATATGTGATAAACAGATCACCCTCAGTACCCTTGGACGGAGACACGCCACAGAGAGTATGGACTGGTAAGGAAATTTCCTACCGGCATCTAAGGGTGTTCGGGTGTCTCGCGTACGTGCATGTAGCAAAGGACCGGAGAGGAAAGTTAGATCCAAAGACCCGGCCATGCATATTCCTCGGTTACGGTGACGATGAGTTCGGCTACCGAGTGTGGGACCCGGTCGACAAGAAGGTATTCCGGAGTCGAGATATTATCTTCATGGAGGACAACACGCTCGCCGACTGGGAGTCGGATGTTGGGATTTACGGTCCCTCCGGATGGGATGTCCGGAGATGAATGACGGCAAGCCCGGTTGCGGTTACGGAACCGGAGGATGAAGAGTACCCGGCATGAAGCCGGATGAAGAGTACCCGGCATGAAGCCGGATGAAGAGTACCCGGCTACGGAGCCGGATGATGAAGACCCGGCTACGGAGCCGGATGACGAAGACCCGGCTACGGAGCCGGATGAGGAAGACCCGGCTACGGAGCCGGATGAGGAAGACCCGGCTACGGAACCGGATGACGAAGACCCGGCTACGGAGCCAGATGATGTATGTACCCGGAGAGAGATCCGGATGCGGGGACATATTTGTGAATATGTTTGCCAAGGGCCCTTGTGGCTATATTTGTAAATAGCTGGAAAGTCATATGTGTATAAATATGACTTAGGGCAAACAGTTTTATGTTGCTGCTCATGTTTTCTGTTTTCCACTTAGAGAGAGTGAAGAGAGCAGCCGAGAGAGAGAGAGAGAGAGAGAGACGAAGAGGTCGTTGCCTCTGTGTATTACCGCCGCCTGTGGCGAAGACAGTGAGCTCAAGGTGAATCGGAGCGTTGATTCGCAACAAAGTGGTATCAGAGCGACGGCAGTGCAGAAAATGGAAGGCGGCAACAGCGGGCAACCGGGGATGATGGTGCTGAATGCGCAGAACTACGCCGACTGGAAGATCAAGATGGAGGATCTTCTGATTGTTCGGGACCTGTACGAACCGATTGACAGGTCGGAAATACCGAAGGGGGTACTTGAGACGGAATGGAGGCTTCTGAACCGGAAAGCCGTTGCAACCATTCGGCAATACGTCGACGTGAGCGTTCTACAACATGTGGCGAACGACACCAACGCATACGAGATGTGGCGGAAGCTGTCGGGCCTCTACGAGAGGAAGAATGCGTTGAACCGGACCTCCCTGATGAGGAAGATAGTGAACCTCAAGTACCGGGACGGCGAGAGCATGGTGGAACACGTAAGCACGTTCATGGGATTCGTGAACCAGCTTGCGGCGATCAAGTTCCCGCTGGAGGATGCAATGCAAGCCATCATTCTGATGTGTACATTGCCGGAATGCTGGGAGAACTTGGTGGTGACTCTCAGCACCTCCTGCACCGAAGATAACTTGTCTCTACAAACGGTAAAGACAAGTATTTTGAACGAAGAAGCGCGTCGGAGAGATAAAGAACCGGCCTCCGACCCGAAGGCGCTGCTTACCGAATCGGAACGGGGAAGACACTGGAACCGGAGTCCGCAAAGACGGGAGAAGTCGGGGACCCGGTCGCAGTCAAGAGGAAGACCCACATGCTTCCACTGTGGGAAGCCGGGGCACTTCCGGAAGAATTGTCGGCATTACCGAAAGGACAACGGAGCCGACGACACCGATTCGAAGAAGTCACCGGAGAGAAACGGTGCATACCGGGGAGCCACGGACCGGAGAGGTCCGGATCGGCGAGGGCAGGACCAGAAAGGAACGACGGCACTCGCGGCAAGTGAAGAAGAAATAATGCTCATTACCGAAGAGAGGGAGTTGAACCTTGCCGGTGAAGAGATGACCTGGGTGGTCGATTCCGGAGCGTCGTTCCACCTGACCCCGGAGAAGAAATACTTCTCATCCTACATAGCCGGTGAGCACGGCTGTGTCCGGATGGGAAATGAAGGTACGTGCCGGATTGCCGGCATAGGAGACGTGTGGCTGATGACATCAACCGGATGCAAGATGCTGCTGAAGGATGTTCGACACGTTCCGGAGGTTCGATTGAACCTGATTTCGGCCGGGAGGCTAGACGATGAAGGCTACACGGGTAGCATCCGGAACGGTGTCATGAAGTTCAGCAAAGGGAGCCTGATAGTGGCTCGGGCCCGGAAGATCAACACACTGTACCTTATGAATGCCCGGTTGTGTCCGGAAGAGTTGAACGTGGCAGCCGACACTGCCGGTGAGTTGTGGCACAAGAGACTGTGCCACATGAGTGAGAAGGGGATGAAGAGGCTTGCAGAAGACAACCTTATTCCAGTGAAGCATGTGCACCTGGAGAAGTGCACCGACTGTCTGGCCGGTAAGCAAAACCGGACCTCCTTCCACTCAAGGCCACCGACGAGACGTAGCGCACCATTGGAGCTGGTGCACACTGACGTGTGTCAAGTAGAAACGAAGTCACATGGCGGAGCCCAGTACTTCGTGACATTCATAGATGACCATAGCCGGAAGCTGTGGACGGCACCGTTGAAGACAAAGGACCAAGTATTGTCCGTCTTCAAAGAACTCCACGCGAGAGTGGAAAGAGAATCCGGCAAGAAGCTGAAAGCGATACGAGCGGATAACGGAGGAGAATACCGAGGGCAATTTGAGGAGTATTGCCGTTCGATGGGAATCCGGCTCGAGTTTACCGTGCCAAAGACGCCGGAACTGAACGGGCTGGCCGAGAGGATGAACCGGACCATAATGGAGAGGGTCCGGAGCATGCTGGCGCATGCGAAATTACCCAAGGGGTTTTGGGCTGAGGCAATGTCGACGGCGACATACGTGATAAACAGATCACCCTCAGTACCTTTGGATGGAGACACGCCGCAAAGAGTGTGGACCGGTAGGGAAGTATCCTACCGGCATCTGAAGGTGTTCGGGTGTCTCGCATATGTGCATGTGGCAAAGGACCGGAGAGGAAAGCTAGATCCAAAGACCCGGCCATGCATATTCCTCAGTTACGGCAACGACGAGTTCGGCTACCGAGTATGGGACCCGGTCGACAAGAAGATATTCAGGAGTCGAGATATCATCTTCATGGAGGACAAGACACTCGCCGACTGGGAGTCGGAGAAGAAGATGAAGAGCTCCAAGTCGACTGGTGAGGATCAACTCTACAAGGAGCAGTCCCGACCGGCAAGAGACCGGTTAGCACTCGAGGATCCGGCCGAAGACGGTGAAGAAACAGAACCGGCCGAGGAAGATGAAACTGATACCGGAACCGGCCCCGATCCCGAAATGGATTCGAATGAAGAGGAAACGGAGGAGCCGGTTACCGAAGCCCCGGAACGGAGATATCCTCTAAGAGAGAGAAGGGCCCCCCGGAGATTTCCGGAACCAGAGCACGTGCTGCTAACCGACGAGGGGGAGCCGGAGAATTTTGAAGAAGCAGAGCTTGACACACATAGCCGCAGGTGGTTAAGTGCCATGCAGGAGGAGATGGATTCCCTGCATGAGAACCACACATATGAACTTGTGGAGTTGCCGAAAGGAAAGCGGGCACTTCGAAACAATTGGGTGTTCAAGCTGAAACCGGGAGATGCCGGAAACCCCCCGAGATACAAAGCCAGGATCGTGGTGAAGGGGTTCCAGCAGAAGAAGGGTGTGGACTTCGACGAGATATTTGCCCCGGTAGTGAAGATGACCTCCATCCGGACGGTGCTGAGCATAGCGGCAAGCATGGACCTCGAGGTAGAACAGATGGACGTGAAGACGGCATTCCTTCACGGTGACCTCGAAGAAGAGATCTACATGCAGCAACCGGAAGGATTCGAGAAGAAAGGAAAGGAGCACCTGGTATGCCGGTTGAAGAAGAGCCTCTACGGTCTGAAGCAGGCTCCCCGGCAATGGTACCGGAAGTTCGACTCCTTCATGACAGACGAAGGGTACCACAAAACGCAGACCGATCACTGCGTGTTTGTGAAGAAGTTCGAAGGAGGAGACTTTCTAATACTCCTCCTGTACGTGGACGACATGTTGATCGTCGGACGGGACCAGGGCAAGATACGGATGCTGAAGAAAGCACTTCACCGAACCTTCTCAATGAAGGACCTGGGTCCGGCGAGGCAAATACTAGGGATGCACATCATCCGGGACCGGAAGAAGAAGCAGTTGTGGTTGTCACAGGAGAAGTACGTGACAAAGGTGCTTCACCGGTTCAACATGTCGGAAGCAAGGCCGGTCGGATCGACCCTCCCGGCAAACTGCAAGCTGTCCAGGAAGCAAAGCCCCAAGACAAAGGCTGAGAAGGAGGACATGATGAAAGTACCATATGCCTCTGCCGTCGGGAGCTTGATGTACGCGATGGTGTGTACCCGACCGCACATAGGATATGCAGTCGGAGTGGTGAGCCGGTACATGAGCAATCCCGGCAAAGAGCATTGGAACGCGGTCAAGTGGATACTCTGATACCTGAAGGGCACGGCAAACATGTGCCTCCGATTCGGCTCCGGTAAGCCCGAACTCGATGGATTTACCGATTCGGATATGTCGGCTGATGCAGATACCAGCCGGTCCACATCAGGGTATGTGATGACGTATGCAGGGGGAGCTGTTTCATGGCAGTCGAGGCTGCAGAAGACGGTTGCACTGTCAACCACGGAGGCGGAGTACATGGCGGCAGTTGAAGCCGGCAAGGAAATAATATGGATGAAGGACTTCATTAGAGAGCTCGGTATCCGGCAGGAGGAGTACCGACTCTACTGCGACAGTCAGAGTGCCATCCACCTTGCGAAGAACGCGGCCTATCACTCCGGGACGAAGCACATCCAGCGAAGATATCACTGGATCCGGGAAAGGATAGAAGACAAGGAGTTCGTGCTGACGAAGATCCACACGGACGAGAACGGGTCGGATATGCTGACTAAGGTACTTACACCCGACAAGCTGGAAGCATGCCGGAAGAGGATCGGATTGGAGAGACATCCCATGCCGAAGTGAAGGGGGAGTTTGTTGGGATTTACGGTCCCTCCGGATGGGATGTCCGGAGATGAATGACGGCAAGCCCGGTTGCGGTTACGGAACCGGAGGATGAAGAGTACCCGGCATGAAGCCGGATGAAGAGTACCCGGCATGAAGCCGGATGAAGAGTACCCGGCTACGGAGCCGGATGAGGAAGACCCGGCTACGGAGCCGGATGACGAAGACCCGGCTACGGAGCCGGATGACGAAGACCCGGCTACGGAGCCGGATGACGAAGACCCGGCTACGGAACCGGATGACGAAGACCCGGCTACGGAGCCGGATGATGTATGTACCCGGAGAGAGATCCGGATGCGGGGACATATTTGTGAATATGTTTGCCAAGGGCCCTTGTGGCTATATTTGTAAATAGCCGGAAAGTCATATGTGTATAAATATGACTTAGGGCAAACAGTTTTATGTTGCTGCTCATGTTTTCTGTTTTCCACTTAGAGAGAGTGAAGAGAGCAGCCGAGAGAGAGAGAGAGAGAGAGAGAGAGACAAAGAGGTCGTTGCCTCTGTGTATTACCGCCGCCTGTGGCGAAGACAGTGAGCTCAAGGTGAATCGGAGCGTTGATTCGCAACATCGGAGAAGAAGGTAATGAACTCTGAGTCGACCGGTAAGGATAGACTCTACAATGAGCAGACCCAACCGGCAAGAGACCGGTTAGCACTCGAGGAACCAGCCGGTTACGGTGAGGATACCGAACCAGCAGAAGAAGAAGTAGAGGAAGCTGAGACCGGAACCGGTCAAGACCCCGAATCGGATTCGGATGAAGAGCAAATGGAGGAATCGGTTACCGAAGCCCGAAGACGTAGATATCCTCTCAGAGAGAGAAGGGCGCCCCGGAGATTTCCGGATGCAGAGCATGTCCTGCTCACCGATGAGGGGGAGCCGGAAAGCTTTGAAGAAGCGAAGGAAGACACCCACAGCCGAAAATGGTTAAGTGCCATGCAGGATGAGATGGATTCCCTGCATGAGAACCATACGTACGAATTGGTGGAGCTGCCGAAAGGAAAGCGGGCACTCCGAAACAAGTGGGTGTTCAAGTTGAAACCGGGAGATGCCGGCAACCCCCCGAGATACAAAGCCAGGATCGTGGTGAAGGGGTTCCAGCAGAAGAAGGGCGTGGACTTCGACGAAATATTTGCCCCGGTAGTAAAGATGACCTCCATCCGGACGGTGCTGAGTATAGCAGCAAGCATGGATCTCGAGGTAGAGCAGCTGGACGTGAAGACGGCATTCCTCCACGGCGACCTCGAAGAGGAGATCTACATGCAGCAACCGGAAGGATTTGTGGAGAAAGGGAAGGAGCACCTGGTATGCCGGTTGAAGAAGAGCCTGTACGGACTGAAGCAGGCTCCCCGGCAATGGTACCGGAAGTTCGACTCCTTCATGACCGATCAAGGGTACCATAAGACGCAGGCCGATCACTGCGTGTTCGTGAATAAGTTCGAAGGAGGGGACTTCCTGATACTTCTCCTGTACGTGGATGACATGCTGATCGTCGGACGAGACCAAGGCAAAATACGGATGCTGAAGAAGGCTCTCAACCGGACCTTCTCAATGAAAGACTTGGGTCCGGCAAGACAGATGTTGGGGATGCACATCATTCGGGACCGGTCAGTGAAGCAATTATGGCTGTCACAGGAGAAGTATGTGACAAAGGTGCTTCACCGGTTCAACATGTCAGATGCAAAACCGGTCGGATCGACACTTCCGGCAAACTGCAAGTTGTCCGGCAAGCAAAGCCCGAAGACAAAAGGAGAGAAGGCATATATGATGAAGATTCCATATGCCTCTGCCGTCGGGAGCTTGATGTACGCAATGGTTTGTACCCGACCGGACATTGGATACGCAGTCAGAGTGGTGAGCCGGTTCATGAGTAATCCCGACAAGGAGCATTGGAACGCGGTCAAGTGGATACTCCGGTATTTGAAGGGCACCTCAAATATGTGTCTCCGATTCGGCTCCGGAAAACCTCAACTGGATGGTTTCACCGATTCGGACATGTCGGCTGAGGTGGATACCAGCCGGTCTTCATCCGGGTATGTGATGACATATGCAGGGGGAGCTGTTTCGTGGCAGTCGAGACTGCAGAAGACGGTTGCATTGTCAACCACAGAGGCGGAGTACATGGCGACTGTAGAAGCCGGCAAGGAAATATTATGGATGAAGGACTTCATCGGAGAGCTCGGTATCCGGCAAGAGGAATACCGACTCTACTGCGACAGTCAAAGTGCCATCCACCTGGCTAAGAATGCGGCCTACCATTCCCGGACGAAGCATATCCAGCGGAGGTATCACTGGATCCGGGAAAGGGTAGATGACCAGGAGTTCGCACTAACGAAGATCCACACGGCCGAGAACGGGTCAGATATGCTGACCAAAGTGCTGACACCCGACAAGCTGGACGCATGCCGGAAGAGGATCGGGCTGGAAAGACACCCCATGCCGGAGTGAAGGGGGAGTTTGTTGGGAGACAGGTCCCTCCGGATGGGAAGGGAGAAGAACAGTGCTGAAACGGTATGAACCGGATGGGGAGTACCCGACTGGGGAGAGCCGGATGGTGTAGACTCGGTATGAACCGGATAGGGAGTACCCGACTTCGGAGAGCCGGATGGTGTAGGCCCGGTATGAACCGGAGGAAGAGACATATTTGTAAATATGTTTCTGAGAGCCCATCGAGGCTACATTTGTAAATAGCCGAAAAATCATATTAGTATAAATATGACTTAGGGCAAACTTTTGTTTTTGTTGTTGTTTTATTGTTGTTATTCTTCCTTGTTGGTGCAAGAAGAAGGGAGAGCGCGCAACTGTACAGAGAGAGAGAGAGAGAGAGAGACGAGGTCGTTGCCTCTGTTGTAACCGCCACCTATGGCGAAGATCTGAGAGCACGAGGTCGTTGCCTCAGTGATCTCACTGTTGTATATTCCTACATAGTGACAATTTGCAGCCTGTGGGCTGCCGTGGTTTTTCCCTTATTTTTGGGGTTTTCCACGTAAACCTCCTGTGTACCATTTCTCCCCTTGGTGTCGCGTTTCATTACCTGTTTTTTTTCTGTGTATGAAAAGAATCTCGGTTGTGGCCGAGCGTCGGACATAAGGAACGTCGAGTTCTCAACACTATCTTCCTTTCAAAAAGAATTTCAATACCAAGAAAAGACAAAATTATTGGCTATGTAATCTAAGTAACCCGCCTAAGTAAAGGTCGCTTCCATTTAAGATAAGAGGCGCGGGTAAAGAAGAGCAAGCCATCGTTTTCTAAGCTAAGAGGAATGATGCCTGAAAGAGGGCTAACTCTTGCAGAATAGGATGTTTGAGGCGTTCATGGGTAGGCTTCACACTCATAATCAGTCGAGTTTCCGCTTGCTTCTTTCCTTCCCCCGACGAACCTTTCAACCTCACATTAGTCCGTCCCTTTGGGTAAGCTAAAGAATCTAAGAATTTCTAATATGAGGGATGATTATCAACCCTCTCTTATGGCTTAGATTTCTCCTACTCATCGTTCAAATCCTAATTATCCATCGTTTGTTTGTGGCGCATTCCAATTCCCGACAAAGAAACATTTAAGTGTTGTATTGTACGATTCCGAATCCTCGAATCTAAAAGTAATTTCCTAACTTTTCGGGAGGAAAGGATCGACATACACTAACTCCCAAAATATATTCCTGCGCGGAATATCTTTCAAACGGCCTCACGGTTTACGCACCACTACGGCTTCTCGTTACGCACCGGTTTGCGTACCGGTTTACGCACTGGACCAGCCTAACCGATCCTATTCTCGGCTTGCACAACCGATCCGGCCAATGTTGAGCTTGTCTCTCAACACGAAGATATTCTTGATTCGGCATCTCTACAATCTTCGGATGAAGGAATCCGATTCGGTCCAGGCACATTTAAACGAGTACGAAAGTCTAAGCTCCCAAATTGCAGCTCAAGGGACGATCATCGAGAATGAACTAAAAGCAATGTTGCTTATGAGTAGTCTCCCTTCGTCGTGGGAAACTTTCCTCACCACCGTGTGCAATGCGTCAACTACAGCAGTCAAGTACTCCTCAGTCACGAGTGTTATTCTGACTGAAGCAGCTTGGAGAAAATCGTTTGCGAACAATTCGACCAATGACGCTGACGTAGTACAAGGTTCGACTGACCAATCGAACAGCCGTGGAAGTGACTCTTCACGGCAGCCGAGCAATCAGCGAAGACGAAACCAGACACGGGATAGTCGAGTATGCAACTACTGCAAGAAACCCGGACACATCAAAGTCGATTGTCGTGCTCTCAAAACCAAAAACGATAAGGCTCAGCGAGCCGACAAGAAGAGTGGCCGGTAGGAGGAGATCAACTACATCAGTTCTTCAGCTGACGTACTATCAAACGAAAATTCAGTCGGATTAGAAGTTCTACTTACGACTGAAGAATCAACCACATGGCTCTTAGATTCGGGTGCGTCATTTCATGTAACTCCTCATCGATCCCAATTTCGGCAATACACGGCCCGACATTCCGACTCAGTTGAGTAGGAAATTCGCAACACTGCGATATAAATGGAATCGGCACGGTAGAGCTCCACCTTGCGGGTGGTTCTACATTGGTACTATGCAATGTCCGACATGTACCTGAACTCTCATGACCACTAATCTCAATCGGACAATTGGATGAAGATGGTATTCGTGCCGGCTTCTCATTAGGACGATGGACACTCCACAGGGGAAACCTCCTACTTGCTAGACGACCGAAGATACATTCACTGTATCCACTGCACGTTACGCTCAGGCAGGGTAGCCTATTTTTGGTTGACATTCCCGTGTCATCACTATGGCACGAACGACTCGGACACCTCAACAAGGCCGGCATCACGCACTTATATAGAGCCGGTTACATCCCTAAACTCTCCTTCTCAGATCATCAATTCTGCGAGCACTATCAATATGGAAAACAAATAGCCACAACACACCCATCTTCAGCCCTGAGAGAATCGAGCCCGCTCGATTTGGTTCACTCAGATGTCTGTGGCCCTATGCCACATCAGTCACTCGGCGGTGCTTTGTATTTCGTCAGCTTCATTGACGACTCGACTAGGAAGGTATGGGCTTATCCAATTAGAACCAAAGATCGTGTCTTCTCAATCTTCTCCGATTGGCTTGCTATGGTAGAGAATCAGTCCAGCCGAAAACTGAAATGTTTTCGGACCGATGATGGGGGAGAGTTCAAATCAGAGGAATTCGTCAAATTTTGCCGAAACCGCGGCATACGATGTGAATTTATGGCACCACATAGTTCGGAGCAGAATGGAATTTCCGAACGAATGAATCGGACAATTCAAGAAAGGATAGTTTCCATGCTCCAACACTCTGGACTGTTAGATGGCTTTTGGGCAGAGGCCCTACTTACCGCAGTACACATAATCAATATGTCACCGAGTAGGCATCTAGGACTTTGGATACCTCAGGAATTATGGACCGGCAGTAAGCCGAATTACGATAAGCCGAGGATTTTCGGATGTGAGGCATATGCCCTCATCCCGAAAGATGATCGCCACAAACTTGCACCACGGTCCAAGAAATGTATTTTCCTTTGTTATAGATCAGATGGCGAAATGGGATACCGACTCTGGGACCCCGAACACAGACAAATCGTTCGAAGTTCGGACGCAGTGTTCAATGAGTCAGCTATGAATCAATCGGTCGAAAAACTGATCAAAGTCCGAAGGGTAATTTTTTCTGATGTGCCAACCCTTCAAGAAAGTCCAGCACACAACACACGATGAGCTTCACGGGCAGTTGAACCCCCTAACACCGACTCGGAGAATTCTGACTCGGCACAGCTGAACGATTCAACTTTGGATCATCCGACCACGACACCCAATGTGACCAGTCCAATCATACCTCGAAGATCCTAGAGACTGTCGCAACCCCTGGAGAGATACTCTCCTGGTATCTTCTTCACAGATGCCGAAGAACCGACGTCATACGAAGAAGCTTCGACATCAGCTGAATCGGCCACCTGGCATCTAGCAATGGAGTCAGAAATGAACTCTATTCATATGAACAACACTTGGGACTTGGTCGAACTCCCGAAAAATCGACATGCTCTTCCGTGCAAGTGGGTCTATCGAATTAAGGAGACGTCTAATTCGGCAAGCCCGAAGTTCAACGCCAGATTAGTAGCCAAGGGTTTTCGACAAGAACACTGCGTCGATTTCGACGAAATCTTTTCACCAATGGTGAAAATGACAACCCTTCACTTTATCCTCGGCGTAGTGGCAGCCGAAAAGTTGGAGTTGATTCAGCTAGATGTCAAAACGACTTTCCTCCATGGTGATCTTGAGGAGGAAATTTATATGGCGCGGCCGAAAGGCTTTGTGGTACCTAGCCAAGAAAATCTAGTCTGCCGACTCAAGAAGAGTCTCTACGGCCTGAAACAAGCGCCACGACAGTGGTATAAGAAGTTCGACGACTTCATCCAATCGATCGGCTTCTCAAAGAGTGATGAGGACCACTGTCTCTTCACGAAAACAACTCGAGATGGATCACCCATCTTTCTCATCATCTACATGGACGACATGCTAATTTCTAGACACCATGCAACCAAACTAGCCGAACTTGTTCGGCAACTGCAGTTGAAGTTTGCCATGAAGGATCTCGGTCCAGCACGCCACATTCTTAGCATGAAGATACGTCGGAATCGTAATCGACAACAATTGTTTCTGTCTCAATCCGACTACATTGGACGTGTCCTCAAACGCTTCAACATGCAATCAACGAAATCGGCCTCTACCCCGCTCCCTATTAATTCTCAGCTGTCTCGTCGAGACTGCCCGACATCCGGTCCGGAGGGGGAAATTATGAATTCGGTACCGTATGCACCGGTAGTCGGCTCCCTCATGTACGCGATGATCGCGACATGGCCTGATATAGCTCACGTTGTTGGAGTCGTCGGCAGATTTATGCATTTACCCCAGTTGATCGCATTGGAACGCAGTTAAGCATATGTTCAGATATCTGGTGGGCACAAAAGACCTCGGTATTCTATTTGAACCGAACGACAGCTCACGCGTAGTCGGATATACCGACTCTGACTTCGCGGGCTGCATAGACAGCCGAAAATCAACAACCAGATATTGTTTCAAACTTGGAAACGGGGTCATCTCATGGAAATCCAAACTTCAAGAATGCAGGACCACATCAACGACCGAAGCCGAATACGTAGCTACTTCCGATGCCGCGAAAGAGGCCTTATGGCTTGGCCGGTTGGCCTGCACGTTTCAACAAGCCGAAATCGGTTCGACTCAGATTGTTATAGCGACAGTCAGGGTGTTGTCGCTCTATCAAAAAATCCGGTTCAGCATAACGCCTCCAAGCATATTGATGTTCAATATCACTTCGTTCGAGACTACGTCATTTCAAAGAAAATCGGCCTTGCGAAGATATCTACAGCCGATAATATCGCGGACACAATGACCAAGTGTCTCTCGGCATATCGATTTTGATCTCTTAGACAACACATGGGTGTAATGGAGAATTGGTTTGATTAAATTGAACAATTGCGATCCCTTTTCGAACACCAGACTTCGGTTGTTCGAAGCCTTGTATCAATCTGTATTATATATACTCGTTTCGAGTATAAGTTTAATATATATACGTCCATTATGGGGGAATGTTGAATACGGGTGTCTAATGGACGTATTCACATTGTCTCCTTTTGTACACACTAGGCTTAGACTATTTATGTAAATACTGAGAAGGGCAGTTGCCCTAAGTTAGTATATAAACTGACTTTGTAACCTAGTTGTTGGAGTTGCTCTTTGTTCTATTTCCTAATATACAACTAGTTTGTTGTACCTTTCTCTCTCACTCTCTCTTGCGTGCTCTGCAGCATCTTGTCTAATGTTTCCATCTACCATTGAGCTTTCTGTCTACATACACCACTTCATGATCATCATATAGAAGAGTTTCGCTTAAGTTCCACATTCGAAGGCGACCCTTTCCCAACACTGCCTTCATCGGTATATTGTTGGTTCTGCAACTGGAGTGACTCCTCCACGACCCGCCTAATCGTTCTAGGAAAAGGCCGGTCCTGTCGGATCTCCTCGGCCGCCTGCTAGTAGGCCTCCCACCTCCGCAGTCTCTCAACTAGTCTTCTCGCTCGTTTGGCAACTGGGTCGTTTGTCGATCTAATCATCCATTCCCCGATGTTCATTGCGCTCCACAGGAATCGTGGTCGACAAAACTATGTTAATTCTGGGTTGGACTAGTCACTAACACAGGGTGTCCTTCCGGATCACTTCACCAAAGGGGGGTTAATTTTTGTGACACATATCTCCCTTTATCCGGTTGGTTCTGGATTAACCGCTCACATAGATTGATTACATGTGTAAGATACGACAGTAAGCACAGAATGGAAGGTAAGTAGATACACAATAATCTTAAAGCCAACTTCACTTATATTAATTTTGTCCCTTAATACATCGTTGTTCGGATCCTTTTATAGGCATCTAGTTTTGTTTACAAAACGGTGCCCTATCGGGAACCGATTACGAATCGGTCCGGATCTGGATCGGTGCAACTCTTCCGTATCCATCCGTTCATATTTTAATAATAATTAATACTAATAACTTAAATTCCACTTCTGACTCGTCCACCACTTGTCTTTCATACTCTGGACACTGGCCAACAATGAGGAACTAGCCGAAGTGGAAGGACCTAGTGAGTCAGCTGAGGAAAATAGAGGAAGGATATACCCTCTAAGAGAGAGACAAGGGGGAGTCGGAAAGCTTCGAACAAGTGAAGAGGGACACCCACAACAGAGAGTGGCTAAGTGTCATGCAGGATGAGATGGATTCCTTGCATGAGAACCACACGTATGAGCTAATGGAGTTGCCAAAAGGAAAGAGGGCAGTCTAGAACAAGTGGGTGTATAAATTAAAACTAGGAGATGGGGGGAATCCACCAAGGTACAAAGCTCGCATTGTGGTGAAGGGCTTCCAACTGAAGAAACGAGTGATCTTGAAGAGGAGATCTTGAAGAGGAGATATACATGCAGCAACATGAAGGATTCGTCGAGAAAGGAAAGGAGAACTTGGAGTGCCAATTGAGGAAGAGCCTTTACAAATTGAAGCAAGCTCCCCAGCAATGGTACCGAAAGTTCGAATCCTTCATGACCGACCAAGGGTACCACAAGCCGCAGGTTGACCACTGCGTGTTTGTGAAGAAGTTCAATGGAGGAGGACTTCTCGTCCTCTTGTTGTATGTGGAGGACATGCTGATTTTCAGACGGGACCATATCAAGATTGGAATGTTGAAGAAGGCCTTGAGCAGGTCATTCCCGATATGGGTCCGACAAGACAGATCCTACGAATGCACATTGTCCGAGACCAGACAAAGAGGTTATTATGGTTGTCACAGGAGAAGTACAAGACAAAGGTGCTCTAGAGGTTCAGTATGGAAAGTGCAAAGTCAGTCGGCTCGTCACTACCGACCAACATCAAGCTATTCGGGGGACAATGTCCGAAGACAAAGATGAAGAAGGCCGAGATGAGTAAGGTAACATATGCCTCAGTAGTTGGAAGTCTAATGTACGCTATGGTATGTACCAGGCTGACATTGAATATGCTATTGGAGTTGTCAGTCGGTTTATGAGCAATCTAGGTAGAGAGCATTGGGTTGCAATAAAGTGGATACTCCGGTACCTAAGAGGCACCTTGAGCATGTGCCTCCAATTCGACTCAGGTAACCCCGTATTAGAAGGTTTTACTGATTCAGACATGTCGACTGATGTGGATTCTAGTTAGTCCACGTTGTCGCGAAGTTTCACGTGTGTGTGTGTGTGTGTGTCGCTTGAACGGGACCGTCGGGGCTTTGGACCAAGGAGACAAAAGAACTAAGGATAGTGGGAGATTATGATGTCAATGACATGGGGAAAATATACATAAGTTTAGATATAAAATAGGCTTTAAACAACAATTAGGCTAAATACCATGATTCCAGTGGGGTTTTTTTACATAGAATTGGTTTCATAATTAATAAAAACAGCTATGAATCAAAACGGGTTTTTATTTTCTTTAGAATTGTTGTATAATTTTAGGTTTGGGGATGACGATTATGATGATAATAGGATAGTGACAGGGATGGAGAACATGAAGATGTTGGCAAGCATTGAGGGGTGGGGGGTGGTGCCTAGAATGGCTCCACCCCCCTCCCAAGGGGGGTTCAACGTGAGAGAGAGAGAGAAATTGATCATTGTCTTCATTCATTCCCCATAAGGGGTTAAATAGGTACAAAAGGGTAGATACACAAGGGTGCAAGCCCCTTGGGCATTCACACCTAGTCACTCACTCACACCTCTTTGTATCCACCACACTCACACTTACATTCACACTCATAATCGTATAAGATTAAACATACATTACATCTTTCACTCTCACTTATCAATCACCCGTACATCTCGTCCGGTAACACAATATGGCATGCCCGTGGGAGAGTGCCTTGCACGTCGATCCCACATGCCTTGATCATAATCTTTCTTCGACTGGAATTTCCATCGGTCCTCTCAATGATCGACTCCCTCGATCGGAGCGCTTGACTCGAAAATCTCCGTCGGTCAGCGAATCTTCCACGACACGAACATTCTCGTTCTGTCGACTTACGAACTTTGGTATCCTCTTTCGGGTCCTTAAAAACGTTGTGTGTATGTATATCTTCCTTTTGTTGATTTGAGTTGTGTGTGGATCGCATCCATTTCTTTTAGGTTCATGAGTTTTCGAAATTCCATTGGTGCCCTTTGGTTTTTAAAATTCTATCATGTACCCTTATGTTTTTAAAGTTATACTTGATACCCTTAAATGTTTTAAAATTTCATGGATGCCCTCATCTCGTTTTTTCCCTCTCTCTTTTTTCTGTTTGCTTTTGTCTCTCCCGCTCGTGTCTGTCTGTCCATGCCTTTCTCTTCTTCCATGAATTCTTCTTTCTCTTCCTTCTCTATTCATCAACGGCTACATCTCCTTCTGCTTCTTCTTCTTCTTCTCTTCTCTCTTCTTCTTGTTTTTCTCTATTCTTCTACTGTTGCTTCTCATTCCTCTTCTTTCTTCTCTGCGATCTCTTCTTGTTCAATTTCTTCTGCAAATATTCCCTTCTTTTCTCTTTCTTCCTCTGTTTTGGTTACAGGCATCGTTCGTTGTCTGTCTATCTCTGTTGCGTCTTCCATCTTTCTCTGTTGTTTGTCCTAACCATCGCCATTGCCGCCCATCTCTGTCCGGCCCTTCTAGCTCTCTCACCTTCTGATGTTCTGTATGTTTTCGTTTTCGTCTTCGGCTCTGGCGTTGTCTTTGTCTGTCGTCGTCCGTCGCTTCGTTGTCCATCTAAGTCAGCGTCTCTCTCTTCATTTGGCCCTGTCCAGTTGGTCTTTTTTCGCTATTCGACCCTCGATTTGCTTGTCTCTTTCCAGCCTTTTCCGTCTATGTCTTGGTGGTTGTCCGGCCACCACTCCGTTGTGGATTCCATCACCGTCTTTGTCGGTTTTCGTCCGCGTCTGTGTCTCTGGCTCCGTTGCCGTCTTCGACCGCTCTCCGACCGGTGCTTTTCCGGCCTCTCGTTAGTCTCTATTGGTGTCGCCGTTCTGGGCATCGATCTGTTTTAGTCTGACCCGTTCCGGTTGTCGTCCGGTCAGTTTTCCAGCAGTCGGTTCAGCTGTTGTCCGGCCGCTCCCATCTCTGGCCATTTCGGTCGACTTCCACTCCATCACCGTTGCTTTTCTCAAGCTTTCCACTGTTCGGCCTCTGTCTGGCCACTCCATCTTCGGCCAATGTCTCTCCGGTCTTCTTTCGGCATCATCATTGTTCTTGTCATCAGTTGTCGAGCCACCGCCATCGCTCCAGCCCCTATCCGGTCGTTCTGGATGTTGTCCAACCACTCCGACCACTTCTTGGTTGTTGGTATGTGGCCACCACCGTCTTTTCGATCTGTCATGTTTTTCCAGCCGTCTCTGTCCGCTTTTTGGCCGGTTTCCGGCCGCCGGCTGTTCTTGGCTGTTGTCTGTCGGTCGATCCGACTATCCGTCTTTGACCATATCTTTCCGGTCCTTCGTTCATTCTTCCGTCCATCCGTTCGGCCGTTTCCGACCATCAAGTTGTTCTTCAGTGGTCTTTGTCTCTTCGCATATCTGTCGTCAACCTTGTCCGACTGTCTTCGTTCATCCCGGCCGTCGTCCCCGGTCATCTCCGTTGTTGTTCGGCACAAACGATCATGTCTTTCCGGCTGTCTAGTTGTCGTCCCACTCGTCTTTGGTTAGGCCATCATTGTTGTCAATCTCTCCGTCATTCCGGTTGTTGCTATGATTGTTTTTTCTTTTTCGTTAGCATGGCCATTTCCAACACATTGTGGTCGCCATTTCTTGCACATTACCGATTTGATTTGCTACTCATCATAAATTCGATTTGTCGCACATCATCGTCACCATTATCGCACATTTCGTTGTTGTTGTCTCTACCACGTATTAGTCTTTGACTTCGTATCCAAAGGGGGGTCGCCTTAGTGGTCGCCAAAAAGTGTTGTAGGTTTTTAGGGTTAGGGTTAATGATAATGATAATGATGATGATAATGAAGATAGACATGGTGTAATAGTGGAGATGATGAATGGTATGATGGTGAGAGAGAACATGAAGAACAAGACAAGCATTGAGAAGCATTGTGGGCTAGGGGGGTGGTGGCTAGAATGGCTCCACCCCCCTCCCAAGGGGGTTCAACATTAAGGGGGAGGGGAGAGAGAGAGAAATTGATCATTGTCTTCATTCATTCCCCATAAGGGGTTAAATAGGTACAAAAGGGTAGATACACAAGGGTGCAAGCCCCTTGGGCATTCACACCTAGTCACTCACTCACACCTCTTTGTATCCACCACACTCACACTTACATTCACACTCATAATCGTATAAGATTAAACATACATTACATCTTTCACCCTCACTTATCAATCACCCGTACATCTCGTACAATAACAAGAATTGTTAGGCTTGACACCATGATTTCGGTGGTTTTTACAACAATCATTATGAAATAATCAAGGCTAAAATAGTCTAGCGAAGGCGAGTCTAGTGGGCTCCGAGCTCGACTACTTCCGACGGCTATGTTGCCTCAATTCGGAGTAGCCCTCGTGCCACTACAACCTCCCTTCCGCAATCAGCTTTGAGTTGACCACCACCGAGATGTCGAAAAAGCCATTGTTTAAGAAATCAAAACCCTAAAATCTCGAGTAAGAAGTATAATAGGAGCAAAAGTCACAAACCCTAAAATCATATGTCCTCTAATATGTTGAGGAGAAAAGAAGAAAAGTAGAAAAGTAGAAGCTCTCCAACCCTAGATAAAAAAGGAGGAGGAAGGGATAAGGAGAAAGGGAGGCAGCAAAACCCTAACCTAAGAAGAAGATGAGAAGATGAAAACTTAATGGTACACCCCTAAGGCAATATGGGCGACCCCATAATAAGCCTATTCCTCCCCTCTTATAGAGGAAAGAGGCGCCTATTTTAACATTGCATGCTTTTTTTTTTTCCCTTTACCACAAAAATGGAACAGGAGCAAAATACTCCTTAATTTATCACAAGAGAAGCTTGAACTCTACACCTCCCCATGTATACTTATAAGCCCTAACCACTAAGCTACGACAAGTTTATTCTTATTATTCTATTTTCATTCATATATTACTTTCTGAGATGTGCGTGAAGCTTCGCTTTTTCTCACACTACACACGCCACACCACGACAACGTTCGGATATGTAATGATTTATGCAGGGGGAGTCGTCACGTGGCAGTCGAGGCTACAAAAGGTCATGCCATTGTCGACCACAGAAGCGGAGTATATGGCAGTCGTAGAAACTGGCAAGTAGGGATCGGCAACGGTTCGGTTTAGGCTTAGCCGGTTTGGCCTTATCCAAGCCAAACCAGTTAAGCCTAAACCATTTTGGGGTTCTCAAACCTAAACCAAACCGATCCAAAACCGGTTTGGGAAACGGCTTGAAAACCGGCTACGGTTTGGAAACCTCCCTCTCTCTCTCTCCCTAGCTCTCTCTCTCTCTCTCTCTCAAACGATCCACTATGTAGAATACAAGCTCCTTGCCTCCCTCCCTCTCTCTCTCTATCTCAAGTTTCTAAATGGCTTAACCGGTTTGAGCCGGTTTGGTGAGGCTCAAGCAAAGCCAACCTGAGCTCAAACCCTTAAGGTAGGCTCAAGCCTAAGTCGAGCCGAGTCGAGCCTCTAAGCCGCTAAGCTGGTTTAGCCAAACGGTTTAAGCTTGAGTTGAGCCGTTGCCGATCCCTACCGGCAAGGAGATAATTTGGATGAAGGAGTTCATCATAGAGTTGGGGATTCAACAAGAAGATTTCTGACTCTACTACGACAACCAAAGTGCTATCCACCTTGCGAAGAATGCCACCTACCACTTGAGTAACAAGCACATCCAAAGGAGATACCATTAGCTCCGGGAGAGGGTAGAAGAGAATAACTTTGCTCTGATGAAGATCCACACAACGAAGACGGATTGGACATGTTGACGAAGGTGTTGTCATTAGAGAAGTTGGATGCATGTCGGAGACGGGTCGGATTGATGAAGCACCCCATGCCGGAGTGAAGGGGGAGTTTGTTAGGAAACAGGTCCCTCCGAATGGGAAGTAAGCACGAGCCAGATTGGAGTCCAGAGAGATAGCCTTGGATAAGAAGGGGTCAGAATTGGATGAAGGAGGGTGAGTCGAATCGGATAGATCCAAAGTAGAAGGGAAACCGGAGCCGGAGCCGGAGTCGGATCGGATCCAGAGCCGCATCTAGAAATGACCATATTTGTAAATAGGTTTTGTCGTGTAGGTTTTAGGCCAGAATTGTAAATAGACATAAAATTGTATTAGTATAAATACAACTAGGGCAAATCATTATTATGGGGCGTGAATAGTTGTTATTGGTTGTTGCCTCAGTAACTAAGAGTATGTAGAAGAGAGAGTGAGTGGGAGTTTTGAACTTTGTTGTAACCGTCTATTAGGCAAAGAAGAGCTCGAGGTTGTTGCCTACGAGTCTCTACTGTAATTGTTCAAAGTTTGTCAACTCTCGTGGTTTTTCCCTTTCAGGGTTTTCCACGTAAACATCCTGTGTATTCATTTCTCTGCTCTTTCATTTCCTCTTGTGAGTGATAATCGGTTGTGGTTGATCACTTTTTCTACAAAAAGAATAATCGATTATGAATACACATTTATACAAGTATCGATTGATTATCAGTATAGCACTCACTCTCCCTCTCTATACACTTCTTGCCTAAAAATAATATTCCTACAACCCCCTTGTTGAGAATCAAGCTCAACTTGGTCTAGTGTGTGAACTCACCTTGAGAGTGAAGAGACACTCCAACGGTCAAGAGTCACCATTATGTCACCACTTTGTATTCTAGCATTTAGTATGAGTCATAGAATCATATTCTATGACACATAACTTATGAGCTTTCACATTCCCCATGCTCCATGAGGCTTGTAGTTAATGAAGAGAGAGGGTGACTACATAAAGCACCCTCCTCCCACCTTGTATAATGTTGAGTCTTTCTCCTTTGTCAATATACTTTTACCTTGCTTATTCTCTGTGTTTCACTCTCTCTCTCTCTCTCTCTCTCTCTCTCTCTCTTACACACACATATAACTCACATCTCTTCCGCTTCACAAGAATCCATCTCTTGATTCTTTACATGGTATCAAAGCGATTTGGTAGCTCGATCTAGCCCATTCGCCTCATCGTGATTGTGTTTTGTGCTCTACGCCAACGACCAAGAACCAGCTCATAGTTATCATAGCTTCGCTACATAGCTCGCATTCGAAGAGAGAAGAAGAAGAAGAATCAACATAATGAATACTCAAATGGGGAGCACTCTCCCTACCGAGAAGTTGGATCAAAACAACTTCGCATCTTGGGAGTACAAGATGCACCAATACCTTGTCGGACAAGGCTATTGGAGCTACATCAAAGGAGCGCATGAAGACCGACCCGCCGAAGCGGCTCCCGGATACGCAACATGGGAGCAAGCCGCAAGCCGCGTGATGTATTGTTTGGCGACATGTGTTCACGACCACATGCTCGGTTACATTCGAGAAGCCAAGACGCCGAAGGAAGCGTGGGAAAATCTATGAAAGATTTTCGCCGCCAACACGACCGCGAGGAAGCTTCAACTCCGCTAAGAGTTGAACAACATTCAACAAAGAGACACGTCCATCACGACATACACCTTGAAGATCAAGGAGCTTTGCGACTTGCTCGGCTCAATAAGCGTAAGTATAGATGATAATGAGATGGTGCAAATATGCCTCGGCAGCCTCACACCACGGTTCGGCGCGATGCGAACCGCCGTTCTAGCACGGGAGAAATCTCCCTCCTTCGAGCTCCAATCAATGCTATTGGTCAAAGAAAACCACGTGCGTACAAGGAGCAATGAGTCGGAAGGCCACATGCTCTACACGCACTCTAATGGAGAAAGAGGACGCGGACGAACGAGAGGCCGATTCGGCCAAGGACAAGGCGGACGAGGTCCGACCTACGACAACAACTCCCAATTTCGGCCGCAAAACGGAGGCCAACGAGGAACCTTCGCAAGAAGGGGGAGCTTCCACTCCGGCCCGAGCCGTCAAAACACAACCGAATGCGGATATTGCGGAAAGCTCGGTCACCACGAAGAAGAGTGCCGAAAGAAGATGCGTGAATCGGCTTCCACAAGCCGACAACTCACGAATTACGCACACAACTCCAACTACGAAGATCGAGGCGGAATGTATGCACACAACTCCGACCATGGAGAAATGTACGGGCACAACTCCGACTACGAAGATCGTGGCGGAATGTATGCGCACAACTCCGACCGTGGCGGAATGTTCATGATGAAACATAGAGCAAATTCTATGTCGGCCGCTACCTCAACTAGTGCCTCCGGTCCGGAAGACGTATGGTTCGTCGATTCCGGTGCCTCGAACCATATGACATCGCATCAAGAATGGTTCCGAGAACTTCGAGAGCCGGACCGACCCGGCTATGTCGAAACCGGAGACGACACTACGCACCCGATTCGGCACATTGGCAATGTTCCATTCGAAAAAAATGCAGGGTCATTTGAAACAGGTAATATGTCGCATTATGAGAACACTACGTCGAAAAAGGGCACAAAAGCACGCAGTTTTCAAAAAGACACGACGCATGCGTAAAGCTTTTCAGAAAAGGTGGCAAAATATATTGAATTTCAACATGACTACCACTTTGAGGCATAAGTAAAATGCCTCCAAAAGTACATCACCAAAATTACAAAATAATGTACAACATGTCTACCAGTTACAATTATACATATTCGTGAGTTTACATCCAAAACAAATTTACAAAGTTTCCGATCATGTAGTAAAACAATCCCCAGCTTGAACCAAACCAATATGTTAAGACATGTACGATGGACTAGAAGAGCATTCTGACGTCTCATCCTCATCATCAGTAGCAATCAAAGCATTATCCTCATCCAATTCCAACCCAACATCTTTGTGGTTATGAGAATTGCTTCTGGTTATTCTCTGTATTTCATTTGATACCATGTTTGGGATTTTCTCCTTTATTATCTTGATAGTTGCTTGTCTTAGATGACCTGATTTTGTCAATGAGAAGTCATATACTAGTATTTTTTTTTGTACAACGAACTTGGAAAGCAATTCTGAAAGGCAGGACCTTCAACGAAAATCCGTTGCACTGCATCGGATTTTGGTTGAAAGTCATGCAAATCCGATGCAGTGCATCAGATTTGCGTTGAAAGTCATGCAAAACCAATGCAGTGCATCGGATTTTGGTTGAAAGGCATGACTTTCAACGAAGAAATCCAATGCAGTGCAACGGATTTGCGTTGAAAAAAATGTTGTTTTTGCTATAAAAAACTATCGCATGGAACCATAAAATTGACGTAATTTAGATGATAATTTGCGTGATTTAGATAAAATTCTACGTTGTTTCTATGTTTTCACCAACGTTTTTAATTTCAGTGAACCCAGACAAAAAGTTCCTTCATTTAGATTGATGATTCGATCTCCGACAAAACGAGATTCTGGCTCCTTCATCAAGGACACGAGTAAAAAGATTTTATTTGACTCAACGGGGGAAGGAGGATCCAAGTCATCTGTGGCTACTACCAAAATCAACAAAGGTAGTACGCAAGAGGAGAAAACGGTTGAGGTGAAATATAAGGATTACCCCGAACTTGAATGGTGTCTCTCCTATGTCGAGGAGGATGGGGTGTTGTTATTGATAACAGCAAAATCGGACAGGGAAGGGAAACTTCAGCTTGGAAAAACATTTAATTACGGGCATGTAACCAAGCTAGAGTACGAAGACATTGACTCTACAAGTATTTTAATCGACGTCTCGAGCTCAGTTGGCAACAGGCGATTGCGACTTGACGAGGGAAACCTAGTACCTGAATCTTGCAATCCCAAGGCTTTGCGTAAAGACCTGCAAACGAAAAATAACTTGTTGGTAGCTCTTCGGCCGTACGTGACAAGAGAGATGATGACCGGTGAAGCAAAAACTCCACCGAAAAAGTCTAGGAAGACAAATCCTGTTCAAAAGAAATATACTAAACGACCACGACCCGAAGAAGAAGAAGAAGAAATATTAGAGTTCGTGGAAGAAGAAGATGACCAACAAGTCGACGTCGTGGCTCCAGGCGGACAACTATCTTCTGGTGTCCTGACGTCAGAACAAAATAAAATAAGAGAAAATATTGTGAAGACTAAACTTGTGCGCAGGGGCCAGCTATTTCATTTGCCCATTACTTCTATCCAAAGGCCCCCCATTGACCCCGTGACTGGAAGACGTCCCCTGGAAATTAGGGAGCCGCACTCCGTCCATGTGCAAAACCTGAAAAGCAAAATGAAAATCAATCCTCACGCTACTGTGGTGCCATTTTTGGTAATGGTTGATCAAGAACAATGCCCAACAGTAGCAGATTTCATGTATAGCTTTGCAAACGATTACACATACTATGTAATCGGAAGATCACATTCGGCCGAAGCTCGACGACAGCTTGTCAAAGAATATCCTCTCACGTCGTTCTTCAAGTACGCCGAATGTAAGGTATATGCAGGACTAACTCACGAGGCGAAGCTGCTCGCATGGGACCATAACAATGACAACGATTATAGGCAAAAGATGTCATGTATAGAGAGGATAAGATTTTTTCATCATGAATACTTGGATGCCTTGAATCATTTTGGTCCAAGATTGTGGCCTGGATTGCGACGCCAGTGTTTATTGGAAGTAGGGATTGCAGTGGATGAGAGTACCAAATCCGAAGGTCTCCGAAAATATGATTCTTGGTTTCAACTAGCTTTTCGGACTGGAGAGGTGTGGGATCTCCAAGACAAAATATTCTCTATGTGGGAGCGGAAAGAAGTCAAGGGGCAAAGATCAAAAAAGGGAAGAATTGATCCACAAGTTGAGATCAAATCAAAGACCAAGGGAAAAAGCGACTTGGTAATCGAGGAGTTAGCAGAGGACATGAAACTTTTACCTTGGAGATCATTACAAGGTATCAAAGATGATAGATTGTTAATATCCGTGCTATCTCGAGTGGTCGCCAAGGAATTTAGTTTGGACGAGATGGTAACAGACTTGCAAAAGTAAGTGTTTATAGTATACCTTTTCATGAAAGTCTTCAATTATTTTGAATATCTTATTTCTAATTTCATATTGATTGTGCAGTCACAAGGTATACATGAAGATTCGGGAGTTGATGATGCAAAAACTGAGTTTACCGACATGGGAAGAAGTTGAGCAAGCCTGCCCGATAACTTCTTCCTACAAGGCATTGGAGGAATATTTTATTGTATTTAGAGAATGGGTATGTGTCTTTTGAATGTTGATATGTTAGAAACTAATGTTCCCTGCTAACAACATTGACACTTGCAGAAACCATCAAAATCGAAAAAGAACGACAATAATGTTGGTATTCCAGCGGCCTTCATCACGCACTTAGAACGTGCGAAATATGAGAAGAGAATGACCAAAGGGAAGGAAATGGAACTGCCCAAGGATTCGGAGACTGTAAAGAGTTTTTTGCATAGGTCCGATCCTTTCAAACAGCTTCATTATAGTGTTTTCAATGGCGAAGTATCCCAGATGCTCGAACTATTACCGAGAAGGCACTACACTTTGTTGATAGCTAACATACCATATGGTTTCCGTATTGCGGGATCAACATATGATGATGTGCCTTTCAAGTACCCTCAGATCGAGAAAATGGTAAAGGATTTTGCAGAACTGACATTGGCCCCCTTGTGGAGGATAGTCATATTTCATAGCATGGGGCAATCACTGTCAATCACAATAGCTTTGAAGTCCCGTTGTCATGCCATTGAACACATGCATTGGTGTGTTATAGTTCGCTTTTACTCATTACAGTACTTCTTATTATATGTACACATTTACACCTCTAATACTTGATTTTCTTTCTCTATAGGATCAAAACAAATATTACACGTAGCCCTGGCGATCGAATGGTTAGTGCGGTCGAACATTTTTGTGTGGGCTACTATGATTCAATTACAAAGAAGAAGGCTAGAGCACATGTCAATGAGCGTAACGTGGTTAACTACATCATGTGCCCAGCTGTAACCAAAAAATTAAGACATGTGTCAGGGGATAAAAGTATGGTGAACCCTTATCAAAAACCTCAAAGATTGATCAACCGCCTCATAGAGCTCTTCTCGAATCCAGATGATTGGGTCCTAGACTTGTTCTCTAGCACAGGTATAATATATATATTTAATTTCAATGTTGTCGATCAAGTTTAAGAAGTTACTTCTTATATATACTTGTTTGTGTTCATGCGACCATTAGGTACAACGACAGCTTGTGCATTGAAGATGTTTAGAAACTGTGTTGCATTGGAGAAGGACCCTGCTCAAGTTAACTTCATCAAAATGAGGATCACAGGAATCTGGGACTGTCCAGATCAGGATCAAGAAGTCGGAGCAAAACACATCAACGAGACAGAGATGTTCCAGATGACTTCACGAGAACCAATGGAACCAATTGATGAAGAAGCAGGGGAGCTGGTGGACCTAGAAGCTGTAAGATTCGGGAGAGTTTGGAGATGACACGAATGAAAACAGTCTAGAACAATTAGCGCCAGAGGAGCCTGCTCTGCCTGATTTGCTTATAGATTGATGTAGATGGCGTAATGTAAAAATTGAGGATTTTGAGGCATAATGTTCACCATCACTTCATATTATATTTGTATATGAGAACATCTGTAATTGTTTATCGTTTAATTAAATTCACCTGTTCATAATTTCCCTTTTTAATCATTATTGGAACCGTAGTTTGTATTTACATATAATTGGTCACCATGCTCTTCTTCAGTTTGAGATATTAACATGATATTGTAATTTCTCATTTCCGTTAGCATGACTGTATATGAAAAGGCAAATGTTTTTGATAATAAGAGGTTTTTAGTTACCTACGGTTCAAGTCTACTGGTTCCACATAGTATAAATGAATGTCGTACGTAGTTGTTACTCTTACCAATTACATTGTCATGAACTATATGACATTATACAATGAAACTATCGATATACCCGTCCAACAAGTGGGGTACTACTTTATTCCTAAACCCAAAACCACATATTTATAATTACGGTTTATGTAGTTTTACTCTACAATTTGAATATGGATACCAATTTTAGAACTTTATATTGAACCAAGTCTTCAATTGTGCTCCATGATATGCAAATTGACACGAATGTGGACACATATACAATTTAGTAATTGCTAGGTTTTTTTGTTCTATATTTAACCATCAAGTCACAAAAGGGGTACGCATGCATCGTATATTTTCGATATCGGGCTAAAATAGGGTACTTTTCTACATCTGGCCAACTATGCCAAAAGAGAATACGACATATTACCTGTTTCAAATGACCCGGTGTTAAAAGAAGGTAAGCAAAATTACATTAAAAATGTCTTGCATGTACCGACCATTACGAAGAATTTGGTCTCCGTTGGCCAAATTGTAGAGCAAGGGATGCAAGTTCGATTTAATCAAGGCAGTTGCTTCATCGAAAAAGAAGGCTGACTCATTGCACGCAGACGAAGAGAGGGCCGGATGTTCATTCTCGATTCACGCGAGATGAAATCCGCCATGTTCGCGAAAAGCACGAAAGCCGACTCCGACATAGAGCTATGGCACAAGCGAATCGGCCACATCAATCTCAACAAACTCAAAGCAATGAAATCGAAAGGAGTTGTCATCAAACTCCCGACATTCAAAGAGAAGGAGATTGAAGGTGTATGCAAAGCGTGCCAATTCGGCAAGCAACACCAACACCCATTCCCGAAAGAGCGGAACATGAGCAAAGGTCTACTCGACATAGTCCATTCCGACGTATGGGGACCGGCGCAAATGGCTACATTCGGCGGATGCCGATATTACGTGCTCTTCATCGACAACTTCTCTAGGCACACTTGGATCTACCCGATGCGGCAAAAGAGCGAAGTGTTCGGACACTTCCAAAATTTCAAGAATGAAGTCGAGAAAGCCACGGGCCGACATGTATGATGCCTTCGATCGGATGGCGGCAAGGAGTACTTCTCGGACAATTTCACGGCGTACCTCCAAAAGGAAGGAATTCGGCGAGAATTCACTTGCCGACACACTCCGCAACAAAACGGAGTAGCCGAGCACAAAAATTGGCACATCCTCGAAGTAGCATGGGCCATGATGAACGAGAAGCATATGCCCAAGTCATATTGGGCCGAAGCTGCAAATACGGCCATCTACCTAATGAACCGGTGCACAACATCCGGCGTGCACGAGGTCACTCCGCACGAAAAATACTTCGGAAGGAAGCCGGATTTATCACACATCCGGATATTTGGCGCAATAGCGTACGTGCACATCCCCGACGAGAAGCGTCAAAAGCTTGACCCGAAGTCGGAGAAATGTATCCTCGTAGGATACTCACTGGAGCAAAAGGGGTACAAGTGCTACAACCCCTCAACTCAAAAATCTCGAGTAAGTCGAGACGTTGTTTTTGACGAGTCCGCATCCTGGTACGCACCAGAGACAACTCCAACTCCGACTCCGCTCGACCCGGAATTCCCCGAACAAGAGATCAAGGATGATGATCGCCTTATGCGCATATTCGACGAAAGTCCGATCACGACCCGATTGAGTGGACCACAAGAGCCTTTGAGCGATCAAAGCACATCACGGCCTAGCCCGAAGATGGACAAAGGCAAGGCGAAAATGTCGGAATACGAAGACGATCGCTTCAATGACGATGAATCGATTCACTCACTCGACAATGAGTTCGGCAGTTTCAAGGCACCAATCGGAGCTAAGAAAGGCCTCATCTCTGCAAATGAAAAGCTCCGCCGATCCACCCATGAAAAGAACCCTGTAAGCCGATTCGGCTACAACGATTATATGGCGTACCATTACGCCTTTATGATGAAGGTAGCGACAGTAGGGGAGCCGGAAACCTTTTCGGAAGCCGCGAAGGACCTGCGATGGATCGAAGCAATGAACGAGGAGATGCGGGCACTACGGAAGAACGAGAGGTGGGATCTTGTTCCCACCTCACCACAAAAAAAGGCGATCGGATGCAAATGGATCTACAAGGTGAAGTATAACGCCGATGGCTCCATAAATCGCTACAAAGCTCGACTCGTAGCGAAAGGATATGCTCAGACGCATGGTGTCGACTACGAAGAGACCTTTGCCCCGGTGGCAAAGATGACGACTGTGTTGACCGTAATTGCAATTGTCGCGGCGAAAGGGTGGCACCTCCATCAAATGGACGTCAAGAACGCCTTTCTACAAGGCGAATTAGAAGAGGAGGTGTACATGATCCAACCACCCGGCTTCAACTCGAGCACCCATCCGAAAGTTGTTTGCCGACTCAAGAAGCCACTCTACGGCCTCAAGCAAGCACCGCGTGCTTGGCATTCGAAGATAACGCAATATCTTCATCAAATCGGCTTCCGTATGTCAAAATCGGACAACTCCCTCTACATACGAAGCGATTCCGCAAGTCCGATCGTCATCATCTTATATGTGGATGACCTAGTCATTGGAGGTGAGCATCTCGTCGAAATCAATAAGGTCAAATCCCTCCTTTCCGACAAGTTCGAGATGACGGACATGAAGGAGCTCCACTACTTCCTCGGCATCGAGGTAATTCGGACTCCGGCCGGAATCATGATCTCTCAACGACACTACATCCTCAACTTGTTATACAAGTTCGGGATGGCTGAGTGCAAATCCGTGGCAACCCCACTCGATCGTAATCTCAAACTAGATGAGAACTCTGGCACCAAACCGTGTGAGCCAACTCAGTATCGGCAACTCATCGGGAGTCTCATCTACCTCACGATCACTCGACCCGATCTCAGTTATCCGGTCGGTCTCCTTAGCCAATTCATGCAAACATCGTGTGATACTCACTTGGATTGCGCTAAGCGAGTTCTACGTTACGTCAGTGGCACAATGGATTGCGACATCCTCTACAAGACCACGATGCCAATACGATTCGAGGGGTGCACAGACGCCGATTGGACCGGCTACAAAGCTGATAGAAGTTCAACCTCCGGATTTGTTTTCTCCCTCGACAACAGAGCAATATCCTGGAGTAGCAAGAAGCAGCCTATCGTCGCTCTTTCGAGTACGGAGGCGGAATACAGGGGCGCATTTGTAGATGCGTGTGAAGCCGTATGGCTCAAGAGGATTTTGAAGGATCTGGGCGTACCCATCAAGGATCCGACTTCCCTTTACTGCGACAACATGAGCAGTATCTATCTGGCTCGGAACCCGGTGTTCCACGCGCGGACAAAGCACATCGAAGTGCACTATCACTTCATTTGAGAGCGCGTTCTGGCTGGCGATGTCAACCTACAACACATTAGCACCAATCTTCAAACGGCCGACATCTTCACTAAAGCCTTAGGAGTCGACAAGCTATGGCAATTCATGACCGATCTCGGATTGACAATCCCTGACTTGCCAAGCTTGAGGGGGAGTACTGAAGACATTACGCAATAACGCGTGGATTCCGCAACCACGCAACGAAGCAGCGAAGAGCCGATCTACCGCGCAAAGTCGCGAAGAAAGACACAAGCCGAAGCACAGACTTCGCACAACGCAAGTTGGAGCACGGATTCCGCAACTACGCATAAAGCGAGCCAACGCGAGTCGACGCGGACTCCGGAACGAGAGTTGAAGTGGATTTCGGATACCATTTGAAACCGACCCGACTTGAGCTTGAGGGGGCGTGTTGAGAATCAAGCTCAACTTGGTCTAGTGTGTGAACTCGCCTTGAGAGTGAAGAGACACTCCAACGGTCAAGAGTCACCATTATGTCACCACTTTGTATTCTAGCATTTAGTATGAGTCATAGAATCATATTCTATGACACATAACTTATGAGCTTTCACATTCCCCATGCTCCATGAGGCTTGTAGTTAATGAAGAGAGAGGGTGACTACATAAAGCACCCTCCTCCCACCTTGTATAATGTTGAGTCTTTCTCCTTTGTCAATATACTTTTACCTTGCGTATTCTCTGTGTTTCACTCACTCACTCTCTCTCTCTCTCTCTCTCTCTCTCTCTTACACACACACATAACTCACATCTCTTCCGCTTCATAAGAATCCATCTCTTGATTCTTTACACCCCCCCCACTCTTCTGATCACTCGGTATTTATATAGGCCTCCATGCTTCCTATTTCTAGGAAGCATGGCGCATTACAATCGTTCCTCATTAAATACTCGACGTTATAGTAACGCTGCATTCGGTTCCTGCCTAACTCCCTTTATTTTGCTTTTTTTGCTTGGCTCCTTGTCTCTTTTCTCACCTTGTCCCATCGGCGTGATCCCATCTATACATTTGTTATTTATACCACGTGTCATATTCATAAGAACTACAAACATATATGTTTTTACAAATATAACACATATATGTCTTCAATCCGTAGTATTTTTTATTTGCATCGTGGCAATTAGAAAACTACATTTTTACATTACCCAACCCCAAACCTAGTCATGAAGACATAACACAATAATGGACTGGCCATCTATCCCTAAGAAGACCAATGTAGCATGTCACATGTTACTACATATTGAGCTCTTTTTGCAATGATGGTATCATGGCGATCCTGTAACAAATTAGCAAGCTACAAGATATTGGATGTTGTACACAACCAAGACATGTACACAACCAATTGGATATTAAATGTCCAAAAAAGACATCATTTGACATTGAATGTAACGGAATCATTGAATGTAGCTTATATGATATGACATGTGGCATAAATAACAAAATTATAGATGTGACCACATATGTACACATAGACGAATCCTAATTGACGATATAAGACAATGGCAATGTAAACGTGATATGTAATAAAGGCCTTTGGCCTCTTCATGTCAAAATTGAGACAAGGTAGTAAGAGAAAGAGCGAGAGAAAGAGTGATGGATGATAGACATAGACGAGATTGCGGTAGGTAGAGTGTGTGAGAGAGAGTAACTATGAAAGGAAATATGTATTAAGATAAAGTGATCCAAGAGAGAGCTTACTTGGAGAGCTCGAGACTAGTGTTGAATCGCTAAATCCATATGTATACACATACACATCTATGCATACACACATAAAAAAGTAGAACACATTCTACTCTTAAGCACAAGAGTGAGAATTAAGTCATTCAATTTCTAGAAACCTTCATTAGCAATATGACCAAATCCATCTTCTTTGGTTGAAGACTTTGGTGGTCCTACAATCCTACTTGCATCTTTCACACCCTTCTCTCAAATTCACCAACACAATTCACATCGATAATGAACATGTGATGATGTCTTTTGTAACAATTCATAGGTACAACCATCATTGAACAATACAATAAAATATAGAAATTCATTCGAATGTGGCCACAATAATATCTTGCATCCCCATCCTTCCCCTCAACAGTTCTTAAGTATCCGGACACAAGTATGGTTTCACAAAAGAAGTCAAAGTTGTCTTGGGTTTGTTAATGATCATCTTGCCAATTGATTGTCATGGACACAAATTGAGAATAAGTATTTGGACTAGTCGATATTGTGTAATAATGTATATACACATGTTTGTATTCTAAAATAGCTTAGGGCCTCAAGTTATTCTATAATACAAACAATTTCTCAAAGGGTTGGGACATTGGGGATTATGGACTTTTCAATATCATGTAACCATGCATGTAGGCTTCAAACATAACAAGATATATTCTAGGGGACGCTTAAGCCAACTTTGTATGATTTTCATATTAAGTATCAATGCCATGATTATATAGTCGTTGCATGTACAACAATTAGCTATACAAATAAAATGTTTGACCAACCGATTATAGGTGTCTCATGTGTACACATGTAGGCGTGGATATGAAGATATCAAGTGCAAGAGCATAATCATCACTTTGAATATGATGGATTTTACTAATTTTCATATATATTCTACTATCATTTATATACAAATCTATTTTATATCATTTCGGTTAGGATTTCGGTCCCTCCAGATGGGATATGAGTACCCGGCAACGGAAGACCCGGTGAGAACCGGATGATGAGTACCTAACAAGGAAGACCCCATGAGAACCAGATGACACAGGCCCGGTGAGAACCTCTCACCGGATGAAGGGACATAGATATAAATATGTTTCTGTTAGCCCATTGTGGCTATATTTGTAAATAGCCTGAAAGTCATATTAGTATAGATATGACCTAGGGCAAACACTATTTAGAGTTATTGGTGTAACTGTTGTACAGAGCATAACAGAGAGAGAGAGAGAGAGAGAGACCTTGAACAATCTTTGTTGTAACCGCCTGTTGGCGAAGATTGAGAGCACGAGGTCGTCGCCTCTGTGACTTATTACTGTAATCTTTACATAAGGATAGTTTGGAGCTAGCGGGCTCCCGTGGTTTTTCCTATTTAGGGTTTTCCAAGTAAACATCCTGTGTACTCTCTCTTGCTCTATTGTTTGTGTGTATACGTGCATTTCTTCCTATTCCATCTTTCTGTGGTTGATCCTAAGACTTAGTTGTGGCCGAACAATATTCCACATATTCCTGTCAATTCCTAGCATTCTAAAGAGGATAAAGAGTTCCATGCACATAACATTTGGAATATCAACCCCAAGTCATACACCCATTTTGTTTTTGTTTTGGAGGGTGAGCACACATACACATGCATGTGCAAGTGCAAATGCAAATGCACATCCATGCGCATAACCCTTTGCGAATAAAAGCAACTGAAGGGAACAAGATAAGACATGCTAGCCCACGATCATGCCCTACAATTAGTTCGTATGATTGATCCCACGATCTAAACCAACAACTCACACTGAAACACCCAACTTTCTAAGAAACATATTTATAAAGGGTTTTGAGGCCAACTCATCTAAAATACGATGGAATAAAACATTGTAATATTTGACATTCCTTTGAATAACATGATTATTTTTGTGCTTAAAATGGAAAATTAAATATATATCCAATAGTATATTTTTATTTGTTTCATGATAGGCAAGGTAAGTCCACTAACAAATGGAGCATTGTCCATCAAACTTACACTATTTGTAGAACAACAAAATTTCTAAAACAACATCACATGACAAATTGTCTTTCAAGCTGATTACATGTTTGGAAGAAATGCAAAAAGTATGATCTAATAATTCATATCATCATTGTCATGAGATGGAAATTTGCATGTAACATCAACATTAAAAGCCAACTTTCCAAAAAGTGGAATATTGAGCAATAATAACAATTAAAAGCAATTGCACTCTTGACCCATTATCGGATTAGGCCTTTTATTAAGAAATGTAGAATAAGGATGCAATTTCAATGATTAAAAGCAGTTGCACTCTTGACACATTCTCTTGTAAGGTCGTTTATTAAGTTGACAAAGTGATGATACATGAAGAAAACAAAGAAGAGAAACATGCTAGATATAGAGTAGAATTGTAAGTTGATAACAAGGTACTAAAAGATGATCATTCTCAAAGTATTATTAGGCAAAAGGAAAATTGGAAATAGAAAAGAATATTAGTGTTTCAAGATTGATAGTGCATAAAGTTATCATTGTCGCCTATTAGGTTAAAAAAGCCTTTATTAATGCTCATTCATCTCTTATGACTTCATGAATCATGGTGCATTCATTAGCTCCTCATTTTTCACCCTTTCACATGATGTTAGATTGTCTCTTTCGACATCTTTATTCTAGTTTCAACACTATATGTATATTAATAACATATTTAGGCCCATTGTAGGCAGTGCCATTTGGTGATGTAGCTATTTTTCTTAGTTGAAACATTATATTAGCTTCTTTTTTATCTTTCAACATTTAAAATTAAAAGCTTGCAAATTTTCGTAAGCTCATATCTTTCGTGTATATTGATTGATTAGATCCTTCTTCATTTATTAATTAATGGTCCCATGGGCCATGCATGATCTCCCTCAATATAAACTTAGGGTTAAAGAGTGTACCAAATTTTGTATCTCAAAATCACTCTTTTCCGAATGACAAAATCTAATAAAAAATGAAGATTGTTTTGAAGGCACCAATGAGATGTAAGGCATGAAGAAAACCCTCACTTTTTTTAGAAAACCGATAAATTTACTTCACATTAGTGATAAAATATATCTAAAAAAATTTGAATCACACAAATTCATCATATAAGCGAGGGCTATCATGGGGCTAAATCTAAATTATGAGTGTAGGACTATGCAATAGGTAGTTTCTTATGACAAAGTGGATAAACTTGACGCATTTGAAAAAGAAATCACCTAATCTAAACTAATATTGCTTAGTTAATTTAATTGACTTCTCTTTACAACCCATTTTCTTTGTGTTACAAGTCTAAATCAATATTTATATGGTTTTTTTCACATTGATCTAGCCAACAAGATAATTCCTCATAGATATGTGCATTTCACATATTCATTTGTTGGGTTTACATTATTTTGATAGAAGGTACACAAAGAATGTGTTTGTGTAATAAAAGTCTCGTGTTATGACATGACATATACATAAACAGATGCCAACTCTCAAGGCTTAAAGTACCCATATAGAAGAACTAAAATGACCCTGTTTATGACCTAAACAAAAGACTCAAGATATACGCAATAACCTACACACGTAGAAGAATTCCAAGCCTATTAGCATCACAAGGTGGCTTCAACAAAGAAGTCAAAGTTACCATATAAGTTGTATGCAAGATGGATGGTTTACGTGATGACTTTAAGTAGAAAACCAAAAGTTTACCCAATGACATATGGTAGAGGAAATCCTCCAAGGCTTGTTATAACCCAACTCGTGCATAAGTAGAACACCATACATGACTACAATTTAACATGTCCACGGCCGAACTATTATAGAAAAAGAACTCCAAGCCTTGTTATATATGTTGGATGATCAAAGGAGAGGGAGCCTGGATGATGAGATAGCCAGAGCCAAACGGTTGAAGAGAATGTATTATTCAAAGAAGTGCATATGCAAAAGGACACATGCTAGCTCGGTAGAAGAAGAAGAAGAACTCCGAGGGCAACATCATGCCCACCCCATCAAAGACATGCACACAACACCAACACAACACAACACAACACAACACAACACAACACAACACAGGTGGTGCATTGATTGACACATACGTACATTGAGAGAGAGAGACCAGAGGAACGCAAGACGGCGGCACCGGCACTGAAGATAAATACATATATACTGATATATGTATGTATGTATGTACATACACACATCATGCATACATACATACATACATACATCTATCTCTCTCTCTCTCTCTCTCTCTCTCTCTCTCTCTCTATGTATGTATGGCATGTATATGTATATTTGACTTATTTTCGGCGGAGCCAAAAGTCTCCAAAGAAGTGGAGGAGGAACAGACACAGACACACGCAGAGAGAGAGAGAGAGAGAGAGAGAGAGAGAGAGAGAGAGAGAGAGAGAGAGAGAGAGAGAGAGAGCAGCAGCAGCAGAGAGCAGAGAGCAGAGAGAGAGAGAGAGAGATGTATGTATGTCTGTCTGAGTATTGATCAGACACGAGGAGTGAAGGCAACGTAAAGCACAGATAGATAGATAGATAGATCTGCGCGCAGGCACAGGTCCTTCTTCGTTTCTTCTGTCTGGTGAGAATGGAAGACCAGAGATCTTCGTGCTCCTCCTCGTCACCACCAAATGGCGCCGCTGTGGATTCTTCTTCACCTCTGCTCGCAGAGAACACCCCCCCTAGTTTAGACAGAAACATCCCTAATCCTAGTTTAGACAGAAACAACGTTAGGGTTAATGGGCTATCAGGCGCCGCCCGGTTCTTGCGCCGAGCCAGTGGAAGAAGAATGATGAGAGAACCGTCGATGATGGTAAGAGAGACCGCAGCAGAGCAACTTGAAGAAAGACAGAGTGATTGGGCCTACTCTAAACCTGTTGTCATTCTTGACCTCATATGGAACCTTGCTTTCGTCATGGTTTCTCTTATTGTTCTTTGTATTAGTATCAATGAAAAGCCTAATACTCCTCTCCGGAGATGGATCTGTGGTTATTGTCTTCAATGCATTGTTCATACGATCTGTGTTTCCTCGGAGTTTCGAAGGAGATATAGACAATATCAGAGATACCATCATCAACAACAATCACCAACACAACAGCAACAACTTAATAGAACTATTGCTGTTCAGGGTCCTTATAGGACTCTCCGATCTAATGGAGAATCTCTTGGAGACAATTCACCTGCAGATGAAACAGGGGGTGCTAACACCAGGTTTGTTTCTCCATTATACCATCTCATTTAATCCCCTTAGTTGTAGGAAATTGTAACAATTTGCCAGTGCATCATTGGATGTTTATAAACTTACAAGTACTTTTAGAGATCTCTGTTTTACTTGCTTAGATCATGCGTCTAGATACCTGCATTGAATTTCATTTTTACATCTATATTTGAAGTATATGTATATATATATATATATATATATATAGTCTGGAGAATTGCCTTACATTTTTACTGGTGTATCATATTTAGAGGTAGGAAAATGGAAACCAAAGATTATGTACTATCTCCATACGTCTATTCTTGTCTCCCCTTGTCCGCAAGGGGGGACATTTTTGATATCCACGACCATGCAGATTATCTTTTCTCATATCAGATTTATTTTGGGATTGCCATCCAGCTCCCTTTTCTGTTCCTTCCTATCATGGTATTTATATTTCATGTTTTTTTTTCTTAAAACATTTGGAAAGTTGGACTTTGACTACAGTATTTTGATGAATGAAGAGAAATAATATTTACTTTGCCTCATATATTCTATTTGAGGTTATCTCATAGGAAAGCGAGTGACAGTATTAAGATGTGCGACTTCGTATTATGTATGCATCTAATGTATTCTACCCTTCATGATTTTAAGAAACTTCCCTTTCCTGATTCATATGTGGAAAGATGTGATCCATGAATTAGAAAATTTAACCCTTTAACTGCATAAATGCAAATTTAGTTTCGTTGCAAGTATGTATGAAGCTAACCATCGTAAGCCAATTTAGTATTCACTGCAATGTATTGTGCAAAAGGCTGTTGGGTTGCTTTTGGTTTTGTAACTATAGTTTTAAATCTTAAATGTTTGCATGCTTTTCAGCTTTGCCAAACGCTTAGAGTCTATGAACACCATGTTCTCATTTATTTGGTGGATTGTTGGGTTCTATTGGATAACGGCAGGCGGTCAAGTTCTGATACAAGAAGCTCCAAAACTATATTGGTACAATGCACTAATATCATTTTGGGTCGAGTTTTTTGTTACTATGGAGAATATAAATATGTTTATTTGATAATGTTTTGCAGGTTGTCCGTCGTATTCTTGGCCTTTGATGTGCTCTTTGTCGTGTTTTGTGTTGCTCTAGCATGTGTTATTGGAATAGCTGTTTGTTGCTGCTTACCGTGTATCATAGCCATATTGTATGCAGTGGCTGATCAGGTATGCTGTTTGGTTGATTGCCAACCTCTTTTTTTGTTTGTTATTATAAGAGAATAATGTAAGAAGGTCATAACACCTTTTTTAATAGTTAGGCTATACAATATTTTTTTATGCGTTGCCTTTTCTCAATTTTTTATAAGAGACATCAGACTGTATAATATGCTATTCTTTTATCATCAATCTCATGATAGAAATATACAGCGTGCTGATGTTAATGGCCACATGAGCGAGAGAAGGGGAGGGAGTTTGACCTGTGCACAAAATGGATACATCTATATCCACTACATTCCACCTCAGAGTGCCAAATGAAACAAAAAGAAACCAATTTTTCTGGTTACTCCAAACTGTCCTAAACATGAATACAACATTTATACATGTGACATTTCTTTGATCTGTAGAATTATTTGGTTATTCTACACCTCTGTAAACTGACCTTTTACGTTGGGTTCCGATTGGCTAGTTTCTTTAGTTGTGTCACTTAATGATTCTGTCTGTTTCATGACTCTCTCCAAGCAATGCATGACTGCATACTTACCTTTAAACTTCAATATTTTCTTTAGTTAACGGTCTTTCTGGGGCTTGATTTACTGATATACACAAAGGTGATAGCCTATGGTTGCCTATCTGTGAAGTAAATGAGTGAAACGGAAATGATGGGAACAGGAAAATTGTTTCAAAACTGTGAAATGCTGCATTTATTTTTTGATAGTTCTATAGCAAAAATATCTTCATACAGCTCGAAATTTAAAGAGAATTAAGACAATTTCTCAATTTAAAGCTAGTGTGGTATCCAAAATATGCTGAAATTTGAGAGAAATAGGGAGATTCCAATCATTTAAGTGAAATTCCAGAAATTATTCGATTATTGTAGATTTTCAAATCTCCGGAAGTTGAAAAGATGCAAGAAATAGGAGTCTATTTTGTGTGCCAATTTCTTACAAAGAACAGACCATTGGAAAAGCCTATTTCGTAGAATAAAACTGAGAAATAACTTTGACAAAAGTGCACGGGAGTCTGACCCTCGGAAATGTTAGGAAACAAGTGTTTTGTTTGTTTCGGGAAACCTTGGGAGAGCGTTTTTATCTATTCTGATTTCTTCTGTTTTTGTGATGTAAACATGATTTTTTCTCCTCTGGTGCAGTATATTTGTGCATTGCCAACCTTCACATATCCTCACGTGTGAATGCTCTTCTGATTCAGACATGCTCTGGTTTTCTTCTAGCATTGACACGAGTTTCTATATTATTCCCTCCTTGATTTCCTGTTATTGCCTCTCCAATGCTTCTTGTGTGATAAAAAGCTACATAAATGCGTACTAATGGCTGAAAAAGCTACGAAGCACAGGAAGAAATGGTTACATCCTCGTGGCTCTGTATTGCCTCTCCATTGCTTGTGAGAAAAAGTTACATAAATGAGTATAATGGCTAAATTGTCTTATGTAATGTTTCTCAACAAAATTTGATTCAGGTCCATGGTTCCATGAATAATATAAATAGCTGAAAAACAATGCTACTCTAGGTATGTTACCTCAGGCACGCTGAACCTATTGTGTGTGTTCTTATGAAGACATGAGTAAGCAGACAGACAAGGTTATCTATACCGTTGTTTGCATCTCTTCATTATGCATCTGAAACATTCTCTGCTCTCACATTGTCAATGGTTTGCATTCTGCCACAATATAATGCATCTATACCATTTTTGTGTGTTCTTATGAAGACATGAGTAAGTAGACAGACAAGGCAATCTATGCCTTTGTTCACATCTCTTCATCATGCATCTGGAACCTTCTCTGCTCTCACATTGTCAATGGTTTGCACCCATGCTACACACTTTTCCATGTGTGCAGCATAGGTGTGGTTCCTACGATTCTAGCCAACCTGAGATTTTACTCTTACAACATACAGTTTACTCGTACATCTTTCTGATATGCTCAGAATGCTTTCAATCTATAGTACTCTTTGGTCATATCTAACAGAATGCAAGAGTAATGGCTTGATTACAGGAGATCTTGACTCAATCCCTATTCACATGTGAGAAAAGCTGTTAATAGCAGCAACGGAACAGTTGTTAGAACAAAATAGACACAGCCAAGCTGTGAGAAGGCTGTTAGACAGCAGTAGAAAAAATGGTTGCAAAGAGTAGAGACACAGCCAAAGAGTAGAGCTTGTTTTTAAGTAGCAACAAAAGGTAAAATCTTTACAAAAGAGGCTTGTATAGCCTATTTATACAAAATTGGGGAAAGTGGGTGAAATGGTTGTTTGGTAGTTAAGTGACTCTTGTACTACCAAATAGGTACAATAAACTAGGAATAAGAGGGAATATCTGGGAAAAAGTGGAAGAGAGAAGAGGTATTTAAAGTTTTGCAGATTCTAGAGAGAGAAGGCATTTAAAGAGTTGTAGATTCTAGAGAGAGAAGAATCTAGGAAGAGAGAGAATGTAGAACGGAGATAATAAAGATGGAAGAGAGTGCAGGTCTGGAGTTGCCACCAAAATGATAGTGCACTTCGATATGTTTTGTTCTACCATGAAATGCTGAGCTATGTGCCAAGCCACGGGCACTTTGGCTGTTGGTGAAAACTGCAATAGGAGTCTTGCAAACACCAATGTGAGAAAACAATTGCATTAACCATAGCAACTCACAACAAGTATCCAAGTAAGCGCGATATTCAGCTTTTGTCGATGAAGTAGAAACTGAGTTTTGCTTCTTCGATTTCCAAGAAATCAAGCTTGAATCTACATAAAACAATAACCAAATGTGGACTTTCCAGAATCAATGTCACTTGCCCAATCAGCGTCCGAATAGCCAACAAGCTCAATGCCACCCCTAAAAGAGAGACCATAGTCAACTGTGTTGGCCAAATACCTAAGAACTCGAATAGCTGTTTGCCAATGACTTTGGCTTGGAGCACTTGAGAATTGGCTGAGAATACTCACGCTATAGGACACATCAGGCCTGGTATAAGTTAAGTGAAGAAGGGATCCAATTAACCTTTTATATTTCGTGATATCTTCAAATATGGGAGAATTGTCTTCACGAGATATCTTTGAGTTTGGATCCATTGGACAGGAGACATGCTATAGGTCTCAAGGAGCTTCCTGAGATACCTATATTGGTTGAGGAATATACCGCCATGTGATTGATAGACCTGCATACCTATGAAATAATGGAGAAGTCCTAGATCAGTCATTTCAAAGGTTGTTTTGAGGTTAGCGTGGAGCTCCTCGATTTTAGAAGCAAGGGACCCTGTAATTAGAGGGTCATCAACATATAATATGATCAAGCATAGCAAATTATCTTGGGAAAAAACATAGAGATTGCTGTCAGCATAACAGTTTTGAAACCCAAGAGAGAGAAAGAAGGTATTAATTCTGTCATGCCAAGCTTTGGGAGCTTGCTTAAAGCCATACAAGGCTTTGTGTAACCTGTAGACCATGTTTTTCTGCTTTGAAATCTCAAAACCTGGAGGCTGTTCAACATAAACCTCCTCTTTCAAGTCACCATTAAGGAAGGCTGACTTGACATCCATTTGAAAGATGGGCCATTTGTTGTGAGCAGCAAGTGCAAGCGCACATCGAATAGAGGTATGCCTTGCTGTTGGAGCAAAAGTTTCCTCGTAATCCACTCCTTCGACTTGTGAGTAGCCTTTTGCAACTAAACGTGCCTTGTGCTTATCCAAAGTACCATCAACATGGTACTTGGTCTTGAAAATCCATTTCAATCCAATGACTTGTTGATGTTGAGGCCGTGGGACCAGCTCCCATGTATGATTCCGCTCGATGGAATGAAGTTCAACTTCCATTGTTGCTTTCCACTTTGCAAGAACAAGGGCCTCTTTTGCTGTTGTGGGTTCTTGTGATTGCACAACAGTGCACAATAAGGCAAAGTTGCATGAATGAAGAGGCCGTTGTGACCTACGCGTTCTTTTCATGTTGGTCGGAGAACCAGATGTATACTCATGAAGTTCAGCATCGGAGAGATGAGAATCACGAATGGTGGCTTGAAACCACTTGGGAAGTGGTGGAAGCTGGTGTGTAGAGGGAGGGGAAACGAGTGGAGTTGAGGGAGGTTTGAATTGTTGGCGAAGTTAGAGGTTGAGTACGAGGAGATGGGGGGCTTGAAGGTGAGACATCTTCGTCTGAAATAGAAGAGTGTGGAGCAGTTGGGATCTCAACCATGAACTCAGGTGAAAGCCTAGAGTCATCCAGCTTAGACTCCACAAAATGAACATCTCTAGAGATGACTAGGGACTTTGATTCTGAATCCCATAACCTGTAGGCTCTAGATTGTGTGCTGTAACCAAGAAATTTGCATTTCTTGGTTTTGAACTCAAATTTAGTCCTTTTATGATCTGAAATGTGAACATAAACATCACAACCAAAGACTTTAACATGAGATACTGAGGACTTTACACCTGTAAATGCTTTTGTAGGGGTCATTGCAACAACTTCTTTTGTTGGGCAGCAGTTGATGATGTAGACTGATGTGTTGATAGTTTCACCCCAAAATGAGAGAGGAAGATCAGATTGAGATAGCATTGTACGAGCCATCTCTTGGACTGTCCGGTTCTTCCTTTACACAACTCCATTTTGTTGAGGAGTATTGGGTGTAGAAAATTGGCGAGCAATGCCTCGTTGAGAGCAGAAATGGTGGAAAGCTTGGGAGATAAACTCTCCACCATTGTTGGACTTGATCTTTCGAACGTTGTTTGATGTCTCGTTCTCAACAAGAGCTACCCATTCTTGAAATTTGGTGAAGGCTTGAGATTTCTCTACAAGAAAATAAACCCAAACCTTACGGGAGAAATCATCAATTATAAGCATGAAGTAGCATGCACCACCAAGAGTAGTGGTTTTCATGGAACCAGAAAGATCCATGTGCACAAACTCCAAGATAGATGTTGCACGGTGAGTGGCTTCATGAGGGAAAGGCACCCGATGTTGCTTGCCATGAAGAAAAGCAACACATGGGGTATTGGGAGTTTTTAAAATAGGCAGACCTTCAACTAGCTGTGAAAGGAGAGCTTTTGTAGAGAATTGTCGTTGAGGTGACCGAACCTAGCATGCCACAACATGGGATCTTCTTGTGCCACCAAGGCATGAGAGCCTTGAAGAAGATGAGATTTGGATTTTTCCAAGGTGCTATGGAAACTTTTCAGGTGATAAAAACCGCCTTCTTGTGTGCCACTGGCTACAATTTGTAGGCTGCTGGTGTCAATGAATTCCAAAACTGAATTATCAAAGTATACTCCATAACCTTGCTTAGTGATTCGGTAGACCGAAAGTAGGTTGGCAGATAAGCGAGGCACATGTAGCACATCTTGAAGAACGGCACGTTCGTCATATGAAGAAGTGTTAAGAAACACATTACCTATATACGAAGCCTCAATGCTTGAGGCATTTCCTATTGAGATTTGGGAGGAGCTAGGCTTCACATCATGCAAAATGGATTTGTCATAAGTCATGTGTGCAATGGCACCACTGTCTACTAACCACTCATCAATGGTTGAGGTAGTTGTTCTAGTCAAATGTGAAGAATGTTCCTTAATGCCAAGGAAAAACTGTTTCTTTGGCTGAGTGGACCGAGTTTGATTTTGGTGTAGGTTGACTTTCGGTAGAAGAAGATTTATTGGCATTGTCCCTTTTCTTTTTCGGATAGTCGGGCTGAATGTGACCTTTGTAGCCACAATAATGACAGGTGAGCTCCTTGTAGGCTAGGTTGTTTGGTGGTCTTGGATTGGGTTGTAGGAGTTGCCATTTTGCTTCCACTTGCCTTTACTTTTTGCATGTAGAAGCGTCTCATTGGAAGTTTGAGCACTTTTCTTCCTTGTTGTCCTATCTTGTAGCATGCCAAAAAATGTATTCAGATCAGGTGTGTTGGGAAGAAGAGAAATTGTGTCATAAAAGGCTGAGAATGACTCAGGCAATTATCATTAGACAATGCACAAAGTTGACTTGCTTCCCAAAGAAACTAGTTCCTTTTGGAGAGTAACAAATTGCGTTATTTGATCCATGATGTTGGGAGTGTCATGAATCTTGAGATTTGCTAGTTGGCTCTCAGTAGCTATCATTTGAGCATGATTAGCTCGATGATACCTCTTTTTGATGGCTGCCCATAGCTCATTGGCTGTCTCTTCATCTGTATCTTGAAATTGACGAGCGATGCTTGGTTTAATATTAAACATGAGGAAAGCATGAGCACGAGAATCCTTATCTAGCCAAGCTTTAATTTCAGTGTTAGATGAGCCAGCAACTGATTTGGTTGAAGAGGATGAAGTTACCGGTGGTTTCTTGTCACTACCATTGACTTCATTCCATAGACGACGGTACTGTAGCAAGGTCATTATTTGCAGTTCCCAATCCAAGTAATTGTTCCAATCCAAGATGGATTCTTTGGGGAGTTGGGGAATGGTTGATGAAACAATGGTGGCATGTGAGGCCATGGATATCCTCCTCGAGCTACAACTGGACGATTTACAGCAACTGTAAGTAGATGCTCAGGGTCTTTCTACTTCTCCCTAGATGCTAGGTGAGGCTCAGATGAGGGGGAAAAAAAAAGAACCTCCTCGACAGATTTGGAAGGGTGGCTGCTAAGAGAACCTCCTCTATAGGGTTGGGAGGGAGGGATAAAAGAAGATAGGTTTTGTGCTCTTTGGCAAAAAATCAGGCTGAGGATATGGAGACCTCACTGCTTTGATACCATGTGAGAAAAGCTGTTAATAGCCGCAGTGGAACAGTTGTTAGAACAAAATAGACACAACCAAGCTGTGAGAAGGCTGTTAGACAGCAGTAGAAAAAATGGTTGCAAAGAGTAGAGACACAGCCAAAGAGTAGAGCTTGTTTTTAAGTAGCAACAAAAGTAAAAGTCTTTACAAAAGAGGCTGGTATAGCCTATTTATACAAAATTGGGGAAAATGGGTGAAATGGTTGTGTGGTAGTCAAGTGACTCTTGTACTACCAAACAGGTACAATAAACTAGGAATAAGAGGGAATATCTTGGAAAAAGTGAAGAGAGAGAAGGCATTTAAAGAGTTGTAGATTCTAGAGAGAGAAGAATCTAGGAAGAGAGAATGTAGAACGGAGATAATAAAGATGAAAGAGATTGCAGGTCTGGAGCTGCCACCCTCCAACATCACAACACCTTCCTTTTATGATTCCATGACGATAAATATCATATTTGTGCATCAATACATTCTTCAATGACGGTGTGGCAAAAGACACATTCCATATGAAATGAAACTTATAGGATGCTGAATGAAATGGAAGTGAAATATCTACCAGATTCATATTTTTGAAAGTTTCAAAATTTTCTGACCAGGGTTTTCTCTCTGCCACTTATCCTGAAGCGTATAACCATTAGAAAACTGAATATTCATTAAATTTCAGCAATTAGAACATGCAGTAGGTGCTCGAAGAATTGTTTATGAACTGCGACAATCCAAGTACTGAGGAGGTTATGATTTGACTATTGGTTCATGAAGAGGCTTCATCACAGTTTGGATGTGAACATTCATACTCTTTAGTATGCAGGCAAAACCTATACATAAATGTTTTAGTCCAATGCATCTGAATTTGCAGCTGCAAGATCATGAACGTATAGGTAAGTTGTTTTTCTGCAGAAGATTATGGAAGGATGGATGCATGTCTAGAAGATTGCACGCTGAAATGAAAGCTGTTGTATTTGATTTCCTTGTCTTTTTAAGTTACAGCATCGTATGCTAGTTGATGGCAGAAGAGGATAATGGTTTGACTGCATCAGAAGACTGGTAGAGAGTTGCGACTTTGTTGGGTGTAGAAAGTTAACTAGAGTTCTCTATTTGAATGTGTTCTCTTCTTTGCAAGCTAGGGCAACATATTTAGTGAGTAATATGTATCACTTATGGGAGTGTTATGTTTAACATCCTAAATGTCTGACTTCTTACAGGACGGTGCGTCTGACGAAGAGATAAATGCTCTTTCAAAATTTACGTTTCGCCGAACAGGAAGTTTTGATAATGGTGTAGGAGAAAAGCCAAGCCCTTCTAAGGGAATAATGATTGCAGTAGGATCTCCTGAAGAAACTAAAGAGCGCCTCCTCACTGCAGAGAATGCGGTGGGTGCACTGACTCTTGTGATTTTAAGTTTATGCCCTTCTAAGTACAATTTGATCTTGATTTTCATATCATCGATGTGTTCGTCTCCGAAAGGGCTTCTAAATCCTGCCCAAGGTTTCTTCCTGGCAGTTTAAGTGAACATATAGAATGCTTTTTAGCTTATTATTTGTTGGAAAGCATGGCTGATTCCAAACAGTGGCAAAGTGTAGAAATACTAATTCCCATGAAACAAACACAGTTATTTGAAGAATAATGGAGCATTAAGAGGGTAAGCAAAGAGGGGCACAAGGGTAGGTGCGATCTGACACTTCTCTGTTGTGTTAGCTTTCTTCCACGATATGGGTATTTATGCAAAGTTGCATAAAATTTTTTCAGGTTGGAAACTGAATCCGTGCAACAGAGACTGTTAAAACATGGAGACAGTAGGAGTGGGATGAGCTATGTAACCAAATAGACACATGAAAATTAGATGAAAGTGCATTCATAAGAGAATAATTGTTACTTTGCTAGTTCAGAAATTCTACATGTTTGTCCTATTTACTCAGAGAATTATTAATATACAATCTGCTTATTTACATCCATAAATTGTATATAACTGCTCACATGAAGAGATTGATAATCTATGCACTGGGTTTTCTATGGTCAAATATTGTACTTCCTAGTTTTTGGTTTCTTTGCTTGCATCCATGGATTTTATTATGTTTCTTTTACTTCATTTTCCCCTTTGTTTCCTCTTTTCATGCGTATTCTTGCTAGTTTTTGTAGCCTCAAGTTCATTGTCACTAGAGTAATAGCTTGCCTATTTCCTTAGCATTAAAGTTACAACATTTCAAAAAAGTAGTCCGGGTTAAAGTTAATGGGCCAAATTACCAAAATCCCACGAAGTTTTCAAATCTTATGAGAATACCCCTAATTAGTAGTAATTTTTGTACTACAGGGATATTTTGGTCATGTTTCAAAGCGTAGGGGGTATTAGAATATCCTTACGTGTTTGTAAACTTAGTGCTATTAGTAAAATTTAAAAACTCAAGATTATTCTGTTGTTTTTTCCACAATGATTTAAGACGTTATAAAACAAGAAATGGCTAGATCACCATTGTTGAATCTCAATAAGCAAGGTGAGATTCCACTTTAAATGGTACAAGCTGTTACATTTAGTCCCTGAACCTCATTATTTTCACATATGATATATCAATGCCTATGCATAAATATAAAATATAGCGTAATATATAATACATTCTTTTTGTCTATGCAGGAATGTTGTATTTGTCTCTCAGCCTATGAAGATGGTGCAGAGCTCCGAGAGCTTCCATGTAGTCATCATTTTCATTGTGCATGCATAGACAAATGGCTTCATATAAATGCAACGTGCCCGCTTTGCAAATATAATATCATTAAGAGTAACAATACCATTAGTGAGGAGGTGTAAGGAGACTGCTTTGAGATGGTGAGGTATTCTCTAGTAGTGGTTATGTACACTTTTTGTTTCACAATTTCAAGGTATAGAAAGCATACTAGCTTGATGAAATTGAAGCTATGCTTGATAAATATAAGGAATGAGAAGTGGCGAAATTTGGTGGTTTTTTTGGATAGTGCTAAATCAATGTATCCTGTAGATGGTTTGTTGGTGGAGCCGGAGCCACAAAAGAAGTAAAGCTTACCCTGGCGCTAGTTTACAGTTTCTGAAGAGAAACAAGATAAGCTCAAAAAGATAGCTGGAGAATGTTGATGGATTCTGTAAAACTTCCTCTAGCAGATTGCAAACATACTAGAGAAACTCAAGTGTGTTCCAATTATTCATGTATTTATTGAGCCAAATAAAGCCACCATGCATGTATTTTTGAGCCAAAGAAAAGCATATGATATGATGCTTTAGAGCAATTTTAAGGGCGTTTGGTACTATTTTAAGTGAAGAGTACAGTTATGGTGAGTGCACTATTGATTGTTGATTAGATTGAATGCTAACCTATTCTTTATAGAACTATCCTTTTGTTATACAAAATTGTCTTGTGCTTTTAACATCCAAAATTTGATGTTTTGTGAATTTGTTACAAGTTCTTGCAGTATATGCCCATGTATATTTCTGATTTTCTTTTTAAATTTAGAAGATTTCCATTGAAAATGAGTGAGAACTACTTATGATGGATTAGTTGGTTGTAATATTGGTTGTAATATTATTTACTCTTCTGGATATGTATAATATTGGTTGGGTAGCTGTGTGGGAAGTGGCAAATCCATTGATAATCGGAGTTGCAGAAGGAGAAATATTATTGGAATTGGAAGGTGACATGGGGTGTAGATATTTGACGAGTATTCTTGCTGGATGCCTCACGTGAACAACAGAAATATTATTGGATTGAGAAGGCAACATGGGGTGTAGATATTTGACGAGCATTCTTGCTTGATGCCTCACGTGAACAACATTCCATGATGTTCAAATGTCTCTGTTTGAGATCATCCTCTTTGCGATTGAAAGTAGTGGTCACAAGCCTACAATGGATTGGAGATTTGCAATAATTACAACACTTTATAATTTGGCTTGATATCATAGACATTAGAGATGCCCATAGAACTCTTATCATAGACATTAGAGCTAAAATATCATTAGCATATTGCATGGTATGAAGAGCTAAAATGATAGCACCATCCACAAGACAATGTTAACAAATCGTGGCACTTGTGGCATTGCATTAAAGTTGCAATTGCTGCTTTTGGGAGAAAAATTGTAACAAGGTTGGGATTACGGATTTGCCATAATTAGGGTTCATAATATGGCTTGATATCATAGACACAGTAGAGATGTCCATAGAACTTCGTCATAGATATTGCATAATAAGAGCTAAAATGATATCACTGTTCTCAGAAGGCAACTTTAACAAATTGTAATAGTTGTGGACTTGCATCAAAGTTGCAATTGCTGCTTTTGGAATTAAGAGGAATGGTAACTAGGTTGGTAAATTATTTGTGTAATTGGTTTGGCATATAAAGTTATGTAGGGAATCCATTAGATGTACAAAGACAATTTACAGAAATAAGGGGTAAGATGATTGACAATTTCATGGAAGTTTTGCTTAGTAATGCTAAGTTTCAATGCATAACTTAAAACATGAATGACAAGGAAAAATCTGATTAAATTATCGACAGAGTAATATTTTATTATGTTGCTAGAACCACAATATACGTCCTTTGATAACCTAGAAAGCAATCTCATGGATGCACCCTCTCATAGATTGACACATGCGTGATATTCGTGATATTCTCTATGCGTGATATTCGTAATATTCGAGAATACGAAATCGCCCCAAGAATATTATAAAACCAATCGTTTTGCAAAATAAATATAAAAAAAATTAATTAATTAATTTTTTATTTAAATAAATTTATTTCACCAAAAAAAGAATAATTATTCATTAATAGATTGTAGTGTCATGTCAGCCTTCATGAAACTTATTTTAATTAACTAATTTTTAAAAAATAAATATTTTTATATTTATTATAAAAATATGATTACTGTGAACTTTCATGTGCTATTTTTAATGTCAAGATAAAAATATCCATAAATTTTGAGGGAATAAAAAGTGAAAAATTAAAGAACCTTTATTTTATTTTATTTATTTATTAAAAATAAAACGAATACTTATAGTTATAACTTATAAGTTACACATTTATTATAAAAATTGAGTAGTGTCAAGTCCCTCTTTTATTATCCCTATTTATTGTGAAGTTCCTTTTTTTTTATCCTAAGAAATTAAAATAGATAAGTTTACGTACTCTCTTTTTTCTTTTTGGGATCAAACGAATACTTGACCACCCATTCGTATTCGTATTCGTTTTCATTCGAATAGGAAAGCTCACGAATGCGAATATGTCAATCTATGCACCCTCTAATCTCGTTTATTTTCCCTATTTATAGATAATTTTCAAAGCTATCAAATATGTGGGTTCTTTTGAATACTTGGGAATGTCGACAAACCATAATTGGGCGATACATAAAATGTTAGCTGTAGGCTGATTTGACAAGCTCTTGTATTTTGAATCTAAAGGCAATCTCAATAACCATCATGAATGCCCAACAAAGATTATACACTTCAAAATACACATCTCGTTGTATGGCATGAAGGTTCCCCCTCTAGCACTAGCATTGACGTGTGGAACAATAAGTAACCCGTGGCCAAAAAAGAGTGTCATCCTAATTCAAAGATGAAGAAGGTTTGGGCTTGTGAAACCCATCCACTTAGCCAATGGCTAAAACCAAAATGCAATTGAAAATTCCCAGTTATATTTTTGCATCTCATTTCAATTTTCCAAGCGTAAAATAAGTCATTTAGTTATTCTCAACATATAACTTGTGTGTATGGGAAAACCACCTTGGCTTATATGTGAGAATTGTGCTTAAATTGATAGGTTAAAAAATACACCTTGGGCAAGCCTTGGCACCTCAACTTAAATTGTCTTTTGACCATAGTTGTGACTTGGGAACCCTAGTCATGACCGTTCAGATGAATTCCTGGTTGACACTTGACCTTGTTCATGGAGTAATTTCCAAGATATAACTCAAGTGTTTTGGAAAACAACTTTGGCTTATATGTGAGAATTGTGCATAAATTGATAGGTTAAAAGATACACCTTTGGCCAAGCCTTGACACCTCAAATTTAAATTCACTTTTGACCAAAGTTGAGGCTTGGGAACACATGACCGTCCTTTGGTAAGATAAGAAAACCTTCATGGCGTTGCCAACATCAACATAGGAAGAAATCCTGATGCATTCATCTAACTATTGAAGCAAACATGAGGATCTAATTGAGGCCATGTCTTCAGCCTCTGGCCCATCCAGATTGACAAGTAGAGGTTGTGGCATAAACCACATCTCACTAGCAAAGTTGCATTATTTATATGATAACCCAAGTTACACATAAAGACCAACACTAAAGCAATAGCATCCAACTCAACATGGCTTTTTTATATTAAGTTACACAAGTTCCTACTTGATGGAACTTCATGGACAAAATGTAATAGATATTTTATAACCTCTGATATATTAAAAACATTTGGGAAAATTCCTAATGTGGAGTTTAACGAAGTCCATGATTTCCTGTCTGGTTCAAAAAACTCGACATACCAAGGTGGTAGGCACCTTTTGTTTTTTACAAGAGAAATTCCTGAGAATAAGTACTGTAAAGTATTAGTCCACTGCCAATAATTGTTTTGCACTGGAACAATTTCTAGAGAGGGCACAATAAAATTTACTCCATACCCATAACGAGCCATGAGTTTTTATTAACCAATGGCTGCAACTTTTAAGTGCAGATCAATCACCAAAGATGTTGACCCAAGGAATATATACTCAAAATATTGTAAATATTCAATCAATAGATAGCATCAATGATAATATCCAACCTCGAAAGATGATTTCATTTAATTTCTTTGAAGCTTACGCCAACTATTGAGCTAAAGCAGATGAAACAAAAAATAAGCATTGATAAGGCCAGACATGGATAAAATCTAATAGAAATGCATGACAAAGAAATAATGTTAAAAACAAACAAACATATTCATTAAAGAGATCAGAACGTATATACCAAACTTAACAGAAAACATTACAAAGGAGACGTAAATCCTCATAGTTTATAACTTGAAAAGGGTAAAGTATAATTCGGCACATATAGACAAGGAATTTGTTTCATTTTTTCAGAGCATTAAGTTGTATTTTTAAAAAAAGCAGATATATTAGCATAATCTACTGATTTCTTTACAGGAACTTAATGTACCAAACAATATACTGAAAGATGTACTTAAGTTTGACATGTAATCCAACTTCCACGATAGGCTTAAATCTGAATTGAATATCTCCACATGACTACATGATTTCATACATGTATATGTCTTTCTTAAAGTCCATTAGATAATATATATATATATATATATATATATATAGAGAGAGAGAGAGAGAGAGAGAGAGAGAGAGAGAGAGAGAGAGAGAGAATTGTTCCATCCGTTCATGATGGAATTAAAATTTAATGCCAAAATGAACGGGAGTGATTTAACAAGTCTTCTCGATGAAGAATCCTAACCTTATTCTGTTGTTGAAATCCCAGTTGTTTTAGAGGTGGAAACAAACCTCTGAATTCCAGCTGTTCTTCTAGTAGATGCTCATAACCCCAATCTCGTGATCGTAAGCACTCTAGCTTTGCAACATGTGAATGATCAATAAACAAATTGACCTGCATCATCAAGTCTTAAGAGAAATCAACAAACTTTGTGATCGAAGGCAAGTTGTAAAGGTTTAAAAGAAAAATTAAGTAAAGGAATTTGGTATTTGGAGGCATTACTCCTGATCCATATCGGTTGACAAACCATTGCACACTTTCAGGTTCATTTGCCTCAAACATGATCTTTTGCAACCCGAGGCGCTCCGCCACCCTTGCTATCAAATCTGTTCTCCACACATCCACATCCTTTGTAATACCCTCAGCATCAACCATAATCATGTCAGCCCCAGCTTCGAGACACCTTTCAGCTCTTCGAATCAAATAGTCCATTTCTGGTCATGATCAGCCCAACAAATAGGATCAGCCAAAGACTCATTTGTATGACCTCAGGGGGGATTTTGGGGGCCTCAGAGTCACTATATATGTGCATTTCTCTCATCACATGTGTTCAAGACTGTTCAGAATCCGTTTATTGTGAAAACATTTTCCGCAAGAGTTTAAAAAGTATCCTTTTAATTTCAATCTGTAAAATCCTCATTTATATTGTGTACTGTTATGTAGGGAACAGCTAAATGTTTTTGCTTAGGTGAACCCTCGTAATAGAGTCAAGTGTTCCATACTGATCCCCTCAACAGGATTATTATAACTAATAGTATGCTGCAAAAGCACTAACCTCTCTGTAGATCACGGAGAGAATTGCTATCACCTGCACCCAAAGCTAGTTGAGGTTTTACCTTGAGACCCTCATTCTTTACCAATCTAATCAACCGTAAAAGCTCATTTTCTTGAAAATTCAGTGTTTCTGTGTTAAACTCCAGTATATCGAAACCAACATATTTACAATCCTGTTATGTACAAACATTAAGCACCATGATGCAGCTAAATAGCAAGAAAAACAGGAAATGCAAACAAAAAAGTACATCCAAAACCAGAAAGAAAAAACTTCAGATTTTCCAGTGGTCACCTGGATATATTGCTTGAAAGCACTAGGACCCCTTTGAAGTACATGCTCAGCCCATCCTCCTGTACTCAAATATAGACCATGCTGGTGTGCCATGTCGGCAATCTCCTTGAGGAAGCTCTTTGGCATCAAACTTGCCAAACCTCCCTCGAACTTAAGACCATCAATAAAAGTTGCATTTTTTTCAAGCATATCCTGATACCAGAAGAAACAGCACATTTCCATAGAAACAAGCCTCAGTTTGGTGAAAGATAATCAATAAGTCTATACTTGTTCACAGTTTAACGAAATACTGTGTACCATATAGTACGAGAAAGAGACCAAACTGAAAGGCCAGATTAAATGGCCATTTTCCTTTCAACCATTTATTCAAAACATTTAAGAGCATAATGTATATAGACTACATGTGATAGCATGAGAAGGGGACAATATCCAAAGCTAGATGAATCTATCAATCTCTAGTTGTATGCGTTCTATTCCTTGCCAGACTATTTGTTTGTGCATCTAAGAAGAAAATAAGTTGGACTGGTTTATGACACTTTGAATTGTAAATGATCTGAAATGTTATTTTTCCTCTACAGTTTCTTTGTGGAAGTGATGTTTTTTTATGTTTCAAGGTCAATGCTTCTGGCAAAAGAAATCCTGAATGAAGAATGTGGGATATGGAACATTTTCATCCAACACATTTTTAGTCATTTCATCGGATACAGAACATTTTCATAATTCTATACACCCTATAGATCTTCGTAAGAGTGATCTGAGAAAGAAAGAAAGATATATTAATGTCTTCTAAGACCAAATTTGGTCCATGAGACAATTGATTACAATAATGGGATGTGTACCCAATCATCGAACATATAAATCTGAACACGTTTTACCACTACCCACATACACAAAAAGTAAATGAGATTCGGAACCTTGAGGGTTCATTGATGTGTAAATAAATGGAGCAAAATTTAGACTTCTACATCAAGTGCCATATCCAGAGGCACTCTAGTAGACTAAGGGAATATCTTAGGTTTCAAATGAAACCTGTTATATATATATATATATATTTATGTCGAGAGAGAGACCGCAAATCTGAAAACTTTGTAGCAAACAAATATCAAGATTATTTCTTTATTTCTTTGATTAATTTACCGGGATGAGATGGGGGACCCATAGTAGATTAGAAAGGAGGAAAACAATTGTATTCAAGATTTGATATATTTTACTATGTACTGGATGAAAGGAAGCACCCACAACAGAGTACAAAGGTGGGGTGGGGATATTGATGGATGTTAATCCATTTTATGCAATGAAATTTTGTTTTCAAATTGAAAGATGTTGTTGGGTCTTACCTGAAGAAAAGGAGGAGCCATGACGGAGTAGAAGGGGCTTCTGATTTCCGTGATTCCATGTCTTCGTGGCCTCTCCAGCCGGGCATCCACGTCGTCCAAAACCTGCAGAAATCCCTCCATGCTTTCTCTTTCTCAGTGTGTCTGTGTGTGTGTGTATGTAGGGGTAGTAGAGCCAAGTTCCAACACACAAGAAAGTATGTTGGTAATAATAATCATAATAGTGGGTTACCACAAGAAGTGATTTGTGCTTTTGATTATGACAAAACATTGGGGGGCAATTGCATCCATCGATCTGATCCAACGAAAGGCCCTCCCATCTACTGTTGTAATTTGTAAACCCATATTATGCGATGAGCAATGCGACATTGTATGACAAGATGAGTATTATTTTCCACTTGACGCAATCACCTGTTGCTAGCTTGTTTATCTTTAAAGCTAATCCCACATTTTTACTCTCCAAATGAAGAACTTTGCTAGCAGTGGCAATTTAGAATGTCATTGCTAGCAAACATTTAGGGTTAGGATATTTTTGATAGCCACAATACTAGTGTCTTGATAGCCTTTCAACAAAAATATTCCTCTCTCCTAACACTACTATAGAATAGGGCTATAACAATGCCACACCACGTTACTATGGACGACAATAAAGGTGTTGCTTATGTGTTGTTGTTCGATGTAGTTATCAACGTAGCAAATGTGTCGCATTATGAAGCCTCGGCATCACATAGCGACATGGTTATTGTGTTGCACACAACGAAGCATTTAGAAGTGTTGCATAACAATGCCCTACAATGGCCAAAAAACATGTTGAGAATCGAACTCAACTTCCCATGGAGATAGTGTTCACACTAGCCAGTGGACATCATACTAGGCTAGTTTTGTAATTAGTAGAAAGGGCACTTGCCCTAGACTAGTTGGTATTTAAACCAACTATTTGTAACTTAGTTACTGTTGGATGTAATTTCATTTTTTCCACTAATACAACTTCTTGTTCTAAGCTCTCTCTCTGGCTCTCTCCCTCTCTCTGTTTTCCTTACGTACACTCACACTCACACATAACTCGCTTCCGTTGCACAACACCACCTACGTCTTTCATTCTTTCTAATTGAGCTTTTCCAATTGTGTTGAGCTACACAACGATGATCAACAGAACTAGTTTAAGCAACAGAGAATAATTCAACATCATGAACACTCAGATGGGAAGCGCTCTTCCTACAAAGAAGCTTGATAGAACAAACTTCGCATCTTGGGAGTACAAGATGCATCAATACCTTGTCGGACAAGGCTATTGGAGCTATATTGAGGGAGCTCACGAAACGCAACCCAACCCAACACACGCAAATTACCTAGCATGGGAGCAGGCCACAAGCCGCGTGTTGTATTCATGATTCAACCACCCGGTTTTGGATCGAGTAAACACTTGAAAGTAGTCTGCCGACTCAGGAAGCCTCTATACGGCCTCAAGCAATCACCCAATATCTTCACCGAATTGGCTTCCGAATGTGGAAATCGGACAATTCTCTATATATTCGAAACAAGTTAGACAACCCGATTGTCATCATCCTATATGTGGATGATCTGGTCATCGGAGGAAAGGATCTCGTCAACATTAATAAGGTCAAAACGCTCCTATCCGACAGATTCAAAATGAAAGATATGGACGAGCTCCATTACTTCCTTGGTATCGAAGTAATTCGTACACCAGTCGGGATATTGATCTCTCAACGAAACTATATTCTTCACTTACTCTACAAGTTCAAGATGATTTAGTGCAAACCTGTGTCTACCCATTTCGATCGAAATCTCAAGCTTGATGCCAATTCGGGAACAAAAGATTGCAAACCGACTCAGTATCATCAACTGATCGGTAGCTTAATCTAACCATTACCCGACCTGACCTCAACTATTCGGTTTGTCTACTTAGCCAATTTATATAGAAACTTCGGGATTGTTAGGAATAGTACTGAGACAGAGAAGAAATTAGTACAAAGAGAGGAATATTAGTACTAAGAGAAATAGAGGGTGTAGAACACTCGAGAGAAGGAGAGAGAGAGAGAGAGAGAGATCGAGGGAGAGAAAATGATGATGACAACGATATATTATGTGAGAAGAATATACAAGGAAGGCTAGGATGCTTAAGATTGGTGTTGAACCGATTTGGTTCGAAATAATGCCTCGTGCCTCCTTTTATAGTGTTCTCAGGAGTAATCCTGAAGCTCCTAGAATGTTCCAGAGAAATTTGGAATATACATTAATTTTCTATAGTAAAACTTAAATAAAAATAATATCCTACGTATTACAATAGATAGTGTAATGGTCAAGAGCTTGACCCATGTAACAACCCGGTTTATCTGGATATTGACGATGGAAGTCTTCAAGAAGAGCACGAGCATTGGTCACATTCTCTATTGGTTCCCAAGTATGCTTGCTGGGATTATATCCTAGCCAATCGCCTAAATAGTAGAGCTTGTTGCGAACAATCTTAGAATTGAGGATGGCGGCAACCTTGTACTCAGGTCCATCTTCAAGTTCGATCGGGGTTGGAGGTTGTGGAATACGTCCTAGGATGGTGCTGTCTTGATAGGGTTCGAGGAGAGAACTATGAAACACTGGATGTATGCGAAGCTGGGGGGATAGATCGAGATGAAAAGCGACATCATTAATCTTTCTGATAATACGGAAAGGACCTAATCGCCGATAATCCAACTTCTCGCATGGGCGAGTAGTCTTGTTGTGTCGTCGTAGTAGCCATACTCGATCTTCAATGTTAAAACTGGATGGAAGCCGATGACAATCGGCGTAAACCTTGTGTGTTTGTTGAGCTTGTTGTAGATGAGTAGATAAATCTGCTTGTATCTTGCGTAACCGCTCCAAACAATCCTCTGCGCAAGGATTTGTGGGTAACTCTAGGGTTTCAAATACACACCACGGGGGGTGACAACCCGTATAAGCATAAAATGGAGTAACTTTAGTCGATGATTGGATAAAGTTATTATAGGCAAATTCGGCGAAGTGGAGAATATCCACCCAGTCATCCTGATGATAGCTTAGAAAGCACTGAAGATACTGCTCCAACGTTTGATTTGTTCGTTCTGCTTGGCCGTCGGTTTGCGGGTGGTAGCCGGAGGAGAGGTTACAAGTGACCTTTGAGCATTTTAAAAAGGTGCTTCCAGAATTTAGAGATGAACTAGGGTCCACGGTCGCTGATGATATTATCAGGAAGGCCATGATGCCGACATACTTCACACATGACAATTTCAGCGGTTTCTTCACTAGAGATTTCCTTAGTACACGGCAGGAAATGAGCCATCTTCGTATATATCGATCTACTACTGTTAAAATCACATTGAATCCCTTAGAGATTGGAAGATCCGTGATGAAATCTAGAGCAATGGATTGCCATGGCTTGCCTTGAATTGATAATGGTTCTAATAAACCACATGGATGATGCCTTGACATTTTTTCTCTACAACATGTATCATAAGGCCGAACAAAATCTTCGACAAATTGTCGCATACAAGGCCACTAGAATGATCGTTGTACTAAATCTAATGTCTTAGTACTACCAAAATGCCCAATTGCATATGTGTCATGACAGTTTTGGACTACTCAAAGGAGGCAAGAACCATTAGGAACATACAAGAGTTTCTTAAAGAATAGTAATCCATCATGACATTCGAATTGTCGATAGTTTGTACCTAGTTGTTGCGACTGTGAACAAGATGCTCGAGAGGGATCAATTTGTGCTAGAATGGCTTGGGCGAAAGCATCTGTCTTCAAGTCCTCACGTATGGTATGTGTGATGTGTATACAAAACCCAATAAGGCTTATAGTGATTCGAACCCATGACCTCCTCAAAGAAGGCATACAACCCCATCCATTAGGATACATCATATTGTACATATTAAATAATAAATTCTATTATATCAATAGGAAATACATATAATAATATTATTGAGATGTCGCCACCTTGCATAGGCTAACGCATGATTGCCAAGGGGCATGCTTGCATGAATGGCAAGTGGCGATCTATTGAGCGGCAAGCTCAACCGGAGCCGGATCGGCTGAATAAGCCGGAGCCGGTAAGCGAGACGGATCGGTATGACGGTGAGCAACCGAACCGGCAAGCAGTGGAGGCCGGGTGCAATCCGTAACCGGAAGTCCAATCGGAAGCCTAGTATAGGATAAACTACTAGGTAGCTATAGTCTCGTAGTAAGTGTCAGATGCTCGTGTGAGCATTGAAGTACATGGTACTTCTGTCAGTCCCAAGAGGACTTGTATAAATAGTGCTACTTAGCACAGTGTATATACAGAGTTTTGATATAATTTTGAAATTGTGTTCTGCTCTCTCTGTCTCTCTGTCTCTCTCTCTCTGTGTTGTTCTCTGTTTTACGCCTCCGCAAACACTTACATTCTCATGGTATCAGAGCGTGAGGGTTGAGAACCTCTGCTGCAGACATTTACTCTTGAGAAGAAAACTCTAACAGGTCGAAAACAGACACAGTATGGATAGAGGCATGGCTACGTCACTCCCGGTGGAGAAGCTCGACAGGAGAAACTACGCATCCTGGTCTTACAAGATGCACCAGTACCTGCTTGGACACGGGTACTGGAGTTATGTCGAAGGAGCGAATGATGCGGCACCCGACTCGGCACACAAGGACTTCCCGGTATGGGAACAGGCGGCAAGCAGGGTGATGTACTACTTCGCGTCCAGTGTCGGCGATCAGCTGCTCAGCCACATCCGTGACGCCAAGACACCGAAGGATGCTTGGGGGAACCTGAAAAAGGTTTTCGCCGCAAGCACCACTGCCCGGAAGCTGCAACTCAGACAGGAGTTGAGCAATGTTCAACAGAAGAACATGTTCGTGGCAGACTACACGGGCCGGATAAAGGAGATTTGCGACTCGCTCGCCTCTATCAATGTTACCGTAGAGGAAGACGAGATGGTGCAGGTATGTCTCGGAGGCCTGGTGTCCAAGTTCGGAGCGTTCCGGACTGCGGTGTGTACAAGGGAGAATACCCCCTCATTCTTCGACTTACAGTCGATGCTCCTTGTAGAGGAGAACCACGCCGGTGCATCTACCAGTGCATCCCCGGACAGCCGAATGCTGTACACGGGAACGGATCGGTTCCGTGGGCGTGGTGGAAGAGGTGGGTCGGCACGCAATGGAGGCGGCCGGCAAGAGCAGGAACGGAGGCACTATGAACGTGCTGACAGCAGTTCCGGGACTTCCACAAGCAGGGGGAGTCAAGGCGGTGCCGGAGGCCGGCAAGACAAATCTGCTACGGAATGCTGGTACTGTGGCAAAAAAGGCCACAGGGAAAGCGAGTGCTGGAGAAAGTGTGCCGATTCGGACAAATCCGGATCCGGCAAGACCGGTAAGGATGGCCGGCAAAACTCGCACTACGCAAACGGATCAGAAGGATCCGGAACCGGAAAGGCCGGTAAGGGGCCAGCCTTGGTGATGAATCACAAGGCAAACTCAATGAAGAAGACCACTTCCAAAATGGAGGAAGTGTGGTATGTTGATTCCGGCGCGTCGAACCACATGACGAGCCACAAAGAGTGGTTCTCCTTTCTGGAGAGACCGGATCAACCAGGAGTAGTCGAAACCGGAGACGACACTCCTCACCCAATCGTGCACGTCGGAGAAGTCCCTCGAAGCCACGTCGGACAGAAAGGGAAGCTGATGAACGTATTACACGTTCCGACGATCACGAAGAACCTGGTGTCCGTTGGTCAGATTGTCAACCAGGGGATGCAGGTGCGGTTTATGCACCTCGGGTGCTTCATTGAGGATGAGGGCGAAGTCATTGCGCAAGGGCGCAGAGACGGGAGGATGTTTATCCTCGACACCAATGACTTTGGCACCGCTCTGTTCGCGAAACGACAGAAGGTCGAGTCGGACATCGACCTGTGGCACAAGCGGATAGGCCACGTCAACTACCGGAGGCTTCAAGATCTGCAAACGAAACAAGTCGTTTTCGGTTTGCCGAAGTTCAGCGGCCGGAGAGCCGAAATTTGTGAAGCCTGCCAACTTGGGAAGCAACACCGGCTTCCATTCCCCACCAAACGGAACCGGAGCCGTAACAAGCTCGATCTCATCCATTCGGATGTGTGGGGACCGGCACAAAGTGTAAGCCTTGGCGGGAGCCGATACTTCGTCTCCTTCATCGACGACTATACTCGGCATACTTGGATCTACCTCATTGAGCGGAAGAGTGAAGTCTTCGACTGTTTCCGGAGCCTCCAGAAGATGGTGGAACGGGAATCGGAGAGGAAGATCAAATGCCTTCGGTCGGATGGCGGAAAGGAATATTTTTCCGGCCAATTCACTAGTTATCTGCAACAGAAGGGAATTTGGCAAGAGTTCAGCTGCAGATACACACCGGAGCAAAACGGTGTGGCCGAAAGGAAGAACCAGACACTCGTCGAAGCGGCAAGGGCAATGCTGGAGGAAAAGAGCATGCCCCGGTTCTACTGGGCAGAGGCGGTTCAGACGGCTGTCTACATACAAAACCGCATTGGTGACAAGGTGTCAGCTCATGAGCTGTATTTCGGGCGCAAGCTGAACTTAAGACACCTTCGGATATTCGGCAGCATAGCGTATGTGCATGTGCCGGATCAGAAGCGGAGAAAGATGGATGCAAAATCGGAAAAATGCATCCTAATCAGTTATGCTCAAGAGCAAAAGGGGTATAAGTGCTATAACCCTCGGGCGAAGGAAGTCCGAGTTAGCCGGGATGTCGAGTTCAACGAATCGGCATCCTGGTACTCCGTACCGACTCCGACTTCCGATCCCGACCCAATGCCGGAGGATCAGGCCAGTGAGCCTGAATCAGCCCTGACAGAGGATGATGAAACCGGGACTCAAGATGAGAGTCCGGAATCGTTACGGTTGAGTGGACCGAACGAGCGACTGAGTCGGTTGGACCAGTCAGATGAAGAGACGGCAAGTGGTGGAGACTCTGCCGTGCTCTCCCCGCGCAAGGAACCAAGGAAACGGTTCACGCGCAAAGAGAAGGGGAAGAGGAAGATGCCGGAATTCGAAACCGGCAACGATGAGTCGGATCGGTGCGTATCCGACTCCGGAAAGGAGAAAGGCGGATCTTCGGCAACGAAGACCGAACTGGCCAAGAAGGACCTCAAATCAGGTGACGGTGCGTTGCGCCGATCAACTCGCCAGAAGGATCCCGTCATGCGGTACGGATACAATGAATACATGGCGCATCATTATGCGTACATGACTAAGGTGACAGAAGTGCGTGAGCCGGAGAGCTACGCAGAAGCGACAAAGGACGCCACTATGGACGAAGAAATGCGGGCACTCGATGCCAACAAAACTTGGGACCTAGTTGATCCCCCCCGTCAGTGTAAACCGATCAGATGCAAGTGGGTGTACAAGGTCAAGTACAACGCCGACGGTTCTATTAACCGGTACAAAGCCCGGTTAGTGGCGAAGGGATACGCGCAGACCCACGGAATCGACTACGACAAGACCTTCGCTCCCGTGGCAAAGATGACGACGGTTCGTGTGGTACTGGCGGTTGCTGCGGCAAGGGGTTGGCATCTTCACCAGATGGATGTGAAGAACGCCTTCCTTCAAGGAGAGCTTGAAGAAGAAGTCTTTATGACTCAGCCCCCCGGATTTCAATCGGAGATGAACAAGTCGGCGGTATGCCGACTGAAGAAGTCGCTTTACGGCTTGAAGCAAGCCCCCCGAGCTTGGAACGCGAAGATCACGCACCGATTGCGTAAGCTGGGGTTTGCTGTCTCTAAGTCGGACTCTTCGTTGTTCATCCGGCAAGGCTCTGATGGTCCGGTATGTATACTCTTGTATGTGGATGATTTAGTCATCACCGGACCGGGTCTTCCCGAAATCAACCGCGTCAAGTCCCAGTTGTCGGACGCATTCGAAATGAAGGACCTGGGGGACCTCCATTATTTTCTTGGGATCGAAGTGATCCGGACCCCCGACGGCATATTGCTCTCACAACGACATTACGTGTTGAATATGTTGTATAAGTTCGGCATGACGGATTGCCGACCTGTCTCCACACCCCTGGACCGGAACCAGAAGCTCTGTCCCAACTCCGGACCGGCCTGCAATGAGAAACGGTTCCAACAGGTTGTCGGAAGCCTGATCTACTTAACCATCACCCGACCCGACATCAGCTATCCGGTCAGCATGGTAAGTCAGTTCATGCAGAAGCCAACCGTGGAGCACCTTTAGTGTGCGCAACGAATATTACGGTATGTCAGCGGCACTAAGGACCGGGGACTGCTATACCGTCAAGGTATACCCGAAGAGCTTGTCGGTTACACAGATGCTGACTGGGCCGGCGATGCGTCTGATCGCCACTCCACTTCCGGATACATGTTCTCCATAGGTAGCGCGGCCGTTCCGTGGAGCAGCAAGAAGCAGCCCATAGTGGCTTTGTCAAGCACTGAGGCTGAGTACCGGGCCGCTACCGTTGCCACTTGTGAAGCCATCTGGCTTCGGCGACTGCTGCGAGACTTGCGGATCGAGGTACCGACCCCGATCCCGATTTACTGCAATAACATGAGCAGCCTGCAGCTCGCCAGGAACCCTGTGTTCCATGCTCACACAAAGCACATTGAGGTGCACTACCACTTCGTGCGTGAGCGGGTCCTCAGCGGTGAAGTTGACCTACGGTATGTTCATACGGATCGGCAAGTTGCCGACATCTTCACCAAGCCACTCGGATCGGACAAGTTGCAGCACTTTACCGACATGCTTGGTATTCAGCATCTCGACGTGCCGCACTTGAGGGGGAGAAGCAAGGGCAAAGACTCTATCGAAATGGGCAAAGGCCAAAAAACTGTTGAACCCATCGGTAAGAGGAGAGCCGGAAGAAGAGGAGACAAGAAGATGAAGGAAGCCGAGTCGACGAAGGAAGTCGACACATCCGAACAGGTCGGAGCAAGCGGCTGTGAAGAAGAGTTGTGCACTCAGGAAGAGAAGTGCATGCTGTGCGGAGGTCATCACGACGGTACTGACCATGATACAGAGTCGAATGAAGAATTCGATTTCGGTTCACCGGCTGAAGAAGCCGAGGGAAGCATGGAGAAGGCCAAGACTCGGAAGTGGTCCGATGTGGTGAGAGGCCTGAAGCCGGAAGTCGAATCGGAGTGTACCGATTCAGACAAGAGCTGGAACGAGTCGGAGACAGCTGACTCGGATCAACAGATGGATCCGGATGAGTCGGATCGACTGAAGGCCAAGGGGACACAGACACAACGGAAGTCGATGCCATCGTGGGAGAACCGACGGATTGGCAAGCGCCGGAGTCACAGCAACGTGAGTACTGAGATGGGCCTATTGAGCAGACATGCCGACCGAGAGGGTCGAGGCGCGCAGAACCAAAGGGGTCGTGGCAAACGGGACCGGACCGGACGAGGAGCGCGAGCAAGGCGGAGTGACGCCAGGAGAAGTCGGTTGGAAGAACCGACTGCCACAGAGGTCGACACTACGACCCCACCTTAGGTTGAGCTTGAGGGGGAGTGTTGAGCGGCAAGCTCAACCGGAGCCGGATCGGCTGAATAAGCCGGAGCCGGTAAGTGAGACGGATCGGTATGACGGTGAGCAACCGAACCAGCAAACAGTGGAGGCCGGGTGCAATCCGTAACCGGAAGTCCAATCGGAAGCCTAGTATAGGATAGACTACTAGGTAGCTATAGTCTCGTAGTAAGTGTCAGATGCTTGTGTGAGCATTGAAGTACATGGTACTTCTGTCAGTCCCAAGAGGACTTGTATAAATAGTGCTACTTAGCACAGTGTATATACAGAGTTTTGATATAATTTTGAAATAGTGTTCTGCTCTCTCTGTCTCTGTCTCTCTCTCTCTCTCTGTGTGTTGTTCTCTGTTTTACGCTTCCGCAAACACTTACGTTCTCACGATCATACGTGCCTATGAGGTGGCGAGCATGCATGTATCCAAACCATGCTATATAAACATGTATTTGACTATTGATGAACCATTCTGGTTCAACGCCAGTCTTCGGCATATTCTTGTAAACATTGCTCTCGTTGTTAATACATTATCAAATTCTTCTTATCTCTCTCATATCTTTCGCTTCTCATTCTCTTCTTCATTTTAAAACTCATTCCTAACTTTGGCCCTGACAGTTTGAACCAAAATCTTCCTCCCTTCTCTCTTTCTTCCTTGCTCTCTCTCTCTCTCTCTCTCTCTCTCTCTCTCTCTCTCTTTGTGTCTCTTTCACTCTCTATCGCTTTCTCTCTCTTTTCCTTCCTTCCTTCTCCTTGAGAATCTTGCCAAACGTTATCCTCTCCATGGAGTCAGTTAGTAAGCAAGAGTATGTTTGCGTCGTCTCTGAACTAGAGCATCTCGCAAATAAGTTTGTGGCGTTAGAACAAGAGAATCAATGATTGCTTCGAGATTTGCAACAAGTAAGCATAGAAAAGACACAACAATATGATGATTCATCAACACGTGTATTGTAACTCGAAGCAATATTGCGGTCTCTTCATCAACAAGCTTCAATGCAACAAACCTCTCCCAAAGAACCGAAGATTTTTTTGCCTGGGAAGTTCGATGGCAATCGATCACTGTTTTGAGGGTTTCTAAACCAAGTACGACTAGTAATTCATATGCACCCTAATAGGTATCCAATTGATGTAGCTCAAGTTGGACTAGTTGGGACCCTCTTAATAGGAACTGCATGAGTGTGGTTTGCACCACTACTAGAAAAGAAATTTCCTCTTCTCCAAGACTTCAAAGGTTTTATTAGAGAATTTCAAGAAAACTTTGGAGACACTGATAGTGTTAGAACAACGATTAACAAGATTCGAAGATTGTGTCAAGGGGACCGTCCTGCCTCTGCCTATGCCACAGATTTCCGCCTCCTAGCTTGTGATATTCTGTGGGGTGAAGAAGCCTTAATGGATCAATTTCGCTATGGACTAAGAAATGATGTAAAGGATTTGCTATTAACTTTTCATAAAGATCCAAGATCACTTACAAAAGCGATAAGTCGTGTAGTGCGATGTGACAACCGCTTATTCGAGCGACGTTCGGAGCATCAATTAATGTCATGACCAAGAACGGATCAAACATATGCTTCGGTAGTAGGCTCAACACCTATGAGCACTACCCAAACTTCACACATGATTCCATCAGGTGGTCCAAGTCCAATGGAGATCGATGTAACACGTCGTCGAGGGCCTTTATTTGAAGCGTCGAGCAAAGCGTCTATGTTTATATTGTGCTGGTCCAGGACACATCGTGATCACATGACCACATAGACCAAAACGACAAGTAAATCAAGTAAGTATTAGTGAGAATCTTCATTCCAATTCTCTAGTTAGATCGTCTAGCCCTAGTAGTCCCACATGTCATGGTTAGTCCAATAGTTTTGAAGTCTTGAGTCAACTTGATGAAATATTAAATGAATAAGTCCAACCAAAATCGGAGCCATTTGGTTGGACAATCTTGAATAGGTAAAGTCAACCCCAAGTAGTGGTTCCATTTGATCGAATCATGTTAGCAGAGTTTTTTCAGCACAAGTGGAGTTTAGCACTTCTAGATGTCCTCGAGTTCTTGCCTCTGCTCTCTTAGATTTAGGAGCCAACTCTAGTTTTATGGACAAAGAATTTGCTTTATCCGAGAAAATCCTATTGAAAAAACTCCCTTGCCTTGCATCTATTGTAGTCATTGATGGTCGCCCTATTTCATCCGGGAATATAGTTGAAGAATTTGAGCCAATTTGAGTAGTTCTTGGTAGCTTTACTTGCATGATTTCCCTCAATATAATTAGTAGCCCTGAGCATCCGGTTATCCTTGGTTTGCATTTGTTTGAACTTCATAATCCTGAAATTGACTGGAAAAATCAAACAATCAATGATTTCCAGCAGAAACCTGAATCTAGTTGCCTTGTTACTACCAACCAAGATTCAAAACCTCACCAAATCTCGCCCATCTCTCTACAAAAATTACGAGAAGACGGGCAAACAAATGAAATGTTTGTCTTTGCAGTAATAGCAAACCCATCCTCTAGCTCACAAGGGGTAGGTACTCCCCTCCCTACCAAGTACTTGGATTTGGAAGACATCTTCAGCAAAGCTAAAGCTAGTTCTCTCCCAGACCATCGGCCTTATGATTGTCCTATCAATCTACAACCTGGGAAAGAGCCACCATGGGGCCCAATATATAATCTATCACCTTTCGAACTCAAGGCCCTTCGAGAGTATATAGACGAGCACTTAGCAAATGGATTCATTCGACATTCTAAAAGCCCTGCTGGTGCACCCATCTTCTTTGTCAAGAAGAAAGATGGATCTCTACGACTGGTCGTGGACTATCGAGATCTAAACAAAATCACAGTTCGAAATAGATATGCTCTACCCTTGATTTCGAGTTTACTAGAGCATCTTAGTGGAGCGAAAGTTTTCACGAAGCTAGATCTTGGAGGTGCATATAACCTTGTTCGGATACGTCCAGGAGATGAATGGAAGATAGCATTCCGTACTCGATACGGACATTTTGAGTACACGGTTATGCCTTTTGGTCTCACGAATGTGCCCGCGGTTTTTCAACACATGGCGAATGATATTTTCCACGATTTTTTGGATTCATTCACCATAGTATTTCTTGATGACATCTTGATCTACTCGAAAACTCAAGACGAGCATGACATACATGTCCGCCAAGTCTTCCAACGCTTATGAGAATATGGGCTCTTTGCCAAACTTGAGAAATGTAGCTCTGATCAAAACCACGTGGAGTTTCTGGGGTATGTGGTTTCACAACAAGGTATATATATGGATCCATCTAAGGTTTAGATAGTTCTGAACTGGCAACCACCTCGTTCAGTGCGTGATGTTCAATGTTTCTTAGGATTTGCGATTTTTTACCGCAAATTTATCAAGAATTATTCAAACATTGTGATGCCTCTCACAGAGCTTACACGAAAGAAAAAGTCATTCACATGGAGTTCTGTTGAGTGACAAGCTCAACGTTGGGTGCGTAACATAGTGCAGTGCGTAACCCAGTGCGTAAAACATTACGCATAACGTAAGCCATAATGGTGCGAACACTGCGAGGCCGTTAGAAAGATATTCCTTGAAAGGAATAATTTTGGGAGTGAGTGTAGCGGCTCATTTATGAGCGTCAAGTACTGTCAGTACTTGTGTCAGCCCGATTGTCAGGGCTTGTATAAAAGGTGCTCACTGAGCACGGTGTATGTACATAGAGAGTCATTATTTTGAATTTGAGTTTTCTGTTGTCTGTCTCTCCCTCTCCCTCTCCATCTCTGTGTTTTCTGTGTTTTACCGAACTGTCTTATTCCTCCGAACTGTGTACTCTGTGTTTCACATACGCTTCCGTACACGCTATTCTTTTACATGGTATCAGAGCGCAAGGGTTGAAGTCCTCTGCAGCCGACAAGAAAAGCTTGTGACAAAACAGAGTTGAAGTCGTTCTTCGTTTTTTTTCGGAAAAGTAAAAGACAACAATATGGACAGAGGTATGGGAAGCTCGCTACCGACCGAGAAGCTCGATAGGAGCAACTATGCGTCTTGGTCGTACGAAGGAGCTAATGATGTAGCACCCGATTCGACACACGAAGATTTTTTGGCTTGGGAACAAGCGGCAAGCAGATTTCTCTACTGCTTTGCATCCTGTGTGAGCGACCAGGTATTGAGCTATATTCGGGATGCTAAGACGCCAAAGGACGCGTGGGCGAATCTCATAAAGATTTTTTCCGCAAGCACAACGGCCAGGAAGCTGCAGCTCAGGCAGGAGCTTAGCAATGTCTGGCGAAAAGATCTCTCGGTGGCTGATTACACATCCTGAATCAAGGAAATCTACGATTCTCTCGCTTCCGTCAATGTGAACGTTGAGGAAAATGAAATGGTGCAGGTTTTCCTTGGTGGGCTAACGTCTAGGTTCGGAGCCTTCCGAACAACGGTCTGTACGAGGGAGAATACGCCTTCGTTCTTCGAGCTTCACTCAATGTTGCTCGTGGAGGAAAATCACACGGGTGCTTCGACGAGTATGCACGCCGACGGCAAGATGCTGTACACGGAGGAAGATAGGCCCCGTGGTCGTGGTGGACAAGGAGGATAAGCACACAATGGAGGTGGCCAACAAGAGCAGAACAAGCGGCATAATCGATGTGTCGACAACAGTTCCGGACCCTCCACAAGTAGGGGGAGTCTTGGTGGCACCGGAAGCCGGCAAGAGAAAGTCGCGTCAGAATGATGGTACTGTGGCAAAAAAGGACACAAGGAGAGCGAGTGCTGGAAAAAGAGAGCCGATTCAGACAAAGCCGGATCGAGCCGAAGAGACGCAGAGAGGCGTCAGAGATCGCACTACGCAGAAAGCTCTGAACGAGCCGAAAACAAATCAGGCCCAGCCTTCGTAATGAAGCATAAGGCCAATTCTATGGCCGTGAACACCTCGAAATCGAGCGATGTATGGTATGTTGATTCCGAAGCGTCAAATCATATGACATGTCACGAGGAATGGTTCTCGTACTTGGAGAAACCGGAATCGCAAGGAGTGGTCGAAACGGGAGACGACACTCCGCATACCATCAAACATGTCGGAGAAGTTCCCCACAGCCATGTCGGGCAGAAAGGGAAACTCATGAACGTATTGCATGTCCCGACAATAACCAAGAACCTTGTGTCGGTCGGACAGATCGTCGACCAAGGTATGCAAGTTCGATTCACGCATCTCAACTGCTTCATAGAAGAGGAAGGCAAATTGATCGCACAAGGGCGCCGTGAAGGGAGGATGTTTATCCTCGACACTAATCAAGCCGGCACCACGTTGTACGCGAAAGGACAAAAGGTCGAATCGGATATCGACCTGTGGCACAAGTGATTGACTAGTAAATTTCCCATGGCTTTGTGAGATGCAAACAAAGAACATTGTTTTCGGCTTGCTGAAATTTCGGGGCCGTAATGGCCAAGTCTGTGAAGCCTGTCAGATGGGAAAACAACACCGACTTCCATTCCCCAATGAGCGTAATCGTAGTCGAAGTCCGCTGGATTTGATCCATTCGGATGTGTGGGGTCCGGCATAGAACGTGAGTCTCGGTGGAAGCCGTTACTTTGTAACCTTCATCGACAACTTCACTCGGCACATTTGGGTATGCACAATCGCGAAGAAGAGCGAAGTCTTCGTATGTTTCCTGAAGGTGAGAAAGACCAAATGCTTACGGTCCGATGGCGGGAAGGAGTACTTCTCCGACCAGTTCACAAGTTATCTACAGAAGGAGGGAATTCGACACGAATTCTCGTGTAGATACACGCCGCAGCAGAACGGCGTGGCCGAGCGGAAGAATCAGACGATTGAAGAAGTGGCCAGGGCACTGCTTGAAGAGAAGCATATGCCGAAATTCTATTGGGCTGAAGCCGTGAAGACAGTTGTCTACCTGCAGAATCAGACTTCTGTTAATGGAGGAGTGTCGCCACATGAGCTGTATTTCGAGAAGAAGCTGAACTTGGCACACTTGAGGATTTTCGGCAGCATTGCGTATGTGCACGTGCCGAAGGAGAAAAGGAGGAAACTGGATGCTAAAGCTGAGAAATGTATCTTGGTTGGCTATTCAGATGAGCAGAAAGGGTATAAGTGATTATAACCCTCGAACAAAGGAAGTACGCGTAAGCCGCGACGTCGTGTTCGACGAGTCCGCTTCGTGGTACTTGCCTTCACCTCCAGTACCTGAAGACTCCATTCCGAATTCTGAGGAAGAAGTCAGTGAGGTTGAGATGCCTCTGCATGATGAGGAAATCGGAGCTTTGAGAGAGAGTCCGAACTCATTTTAGCTAAGTGGGCCAAATGAGGGGTTGGGCCGAAATGGCCAACCTATTGAAGAGACGGCGAGTAGTGGAGACTCAACCATGATGTCCCCGCGTAAAGAATCGAGGAGAGGGTTTATGTGCAAGGAGAAGGGCAAGAAGAAAATGCCGGAATACGACTTCGGCAATGCGGAGTTAGATCGGAGCGAGTCTGACTACGGGCAAACTGAAAAGGAACCTCCACGGAAGAGGTCGACAGTAGTCGAAAAGGTCATGAAATCGGGTAATCACGAATTATGCCGATCTACCCGCCAGAAGAACCCCGTAAAGAGGTACAGGTATAATGAGTACATGGCGCACCATTACGTGTACATGACACGAGTAGCGGAAGTGCGTGAGCCGGAGAGCTATGTAGAAGCGGCGAAAGACGCGAACTGGCGTGCCGCAATGGAGGAAGAGATGGGCGCATTATCGGAGAAAGAAACCTGGGACCTAGTTTACGCACCAAAGGGTGTAACACCGATCAGATGCAGATGGGTGTATAAGGTGAAATACAACACCGATGGCTTTGTCAACCGCTACAAGGCTCGTTTAGTAGCGAAAGGCTACGCACAGAAGCACGACGTGGACTATGACGAGACCTTCGCGCCTATCGCGAAGATGACTACTATGCGAGTCCTACTGTCAGGAATAGTACTAAGCAGAGAGAGAATTAGTACTAAAGAAGAGAAGCACTATTAGTACTAAGAGGACGGGACTACGTAAGATTCCTCGAGAGAAAGAGAGAAGAGGAGAGAGAGATAGCGAGATGAGAGAGAGGGATGATGATAACAACTAATATATTATGTGAAGGATAAGTACAAAGTGGCTAAGAGGCTTAAGACTGGCGTTGAACCAATTTGGTTCAAAAGAATGTCTTGTGCCTCCTTTTATAGTGCTCTCAGGAGTAGTCCTGAAGCTTCTAGAATGTTCTAGAGAAATCTGGAATATAAATTAATTTCTTATAATAAAACATAAATGAAAATAATATTTTACAAATTACAATAGATGGTGTGATGGTTAAGAGCTCAACCCATACCCATAAGGTCATGGGTTCGAGTCTTGCCATATCATAACACCTACTAGTCGTAGCAGTAACAAAGGGGTGGCACTTACATTAGATGGATGTAAAGAACGCGTTCCTGCAAGGTGATCTTGAGGAGTAGGTGTACATGGTACAACCCCCTAGATTTCTATCCAAACAAAACACCTCGGCAGTTTGCCGATTGAAGAAGTCCTTATATGGACTAAAGCAAGCCCCGCGAGCTTGGAATGCAAAGATTACGCAACAGTTGGGTTTGCACCGTCGAAATCAGACTTTTCTCTATTTGTTCGGTAAGGTCAATATGGACCGGTCAGCCTGCTCTTTATGAGCGTCAAGTACTGTCAGTACTTGTGTCAATCCAATTGTCAGGGCTTGTATAAAAGGTGCTCACTAAGCACGGTGTATGTACATAGAGAGTCATTATTTTGAATTTGAGTTTTTTGTTGTCTGTCTCTCCCTCTCCATCTCCATCTCTGCGTTTTCTGTGTTTTACCGAACTGTCTTATTCCTCCAAATTGTGTACTCTGTGTTTCGCATACGCTATTCTTTTACAAGTTCTAGTGCAACCAAAGTTTTTGAAAGCCTAAAGAGAGCATTCACTTTTGCTCCAATTCTACTTCATGCTGCCCTAGAAAAACCGTTTATCATCGAGGTGGATGCATCTGATTTTGCACTAGGAAGTATCTTGTCACAATTAGGAGATGATGGGAAGCTACATCCAATTGCTTTCCATTCACGGAAATTCGAAGCCGCAGAGATCAATTACGAGATTCACGAAAAAAAGCTTCTAGCCATTATAGACTCGTTTGAACAGTGGAGACATTTCTTAGAAGGTTCTCCCCACCAAATCATTGTTTACAATGATCATAAAAACCTCACATACTTTCAAAGTGCTAGGGTCTTGAGTTGCCACCAAGCTCGTTGGGCACAATTTCTAACACATTTTGACTTCGTCATCACATATTGCCCAGGAGTACAACAAGGAAAGGCAGATGCTCTCTCACGGCGATCTTATTTGGCTCCACAACCAGGAGAGCCCACATTTGATCATCAAAAACAAATCGTCTTGGGGCCTAATCGGTGACGACTATTAACTATTAATGCCTCTCAAACATTTGAAGATTCAAGTCTTCTTGATTCAATCCGAACAGATATCATTTCTGATGAATTTGCTCAAGATATATTGAATCATATAATTTCAGATCACGCTTCTTCTTCAAGCTCCAAGAATCCTCGTAAAGATTATAACCAGTTTAAATGGGATAATGGTTTACTTTTTTGCAACACACTTTTGTATGTCCCAAATGGTTCGTCTCGATTTCAAGTAATGCAATATTGTCACGACAACCCAATGGCCGGGCACTTTGGAATCCACAAAACTTTGGAGCTAGTTTCTCGAAACTATTGGTGGCTTCACCTTTGAGAGTTTGTTGAAGATTATGTTCGTAGTTGTGATGTGTGTTGTCGGTCAAAGATTCCACGACATCGACCATATGGGTTATTACAACCATTGCCAGTTCCTATTGGTCTGTGGAAATCCATCTCGGTGGATTTTATTACAGATCTTCCAACTTCGAAGAGTTTTGATGCTATTCTCACTATAGTAGATTGATTCACAAAGATGGCGCATTTTCTTCCATGCACGAAAACCATCAGCAATAAAGAAACTGTAGACATCATTATGAAAGAAGTATTTCCGCTTCACGGTCTTCCAAATGACATCATTAGTGATTGTGGCCCACAATTCATCTAAAAATTCTGGAAACACTTGCTTGAGATGCTCAAAATCTCTTGTAAACTTTCGTCAAGCTATCATCCACAAAGTGACGGTCAAACCGAGTGGACGAATCAAACATTAGAGCAATATCTTCGGTGTTTCATCAATTACCAACAGGATGATTGGGTGGATTTTTTGCAATTTGTAGAGTTTGCATACAATAATTCAGTTCATTCCTCAATTGGGTATACTCCATTTTTTGCAAACATAGGATATCATCCTTGTTGGACAATGATGGCACATCCAGAAATCTCGAAGTTGCGTTGAAGATCGTCTGCGTCAACTCCAAGACGTGCCTGTTGCACTTTCTCAACATTTGCAAACTGCTCAAGCCACACACAAAAAAGCCACAGATCGTCACCGTCTCGACTCTTCACCAAAGGAAGTGAAGTTTCAAATGGGGGATCGTGTATGGTTACTATGACGTAATGCGAAGATTACTAGACCTTGTGACAAGTTGGATTATCAATGACTTGGTTCATTTATTATCTCCAATCAGATTAATGAAGTTGCATTCCGCCTTGATCTACCTCCACAGATGCATCTACATCCGGTGTTTCATGTCTCATTGTTGGAACCCTACATTGGTAGTTCCATTCCAAATCGGGTTGTCCTACCCCCCACCTCTAGTTCAACTTGTTGATGGCCCAGAATTTGAAGTCAAAGCTATTTTAGACTCCAAGATAATACGTAAAAAGCTTTATTATCTCGTGGATTGGTTAGGATATACACCAAATGATCGTACTTGGGAGCCAGTTGAGAACCTTGATAATGCCTCTGACTTGATGGCTGAATATCATCGCCAATATCCAGATAAGCCAAGTCCGAATTCATGCATTACGACTCGTGGAACTCGTCGTCAAAGGAGAGGGATGGTGTCATGTGTATACAAAACCCAATAAGGCTTATGGTGATTTGAACCCATGACCTCCTCAAAGAAGGCATACAACCCCATCCATTAGGATACATCATATTGTACATATTAAATAATAAATTCTATTATATCAATAGGAAATACATATAATAATATTATTGAAATGTTGCCACCTTGCATAGGCTAACACATGATTGCCAAGGGGCATGCTTGCATGAATGCCAAGTGGCGATCATACGTGCCTATGAGGTGGCGAACATGCATGTATCCAAACCATGCTATATAAACATGTATTTGACTATTGATGAACCATTCTGGTTCAACGCCAGTCTTTAGCATATTCTTGTAAACATTGCTCTCGTTGTTAATACATTATCAAATTCTTCTTATCTCTCTCATATATTTCACTTCTCATTCTCTTCTTCATTTTAAAACTTGTTCCTAACTTTGGCCATGACAGTATTCATAACGTGGGAATCCAAGGGCATGTCGAAGACCTGTGTTGCTTGCAGTCGTGCCGGTCCCAAGATTACTTGCTTTTGGTTATCGAAAGTTGGTTCGCCGGGACACGATGCTAGATACGAAAACCGTGATAATGCATCTGCCTTCTCTTGGTGCTTCCCCGGACGATATGTAATTTTGAAGTCGAAATGTGTGAGGAATTGGGCCCAACGAGCTTGATGTTGATTTAACACATGAGCACTTTGAAAGTAGGCAAAATTTTTGTGATAACTGAATACGGTGACTTGATGAAAGGATCCCTCTAGAAAATGCCTCCATTGCATAAAAGAGTTCACTATTGCTAATAACTTCTTATCATGAATTTCGTAGTTGATTTTGGTGGCGTCAAACTTGCGTGAGTGGAAAGCCAAGGATGTAGCATTTCATCATTACCTTGTTGTGATAGAATGCTACCCAATGCGAAATCCGACGCGTCCGCTTCCATGATGAATGGTTTTTCCGGATCAACGTGAGCTAGAATAGGAGCCGATGTAAATGCCTTCTTAAGATTCTCAAAAGGCATGTCCGCTTCTTTAGACCAAACGAACGATTGTCCCTTCTTAGTAAGTTGTGTGAGAGGAAGAACAAGCTTTGAGTAATCCTGTATAAACTTGCGGTAGAAATTGGCAAAGCCTAAAAATCCTTGCACATCTCGCAACGAACGCTGAGTTTGCCACTCTACCACCGTTTTGACCTTAGCTGGATCCATGGAGATGCCTTCCGAGGAGATGACATAGCCAAGAAATTCCATCTGGTTCCACCCGAAACTACATTTTTCCAGCTTTGCATAAAGACCATGTTCTCGAAGTCGTTTTAGTACTAACAATACATGAGAATCATGCTCTTTTTGGGTCTTCGAATAAACCAGTAGATCATCCAAATAGATGATCAAACAAACATCAAAGAGATCTCGGAATATATCATTTGGCATGTGTTGGAAGACTGCTGGTGCATTAGTGAGGCCAAATGGCATGACCGTGTACTCGAAGTGCCCATATCTGGTGCGAAACGCGGTCTTCTATTCATCTCCTGGTCGGATCCGTATGACGTTATAGGCTCCCCGTAAGTCGATCTTTGTGAAGAACCTTGCACCATCGATCCGTTATAAAAGAATTGAGATAAGGGAAAGTGCATACCTATTTCTGATGGTGACCTTATTCAAGTCACGGTAATCTACAATGAGACGAAATGATCCATCCTTTTTCTTGACGAAGAAAATGGGTGCGCTGGCTGAAGGTTTCGAATGCCGAATGAAACCATTTTCCAAATTCTTCTCTATATAGGCTCGATGGACTTCTAGCTCGGTTGGTGACAAATTGTAGATCGGTCCCCATGGTGGCTCTTTTTCAGGTTGTAAATCAATGGGGCAATCATACGGTCGATGGTGAGGAAGCGTATTGGCTTGTACTTTATCGAACACATCGGCATAATGATGATACTTCTTTCGAAGTTGAACAATGGACTCCTCTTTAGTGGTGTCGAAGGGTTTTACTGATATTGCGAAGAGAAACATTTCGTTCTTGCGTCCTTATTCTGGCAACTGATGTAGTGAAATGGTTGCAATCTTATGAGTAGATCCTCAGGCTTGTCGACACCAGATTTCTCTTGTTCTCCAATCTATGTCTGGGTTATGTAATTCGAACCATGGTAATCCTAACACAATGGGATGTTCTGGGATACTAATTATATTAAATGATACTACACACGCTAGATTATCTAGGAAAATATTAACAGGCTTTGACTCTTGTATGATATTTCCAGACGCAATGGGACGACCATCAATGACTATTATAGAGGCTGGACACAGGAGTTTTCTGAGAGATATCTAATGAGCTTGGGCAAAATTCCTATCCATGAAGCAAGAAATAGCTCCAGAATCTAGAAGTGCTAAGACATGTACTGGAGGGGTACTTTTAGTACTAATTGTTACCTGGGCTACGAACACATTGCTAACTTGCTTAGAGGGAATGGAACCACTAATGGGCTGCATAGATCTAGGGCTGTCCAACCAAACGGCTCCTATTTTGGCTAGACTTAGTCGTTTAACTCTTCTTCTAACTGACTAAGGACATCAAATTTGTTCGCTAGATTTGGGCTATTAGTACTATTAGGACTATAAGATATTCCTACTGAAATAGACTCGGGTTTAGTACAATTAGAACTAGCAACTATTTGGTTTACCTGTCTTCTTGGCCTATGGGGAGAATTTACTGCAATATGCCCTGGTTCACCGCAATAAAGACATAGTCGATTTGCTTGATGTCGCTACTTTTGTTCTTCTGATAATGGTCCGCGATGACGTGTAGTGTCAATCTCCATCGGAGTCGGAGTATTCACTGGAGAGGCATTATATGACCCCCTCGGAAAAGGTTTCGCTACCACTGAGCCGTAGGTGGGCTCTAATCTTGCCCTCGACATCTGGAATTGCCGTTCCGAATGTCGTTTGAAAAGGCGGTTGTGGCATCTGACCGCGCGGCCGATTGCTTCTGTTAATGACTTTGGTTCTTCGGGGAAGGTCAAGAGTAAATCCTTGACATCGTTGCGTAAACCATAATTAAATTGCTCCATCAATGCTGCGGAGGCTGGACGAACACCTTGGCATAATCGTTAGATTTTGTTGATTGTTGCCCTTATGCTGTCAGTATCTCCAGAACATGCTTTAAACTCACTTATAAATTCTTCAAATTGTTTATTAATGGAGATTCCTTTTCTAACAATGGAGCAAACCATGCCAATGCTGAGCCACTAAGTAGAGTGCCTACTAGTCCCACTCGTGATGCATCAGTGGGATATCGAGAAGGATACATTTGAATCACTAAACGTACCTGATTTAGAAAACCTCTAAACTGTGATCGGGTCCCATCAAATTTTGCAAGAAGACCAATCTTGGGTTCTCTGTGAATCCCTTGAGTGCTTGATCCTTGTTGTTGTAGTGATACAATAGTCGCTTCAAGTTGTTGTACACGTAACGTCAGCTCCCCGTGTTGTTGTTGTTTTTCCATCGCTATTTGTTGAAGATCCCCCAAGAAACGGTGATTTTCTTGTTCTAGTGCTAAAAATTTCTCTTTTAAGTGTTGGAGCTCCGAGAAAACAGATTGGCATTCGTGAACGCTAACAGTTTCCATTTTACTAGGGAGGATAAGGGGATTAGTATGAAGGGAAAAAAGGGGTAAGAAGATGAGGGAAACTGGAAAGAAGACCGGAAAAAAGGGGATATGTAAGAAGATAAAAGGAAGAGGAGGAAAGGAGGAGACGGAAGGAGGGAAATCGGTTCAAATTGTCAGGAATAGTACTGAGACAGAGAAGAAATTAGTACTAAGAGAGGAATATTAGTACTATGAGGAATAGAGGGTGTAGAACACTCGAGAGAAGGAGAGAAAGAGAGAGAGAGAGAGAGAGAGAGAGAGAGAGAGAGAGAGAGAGAGAGAAAATGATGATGACAGCGATATATTATGTGAGAAGAATATACAAGGAAGGCTAGGAGGCTTAAGACTGGCGTTGAACCGATTTGGTTCGAAATAATGCCTTGTGCCTCCTTTTATAGTGTTCTCAGGAGTAATCCTGAATATTCTAGAATGTTCTAGAGAAATCTGGAATATATATTATTTTCTATAGTAAAACTTAAATAAAAATAGATAGTGTAATGGTCAAGAGCTTGACCCATGTAACATAAGGTCATGGGTTCGAGTCTTTCCATATCATGACAGGGACATACATCTCGATTGTGATAAGCGAGTACTCAAGTGCGTTCGTGGGACAATGGATTTTGGTATCATATATAAGTCAAATACGATCATTGGGCTTGAAGGGTACATAGATGCAGACTGGGCCGGTTACAAAGCTCATCGACGATCCATGTCAAGATTCGTCTTGTCTCTCGGCAGCGGAGCGATCTCCTGGAGTAGCAAAAAGAAGCCCACAGTCGCATTGTCGAGCACAGAGGCCAAATACAAGGGCGTGACAGTTGCCGCATGCGAGGCCGTTTGGCTGAAGCGCATATTGAAGAATCTGGGCATTCCCATCAAGGATCCGATTCTCCTATAGTACAATAACATGAGTAGTATCTACCTAGCTCAGAAGCTCGTGTTCCACATGTGGACCAAGCATATTGAAGTGCATATCACTTCATCCGAGAGCGCGTTCACGCTGGAGATGTCGATTTACAACACATCAACACGAATCTTCAGGTAGTTGATATCTTTACGAAAGCCTTAGGAGTCGATAAGCCCAGACAATTTACATCGGACCTTGGCCTCACGATATCTACATTGATGAGCTTGAGGGGGAGTACTGAATAATAACCGACCAGTCGAAGTATGATGATGACAATCGAACAAAACAAGGCGTACGAAGCAATAGAGAGCCGAAAGCTGAACATTTGAATCGAAGTAATTCAAAAGTTGAAACCGATTCAGCCGAATCAAAGTTCAAACCAATTTTTAGGCATTCGGAAGTTCGAAGGGCACGTTGAGAATCAAACTCAACGTTCCATAGAGATAGTGTTCACACTAGCCAGTGGACATCATACTAGGCTAGTTTTGTAATTAGTAAAAAGGGCACTTGCCCTTGACTAGTTGGTATTTAAACAAACTCTTTGTAACTTAGTTATTGTTGGATGTAATTTCATTTTTTCCACTATACAACTTCTTGTTCTAAGCTCTCTCTCTCCCTCCCTCCCTCTGTTTACCTTACGTGCACTCACACTGACACAAAAATCACTTCCGTTGCGCAACACCACCTACGTCTTTCATTCTTTACAAAACATATAGAAATAGATAACGCCTATTTTCTTAATGCGTTCGGTTTGTGAGTATATATCATACTAATGGTATCTCTATCTCTCTCTATCTCTACAAAACCTTTAATCTACAAAAAGAAAACATGAATTAGGGTTACTAAAAAAGTATATGGTTTTGTGAAGGAAAATCTTAAAACACAAATTTACACTTTCAAAATGGGCCTTAAACCCTTTTTTGCCACCTCTTCCCAAGTGGGAAGCATGGCCCATGAGTATGAGAGCCGCAATGGTTTCCTATTTTAGGACACATAATCACCGAATTACTGATATGACATACTAGCATATAATGTACAAGAAACTAAACTGACGAGCATGATAAATAATTGAGGATACATACATACCTTTTGTAGTGGGGATTGCACATCTACAAAAAGAAAACATGAATTAGGGTTACTAAAAAAGTATATGGTTTTGTGAAGGAAAATCTTAAAACACAAATTTACACTTTCAAAATGGGCCTTAAACCCTTTTCTGCCACCTCTTCCCAAGTGGGAAGCATGGCCCATGTGTATGAGAGTTGCAATGGTTTCCTATTTTAGGACACATAATCACTGAATTAATGATACAACATACTAGCATATAATGTACAAGAAACTAAACTGACGAGCATGATAAATAATTGAGGATACATACCTTTTGTAGTGGGGATTGCACATTTAAACACACTTCTTTACGAAAATGTGTCGAGATTGCCTTGTTCGTAGATGATGGCCTTGTGACACCTTTTCTTAATTTTGTGATCCTATTGCTATACAAATAAAAACGTATGCTACATTGGTTCTATTGAAAATCAAACTTAACTTCCCTTAGTGTGGGAACACACCTTAGGAATAGTCAAGTGTGTGAACACCCCACCACTTGTATGATAACTAGTGTGTCATAGAAGTTAGTCCTATGACACATAGTTACTAGGTAGTTAAGTCTCCACCTCCTTTCCAATAAGTGGTTGTAGTGAGAGAATGTAGAGAGAAGATGACTACATAAGCATCTTCTCCTCTTCTTTGTAACTATTGGTTGTTTTATTTTCTTAATACAGTTTTCTTGTTTTTCGTATACCATGTGTTTCTCTCTCTCTCTCTCTATCTCACACACAACCACAATGTGCACTCTTGATTGCAACATTCATTGGTAAGGTTCTTGAACATCAAGAGTTGCTACTCACTTTCACACATATCACGTAAAATGTAATTTTTTTGTCTCATAGGTGATATTTGACCTTCGAAGATGATAATATAATATACTAATTGACGGCGTGTGGCCCATGTGACAGAAAATGCACTTAGGATGACCCTATGGAATTGTAATGGCGCACTCTGGGCACACCCCGACCGCCTAGAGGAGATACTAAAGGTATCTGATATACTTTTCTTGGTAGAAACACATCAGAGCCCAAATAGAGGACTCCCACGGGTCGAAGGATTCCGTTGGGAGTCCGCTTTAAGACAAACCTCACGTCGACACACTACTAGGGGATCTGGAGGTGTCGCGATACTGTTTCGTAGAGAGCTACATAATAGGATAGAAATAATGAAGATAGACCCAGAAGCTCGTTTTATGTGGGTGAAAGTCTCCACAAGCGAAGACCAAGCAGTATTTTTCGCCATTTGGTACTTTCCCCCAAAAGGATCCCGTTATAATATTGGTGGCTTGACGAGATTAGTCGATGAAGGAATGCCACATGGGCCTTCTCCATACGAACCCCTATCGGATGACATAATCCGATATTCTTCCCAAGGAGAAGTATTTCTTGTAGTAGACTTCAATGCGAGAACCCAATCCCGACAATGCACAGTATTTCAGATGAATAGAAACCTAGAAATGGTAAATGTTGATCCTTTAGACATAGGCACCACACGTAGATCAAAGGATCAAGGTGCGGACACCACGAGCTTTGGCCATCATCTGCTCGAACTTGGCAGTCGGCACCGGATGTTCATATATAATGGTTTAGATAAGTGGCCGGTGTGGCGAAAATACGACGAGGATACGTGAACGTTGAGGCAAGACCCCGGGGCCTTTGTCTAGAGGATATCAAATTCGTGTATTTATGTACTAAGAATTAACTGAAATGAGAAAGATTAACAAATTTCATTAATAAAAGGGAAAGAAAGATTACAATCAATCCCAAGATTGGGATTACAAAAGTTTTATCTTATGGAGATGATTAGAATAATAGATTAGAGGAAATAAGAGATTATGATTCTTGAGTGATATGGCTTTGACAAGGAATTTTGGATTTTGAGAGATTGCTTTCGTATGGAAATTATCGTTTACTTGAGAGATAGCTTCCGTAGGGAAGATTAGGGTTATTGGCTTCGATAAGATAAGAGAGCTCCCCAAAGAAAAGAAAAAAAAATTAAAATAATATGGAGAGTGAGTCCTAGTGTAGGAAAAAAAAGGAATAAATATGGAGTTCTCCCTTGATCATAACCTTTCCACTTTTTGTTGCATGGCCTCTACTTTTAGTTGCCTAGCTTTTTCTTTTGGTTGCATGTGACTGTCCACATGACCTTTACTTTTTCCATGCACTCCTTTAGTTGCTTGCGTCCACATGGCCTTTACTTTAGTTCTCTTCACTTTACTTTAGTTTGTTGCATGATCCAATCTTTCGTCCGTCCGTGTCCAACCTCGTCCGGTAGCCGGTTCCATTTTGCTTGCCGGTCGGTTCCGGTTCCGATTTTGCTTGCCGACCGGTTCCGGTTTTGCTTGCCGGCCAGTTCTGGTTTGCTTGCCGGTTCCGGTTCGGGTTTTGCTTGCCGGCCGGTTCTGCTTTTGCTTACCGGCCGGTTTCTGGTTTTGCTTACCGCCCGGTTTCCGGTTTTGCTTGCCGGCCGGTTTCAGTTTTGTTTACCGGCCGGTTTCCAGTTTGCATACCCATTCCGGTTCCGGTTTTGCTTACCGACCGGTTTCCGGTTTGCATACCCGTTCCGGTTCCAGTTTTGCTTGCCGGCCGGTTCCGGTTCCGGTTTGCTTGCCGGCCGGTTCCGGTATTGCATACCGGTCGGTTTCCGGATTTGCTTACCGGTCGGTTTCCGGATTTGCTTACTGGACCCGTTTTCTGGTTTTAGGGAAATTGGCCACCATCATCCATCAAGACAAAGTGGCCAAAGTGCTCTTAGCACAAATGAAAAATGAGGGAGCTCAAGGTGTTTATATAGCCAGGGCCTTAACTTTCCTATCTATGTGGGATAGTTCTAATTTCCCTATCTAATCAAACTTTATTTTCTCATAACTTGATATGTATTTCTCCATTTTGTATATAGTAAAATACATTTTGAAGCTCTTGAGTATATCCATCTTTCTATAGTAAGCTACTAATCTAATCTATAATAATTATTTCATTATTTTTTTACATAGTGTGTGAAGATTCACACGACACCGGGCTCGGAAGAGCTCACATGTTTCCCACATGGAGGGGAAAGCACAGTTGACTATCTAATAGGGCGCCCTGAAGCTACCCACATGATTAACTCCTTCCGAGTGGCCCCATGCCCTATTGGCGCAGACCATAGTTTCTTATACTTCAAGCTAAAATGTGATATCTCTAAGGTCACCAAGTCTAGTCAACCATGCCATCACACCACAATACATTTCACACATGAGCTCTCTGACATATACTCTCAACATGTTCAGGCCCATCTCCCCTCCCTTGATCCCTCCCTACCGTTAGAAAGCCTTAGTACAAAACTCACACACATCCTTCACTCCGCAACAGCTAGCAGTTTCCCATATACAAAACACTCAAATCAAGGTAGATCAGGATCAATGCCACAAAATAAATGGTATGGCGAGGATTGTAGGGACTTACATAGACAACTTACAGTATCACAACTCAATGGTAGTATTACCTCCATACAAGCCCGCAAAGAAATGCGTAAGATGACATGTCGTAAGAGACGAGCGTGGGAGGCATCCCAATATTGGGAACTCTACCATATGCTCATGACTAGCGATTGCTCCACGGCATGGAAGAGACTACGGGAGCCAAGACCACAAACACCCATCGAAGATCCTGAAACTTGGCACACATATACAGAGAGACTTTACCAAATCCCAAACCAACCACCCATTCCAATGCCTTCCACACCCCGGCCTACCACGGGGACACTTTTCACGACCTCTAGGGTCGTGAAGGTCATAAAGAAATTACAACATAGGAGGTCCATGGACCACACAGGATTGCGAGCAGAACACATTATATATGCGAGAGAGTGCCTAGCTCCCTTGCTAACTCTAATCTTCAATCGTGCCCTTGCGGAGGGTTTTCCACCACAGTGGACTATGAATACAGTGGCCCCCATACATAAAGGGGGGGACCCCATGGACCCAAATACATATAGGACCATTATGATAGGCCATACCCTTGCTAAGTTATATGGTGCAGTAATGGAAGCAGAGCTTAGTGACTATATGGAGACCCTAAACCTTTGTGCACCTGAACAAGTTGGCTTTAGACGAGCCTTCTCCACTATTGATCATATCTTCACACTTAGATGCCTAATTGACCAAACTAAGGCTCGCAAGAAGAAATTATACTGTTGTTTTGTGGACTTCCGCAAAGCCTTTGACACAGTCCCTAGAGAGCAGTTGTTTGATAGACTTAAAAGCTTGAGCATACCAGATGATATGGTATGGGCCATCTACGCACTATATGAACAAGTGTCAGGGTGTGTTCGATGCCCAGGTGGCCTATCTAATCGTTTCACTAGCACTATTGGTGTAAAACAAGGTTGCCCCCTATCACCGACGCTTTTTGGGATCTACATTGATGAGATCACAGATTTTATTGCTCGTGAGGGAGGCACTGGAGTGGTCCTTGGGGATACGCAGGTTCGTATCTTGCTCTATGCAGATGACATAGTTTTGCTCTCGGAATCCGAACACGACCTACAAAGGCACCTTAATGCCTTAGATGACTTTTGTGTACAACGAGGATTGGTAGTGAATCTAGGGAAAATGAAAGTCCTTATCTTCCACACATTGGCCCAAGTTAGAGCTAAGTGTCACCTAACTATCTCCCATAGCCTAGTCGAGGTGGTTGGATCATATGTCTATCTCGGAGTCACTTTTAGTGCCCACTCAGGTAAATTTTCGATGACACAAGCAGTGAAGGATAGACTCACGAGAGGACATGCATCCCTCTCACTCCTAGAGAGACAATGCCACCAAGCACACTTTCAAGAGCCACGGACTAAAGGGTGGCTCTTTGACTCATTAGTGACCCCTCCCTCATGTATGCATCAATGGTTTGGGCTCCAGGATTACCATCTTTCATGTGGACACAATTAGAGAGACCATTGGTGATGATGCTATCACGCCAACTCCGAAGCAAATCGACTGTACCACATGACATTATTAGGGCTGAGTTCACGTTACCCCCAATGTTAGTAGAGGCACTTTTTCAACTTGTAGTCTTCATTCACAGGATACATAGCCAACCACATGATAGAATATCTCATCAAGCCTTTAAGGCCTCTCGATCATTGTATGAGTCCGGCTATACTAGCTCATGGTATGGCATGATGGTGAGTTGGCTTCTTGCGAATGGTCTAGACATTAATAACCTACCTCCCCTTAGGTACAACCACACGAGTGATAACACTTTAATCTCTCATGAGGACTGCAATAAAGTAATACGCCAAGAAATATGGCAAATTTACACTCGGTGTAAATGGATCACCCCACTAGAGCCACTCCCATCTAAAATGTTGTACTATAAGAAACACTTCATGCACTTCTCTGAGTTAGGTTTTATCACGCGGCCAAAATATCTAGATGTATTCTTACCACATGCACTAAGGGTTGCCATTGGACAACTTAGAATATCATCTCACCAACTTGAGATTGAGAATGGCCGTACTAGTGGAGTCCCTAGGGAGGAAAGGATATGTAGGTTATGTCATATAGAGATAGAGGATGAGTACCACTTTACATGCAAGTGTCCAACCTATGCCGAGATAAGGGAAAAATACCAAGACATACTTGGTTCGTCTCCCACCCTCCCCAAACTATTAGATACTCTAGATATAAAGAAATTAGGCAAATACATTCTAGAGCTAAAACAACACAGAGAGAATAAGTTACAAAATGTTGACAATAATGTTGCTAATGATCACGAACATGTAACAAATGAAGTTTTTCAGGAACATGAGGAGACAACGAATGCCGACACACTTGCACCACTTGGCCTTTCCATTGATGAGGCAGAAAACCAGAGAAGAACCAGACGTCCTCGGGTGCCGGGTTTCAAAGCAACTCGACGTGATGTGGAAGCAATAAATAAGGGAACGTGAGCTACACCGCCTAGAAGCCATGGCTAGGGCACTCTCTACATTGGAACCCACATCAAGACCCTTTGACCCCCCACTTCTTTTCGAGAGGCTTGGGTGGAAATAAAATTAGGCTTAGTGTATAGTCACTTTCGAGTATACTACATATTGTACACTACTAGAACTCTTTTAGTTTAAGTTCTATTTTTTACTTAATTTTATTTTAGTTAGGATGACTGGATAAATACTCTTTTGTTGTAAACCAATTGTCTCATGGGCCAAATTTGGCCTTAGAAGACGTTAATATATCTTTCTTTCTTTTCTCTTTCTCTCTCTCTCTCTCTATATATATATATATATATATATCACACACATATCTTCCGATGCTCAGAATCACATCCGATTCTTTACATGGTATCAAAGTGATTGGTAGCTTGATCCAAGCCCATCTACGCATGATGTGCTTATCCTGATGTTCACGAAGACCCGACCGATCGCTGTAGCAGCAACCGTGCACAGTTTGTATCATAGAGAAGAAGAAATCACAAGTCGACCATCATGGTACCTTGTTGGTCAAGGCTATTGGAGTTACATTGAGGGAGCACAAGAAACGTAACCCAACCCAACACGCACTGACTACCCAACATCGGAAGTATGGGAGCAAGCATCAAGCCATGTGTTGTATTGCATTGCATCATGCATTCATGATCAGATGCTCGGCTACATCTGAGAGGCAAAAACGCCGAAGGAGGCATGGGGAAACCTCAAAAAGATCTTTGTGGACAACATGATTGCACGGAAACTTCAACTCTGTCAAGAGTTGAATAGTATTTAACAAAGGGATATGTCAATTAGAAACTACACCTTGAAGATCAAGGAATTGTGGGACTCCATTGGGTCGATCAATGTTAACATTGACAATGATGAAATCATGCAAATATGCCTTGGCGGCCGGTTCGGCACAATAAGATCGACGGTACTTGTGAGGGAGAACCATCCTTCCTTCTTTGATCTCCAGTTGATGCTACTGGTTGAAGAAAATCACGTCCGAACGAGGAGTGATGTACAAGAAGGACACATGATCTATTTGAATTCGGATGGAGAAAGGGAACACGACCGTGGAAGAAGAGGCCAATTTGGCCAAGGCCGACACAACCAAGGACAATCCCATGAACACAACCTCTACTTACATCAAGACGTTGTCGCGTAATTCCACACGGATGTGTAGAAGTGGGGCAGGACCACGAGGGTCTTGAACCAAGGACTCGAGAAAAAAGGGAGGAATATCCCTCGCGTTGCGTACGCGTAGATCGTAGACAGAATAGAGAGAGACAAGAGTGAGATGGTCATAGGTCACCGTTACATGGCGATATGATGAAATTGCAACACTAGACAATAGATTAGATTAATGGTATTAGTTAGAACGTGCACGTGATGTGTAGGGAGTACAACCGGTCTGAGCCGGGAACAAAGCTTCGAACTCCACAGTAGACGCACGTAGAGTGATGATCCTCTGGTTGAGAGCACGCGTGCGTCTGATGCGAGTAAAGGATGCACCTTCCGGAGTTTGGTCGTCGGTCATAATCAGAGAGAGAGAGAGCTTCGATACTCTGATCGGCAACATTTCCTCCTCCTAAAACCTGGATCCCTAAAATAGTTTGGGGCCACCCCTTTTATAGCATAAGGGATGGCCGTTACATCAGGTCTAATGACCTTTTGGTTATCCTCCCCCCATTATTCTCCTTCACCTGCGTGACATTAAAGCACCTATTAAAGCCTAACTTCCTAGTAATCACCAAAATCCTACTGTTACTTAGTATTTACATATGCTAGTACAAAAGGGGGTGCACTTGTGCACACCCGCGTTCACACACATTTGGTTATGTTTCCCCTTATGGCCTGAAATCTTCACGACATCCACCCCCACCAAACCACACATCCTCTGGTATGTGCCAGGTATTGAGTTTAGTGGAGGATTTCCGGGACAACCTTTACTCGTCCGAGATGTTGCCTTTGGTCCCCACTGCCGGGTCCAGTTCCGCGTCATGCTGCTTTTTAAAGGCCTTTATCTGCTTCCCTGCTACTAGTGTCGCTATTCGGGTCCCGTCGAGCTCCGCGAGGTGGTATGTCGAGTTGTCTTTTGCATTGGTCACTACGTATGGCCCGAACTGTCATGGACACAGCAAGTGTGGAGTAGGATGGAGCACAGATGATGGGGCTACGAGTGACGGATGAACTTGGAGCTAGATGTGACGCGGTTAGGAACTCTAGATGTTGTGTGCGACATGAAGGCACATATGATGGGGCTATGAGCGACGGATGAACTTGGAGCTAGATGTGATGAGGTTAGTGACGGGAACTCAACGCTCCTTATGCACAAAGCTCGGCCACAACCGAGATTCTTTTCATACACAGAAACCAGGAAACGAAAACACGACACAAAGGAGAGGAAGATACACAGGAGGTTAACGTGGAAAACCCCAAACTAGGGGAAAAACCACGGCAGCCCACAGGCTGCAAACTGTCACTATGTATGAATGTACAAAACAGTGAGTTCACGGAGGCAACGACCTCGGACTCACGATCTTCGCCACAGGCGGCGGTTACAACAGAGGCAACGACCTCTTTCTCTCTCTCTCACTCTGTACAACGTTACGTGCTCTCTCTTCTTCTTGCACCAACAAAAACAACATATTAGTTTGCCCTAAGTCATATTTATACTAATATGACTTTTCGACTATTTACAAATATAGCCACTATGGGCTCTCAGAAACATATTTACGAATATGTCTCTTCCTTCGGTTCATACCGGGTCTGCACCATCCGGCTCTTCGTAGCCGGGTACTCCTCATCCGGTTCGTACCGGGCCTGCACCATCCGGCTCTCCGTAGCGGGGTACTCCTCATCCGGTTCATACCGGGTCTGCACCATCCGGCTCTCCGTAGCCGGGTACTCCTCATCCGGTTCATACCGGGCCTGCACCATCCGGCTCTCCGTAGCCGGGTACTCCTCATCCGGTTCATACCGGGCCTGCACCATCCGGCTCTCCGTAGCCGGGTACTCCTCATACGGTTTCGGCCGAGGCACTGTTCTTCTCCCTTCCCATCCGAAGGGACCTGTCTCCCAACAGTTAGGAACTCTAGATGTTGTGAGCAACATAAGGGCTAAAGACAAAAATAAAGATCAAGGAGACAAAGATGAGGCGAAACGAGAATACTAGATTGATGTGTCAATGACTGGTGTTGAATCCCTTGAAAGGGACCGAGGATGTTACAAGTATTTATACAATTTTCAAGATTGAATATCTCTAGAATATACTAACGACCAGAATATTCTCGAATTTATTATACACTAACTCTACAACATATACAAGTTCACAATCGAATGTGGACAGTTCACAAGAGTTTCCATATGGTTAACACAACACAATGTATTGTGTGTGTTAAAAGTTAGAGGTTCGAGTCTAGAAAGTGACATTATCCCCCTTTTTACATTGCCTTCCCAAACCGGTCCTTGGTTTAAGGGGATACTGTTGATGAAAATCTTAGACCACCTCCAAAGTATTTCGTATATCCTAGAGAAGGAGTAACCCTTCTAGAAGACGAGGTATTGAACACAAACAAGCATGAGCAACCTTCCCCAAGACTGGAACACGAATACCAACAGGTGTGAGCGACCATGTGTGGTCCTCACGGGGAGCATGAACACCAACGGGCATGAGCGACCATGTGCGGTCCTCGTCGGGAATTGGAACACGAATACCAATAGGCGTGAGTGACCATGTGTGGTCCTTACGGGGATTACCAAGGCGGTCACCCTATTGCTTTTGAAAGTAAGAAGCTTGATGCTGGTCAATCTCAGTATTCAGTTCAAGAGAAAGAGTTGTTTGCGGTAATACATACACTTAAAACATGGAGGCACTATCTTTATGGAAATAAATTTGTGGTTACAACAAACCATCAATCATTGAAGTATTTTTGTGACCAGCCAGATCTTGTTGGTCGTAAAGGCCATTGGGCCGACCTTATGCAAGATTTTGATTTTTCCATACGGTATCGCAAGGGTTCTATGAACACTGTTGCGGATGCTCTTAGTCGCATTAAAGAAGTTAACATGCTTAGCTTCACGGAAATAAAATCTGATCTTTTAGATCACCTTCGAGGGAAATACCTTGATGACAGTTATTTTTCGAAATACTGGACGAAAGCCGAATTTGTTTTAGATGCCGATACTAGCACCCTACCCTCGAAGGCGACCTTTCACATTACAAACGGTTTGCTCTACCGTAGTGGAAAGGTCTGTGTTCCAGATTTACCAAACGTAAAACAGAAAATTCTTCATGAATGTCATGATGCACCATCTGCTGGTCATCCTGGAATACAACGCACACTTATTCTCATCTCGAGTACTTTTTTCTGGCCTAAGGTGCGCACTGACGTGCATAAATACGTAACTCAATGCTTACAATGTCAAATTAATAAGTTGGAACGACTTAAAGCTGTTGGTCTTTTACATCCCTTAGATATTCCCAACAAAAAATGGGAAAGTATCTCGATGGATTTTATTGTTAGTTTACCTCATACATAGAGGGGTCATGATGCCATTTGGGTTGTCGTTGACAGACTAACAAAATTGGCTAGATTTATTCCTACCAAAACCACGGTAACCGCTCAACTATTGGCTTATCAATTTGTTGATGAGTTATTTCGTTTTTATGGATTACCAATGGATATTGTTAGTGATCGAGATTCCAAGTTTACTAGTGACTTTTGGACTCAAGTCTTTAAGAAACTAGAAACTACATTGAGCATGAGTTCCGCAGATCATCCTCAATCTGATGGACAAATTGAACAAGTTATTCAAATTATTGAGGACATGCTTCGAGCTTATGTAGAAAAAAACCCCTTCTAAGTGGGAGCAATACCTTCCTATCTTAGAATTTGCCTATAATAGCTCTAAACATACATCCACTGGATATAGTCCTTTTATGTGGATGTATGGTTCTCAGCCACGTGCCCTAGTTGATGTCACGGTTCATCGTGATACATTAGACAGTACACACAATTTTTTGCAAGACATGAACCAAATGTTGCATATTGCCAAAGAGAATGTCAAGACAGGTCAAGATCGTGCTCGATTTTATGCTGCTCAGGATAGACGTCCTCGTGCATTTAGTATTGGTCAAAAAGATTTTTTGCATGTCCCTACTGACTCTACGTCATTGTCTACGAGCAAGTGCGCTAAGTTAGCCCCACGATATTGTGGCCCATTTGAAATCCTTAAGCGGGTTGGGTCATCTGCTTATCACCTTGCCTTACCCCGTAACGTTGATATTCATCCTGTTTTTCACATCAGTCGTCTAAAACTATTTTTAGGCTCTAGTGATAACACCATCACAATCCAAGATCTTGTAATGTTAGAGGATTTTTCTTACAAACCTCATGTTCCTGAACGAATTCTTGATTCTTGTACTAAATGTTTATGTTCTAAAGAGATTCAGCTATTCAAGATCAAATGGATGGATAAACCTATTGATGATGCCACATGGGAACACGAGCATACTCTTAAGGCACAATTTCCTCACTTTATATTGCAAGAGTGCAATCTTTTGAAGTACGGGAGTATGTTATGTACACATAACATTGGTGAGGGTAGGTCACCAATATTTACATTAGTGAAGGGTATGTTCACTAATGTTAAAAAGGGGACTAATGATTGGATAGAAGGAATGATAGGTGCATGCACCTATCATGATTTGGACAACCAATGAATGGAGAGCCTTTTAGAAAGGCACATCTATTCAAGGGGCCTAGGAAAAGGTATAAATATGAGGCTTAGCTACCCTCATAATCACATTACGTCGAAAGGCTGTTGTCTTAGACACCGGTGGTGCGGGCAAGGCTTTCGTGTTTATCTCTTCCAAGGTATTAGTCATCCTAATATCCGGTGGTATGGGACGTCGGTGATAGGTTGGCTATGTCTAGATCATAGCTCGGGGGTGGTCGGGTGGAACGGGTTCTTCTATCCATTCTATTTTCCTTCTTTTACTTTAGTTTGGTCTATTGATTAGTAATAGACTCTTAACACGTAGGGCCCACATAGATGTCCGACTACAAATATCTCTTCTTGTCCGAATGCCGATTTTTCTCCGGAGAGTGTTAGTTGCACATCTTCTAACTTTCGTAGCACTTTCTCAGAATCGCAAATATGGTCAACCACGAACTTTTGGCATCCTCGATCATCCATAGTCTCATCTTTTTCTTCCACTACACACCCTTTAATCAGAATGTCATCTAGGAACGACATTGTTATCTCCGGAGAGTGTTAGTTGCACATCTTCTAACTTTCGTAGCACTTTCTCAGAATCGCAAATATGGTCAACCACGAACTTTTGGCATCCTCGATCATCCATAGTCTCATCTTTTTCTTCCACTACACACCCTTTAATCAGAATGTCATCTAGGAACGACATTGTTATCTCCTGAATGTAGTCCCGGAGCACCTTGTTCATTGCATTCATAATATGTGCAACAAAATTTGTCGCTCCTTGTGGTAGCGTGCACATCTGAACTAATCCAATCGGTGTTCGCATTGTAGTAATGTCCTGGCTATCCATAGCTAATTGGAATTGGTCATATCCGGAATATAGGTCTCCGATAGAGTATATCGCACGTCCGGCAAATGCCTCTGCAAATTCATCCACTATCGCTCCGGAATTCCAGATCATGACCTTGTTCACCGGTTGCAAATCTTGAATGAATCGGAGTGACCCATTCTTCTTAGGAACCGTAAACCATCGATTTGAGTATGGAGCATTTGATGGCTCTAGAATCCCCATCGCCATCTTTTCCTTGACCAATTCAATGATTTTCGGAATATGCGCTTGTGGCAACTGAATTGGCTTCACCTTCCATGGCACATGATCAATCGTGAAGATCACCATCGGCTTCATTATATTTGGATCAACACACCTATCTCTTTTGGTGTGAATGCGAATGGTTTTCCATGCTGCTCCAAGATCTCACGAAATCGTTCTTCTTCATTCTTTAAGAGGAACCTGCCTCCACCAATCCGGAGTTTCTTTCGGGTCTCATCAGTAAATGTATGTTCAATATCCATGGAATTCTGAAGGGTCGGATCTTTCGAGACTTCTTTCATCTTTTGTTCACTATTGGTGGGTAACGGTCCCGTAGATAGTTTCACCTTCTTTTCCACGGTCTTATATTTCGTACATTCCATTGCTTCTTCTTTGTGGAGTGCATCCGGCTCCATTTCCGCAATGATCTTCTACATCTCGACCGATTCCACCGGAACTACCCGGTCTTCATGGTGATTCTCTTCTTCAAACTCTTCAAGCCTTTGCAATGTGCTTCTGTAGAACACTTCTTCAATTACTCCAGTGATTTCTTCATCTTCTTTTATGATTGATGTTGACCGTAGCTCATCTTGCATCTTCCGGAATTCTTTTCTCATTACTCCTATCACGGCCATGTACGTAGATGCCCCATCCGGACTAGTTCGCACTTGTTTCGCTTCGAGAGGTTTCTTCCTGTGTGGGGTATCAGGGCTTCTCGAACTATCACTTCCCCACTCCGCAATAGTCCGCTTTAAAAATCCGGTTCTGTTTGGGACAAGAGCTCTCTCTTGTTCCTTTCGTGATTCGATGGCACAATGAGGAATTGGACAGTTTTCCCTCCACTTTGGCTCCGAATTCGTGAAAAAGCTGCTCCACTATCGAGCACCTTCATTTCCATCTGTGATGCCATGATAAAGGGTTGCTCAAGGATCACGGAATGTGAAATCTCATCTTGCACGAAGAAATTTTGGTCAATCTCCACATCTTTGATCTTCACTGTCACATCCAGACAAGCCGCAAATAGATCTTTCGTGACTTTTTTGGTTGGCCGGATCTTCCATCCATGGCTAGAGTTTATAGGCCACTTCCCCTTCTGGTAGAACTCCTTGGACATCAAAGTGATCTCTGACCCGTGATCAATCAATGCTAGTACGGGATCTTTGATGTTTCCGATTCAAATCGGAGTCTCCGTAGTTGCGCGTGCCCAGTTTCGCCTTGTGTAGTGGGAGTTCGGAATTTCATCCTCTACTTCTATGTCGTTCATTTGAATGGTATTCACATTCACCCTTGGAGCATTTTCCTCCGTAGTTTGTCTCTTTCTTTTTACGAGATCCACAAGAAGGTGATGGAACTCCTTCTTCACTATTAAGTAATTCCCGGAGAGAAAATTCCACCCGACTATCAAGGATTCTCTCTTCGAACACCTTCTTTAGGTCCGTCAGTTGTTCGATGTCCGAAGCGAGTTTGAATGCCAGAATTGGTTTTCCTTTCCCCTTCCCTTAGGAGTTCCAGCTTTCCGGCGTCTTTGATGGCTCGACTGCATCATCCGTGTGCCGTCGCTTCTCGTCTACATACACTTCATGCAATTGACATAAGGCATACACGCTATTCTTATCTACGGGGCACTCCCATCCCATAGCTTCCCGGATACCTTTCGTAGTACTCAAGATGTTATCAAAGTCGGCTTTCTCCGAGATTTCTAGCACTTTTGGCCAAAAAGATGTCTTTGCTCTAGATGACTCCCCCACACGTATTCTCGTGGTTGTCGCATAATTGCTTTTTGCTGCTATCTCCTCCTCTAGGACCTTCTTCATGCCGCCTTTCGGAAGTCCGTCCGGAGTGGGTTCCTAGATTCCATCGAATGAATCCGATTTCCCTCGTAATAGATAAGATCCCGTCATAGCACCTCCTTGTGCTCATCGCAATCCTTGCGATCATGTTCAGTGCTATCGCACCATATGCACCGACGGTCCATATACTTGGAACTTGTGGGACGCTCTTCCGACTTCTTCACCACTACGATTTTCAGATTCTCCATCTCCTTCAGCAACTGCTCCACCGTGGTTGCGTCGATTCCCTTCTCGGTCTTAGTCTCCCGAGCCCATAGTTGATGGTCTTCCAATCTGGATATTGGTTTTGGAATTGGTTCTAAAATCCTCTTTTCATCATTACCAAGCCATTGCCCCCTTTTTATGTATCGCACAATGATGTCCCACACAGTTTCCCATGTATTGGTAAGGCCACTCTCAGTAGATGTGTCTTCTAGAAGCACTACAAGGTCTTCCCGGTCCCGAACGTCCACGGCTTGTAATAACATGATCACTTTGTCCGGTGCAAGGATAGCTTGATCTCTCGCGGACAACATCACGAATCAACTTTTGATGCCGAAAACACATCGAGGACCTTCAGCCCCTTGTCCGGCGTTTCCACCCAATCTTCGAATCCTCTCCACATTGCCTTGGATGAGTCCTCGATAGCGAACGTAGTCTTCAACACTTCCCATGTTGGATTTTGTTGTCATAACCTGCGGATACTCCCTTGAAGCCCGTCCGTAGCCACCCGATTGAAGGATGTCACTTGCAGTCCTTCCGATATTCCGCACCGTAGCATCTCCACCTTGTAGTCCCGTTGTCAGGATCAATACTAAGACAGAGAAGGAATTAGTTCTAAAAGATGAGGATTAGTACTAAGAGAGGCATAGAACTCTCGAGAGAAGGAGAGAGTGAGCGAGAGCGAGAGAGATAGAGAGAGAGAAAGGATGAGAGAATGATGATAAAAGATATATATTATGTGAAGAGAGTATACAATACTAGCTAGGAGGCTTAAGATTGGCTTTGAACCGATTTGGTTTGAAATAATGCTTTGTGCCTCCTTTTATAGTGTTCTTAGGAATACTCCTAAAGTTTCTAGAATGTTCCAGAAAAATTTGGAATATAGATCAATTTTCTATAATAAAACATAAATGAAAATAATATTTTACATGTTACAATGTATGGTCTAATAGTCAAGAGCTCGGCCCATGTAGCATAAGGTCATGGGTTCGAGTCTTGCCATATCATGACACTATCCCCCCTTTAAAACGACGAGTGTCATGAGTTGTTTTGGATGGAGGACCCGGTTTGTCTAGTTATTGACGATGGAAGTCTTCAAGAAGAGCACGAGCATTGGTCACATTCTCTATCGGTTCCCAAGTACGTTTGCTGGGACTATATCCTAGCCAATCGATTAGATAGTAGAGCTTGTTGCGAACAATCTTGGAATCAAGGATGGCGGCAACCTCGTACTCAGGTCCATCTTCAAGCTTGATCGGGGGTGGAGGTTGTGTAATACGTCCTGGGATGGTGTTCTCTTGAGAGGGTTAGAGGAGAGAACTATGAAACACCGGATGTATCCGAAGTTGCGGAGGTAGATCGAGACGAAAAGCGACATCATTAATCTTTCCTATAATACGGAAATGACCTAATCGTCGATAATCCAACTTCTCGCATGGGCGAGTAGTCTTGATGTGTAATCGTAGTAGCCATACCCAATCTCCAATGTTAAAATAGGATGGAAGTTGATGACGATCCGCATAAACCTTGTGTGTTTGTTGAGGTTGTTGGAGATGAGTAGATAAATCAGCTTGTATCTTGCGTAACCGCTCTAAACGATCCTGTGCGCAAGGATTTGTTGACAACTCTGGGGTTTCAAATACACACCACAGGGGGTGAGGACCCGTATAAGCATAAAATGGCATAACCTTAGTCGATGCGTGGATAGAGTTATTGTAGGCAAAGTCGGCGAAGTGGAGAATATCTACCCAGTCATCCTGATGATAGCTTAGAAAGCACCAAAGATACTACTCTAGTGTTTGATTTTGTTCGTTTTGCTTGGCCATCTGTTTGTGGGTGGTAGTTGGAGGAGAGGTTACAAGTGACCTTGAGCATTTTAAAAAGGTGCTTCCAGAATTTCGATACGAACTGGGGTCCACGATCGCTGATGATACTATCGGGAAGGCCATGATGCCGACATACTTCACGCATGACAATTTCAACGGTTTCTTCATTGGATATTTCCTTAGTACATGGCAAGAAATGAGCCATCTTTGTATATCGATCTACAACTATTAGAATCGCATTGAACCCCTTAGAGACTGGAAGATCTGTGATGAAGTCTAGAGCAATGGATTGCCATGACTTGCTTGGAATTGGTAATGGTTCTAATAAACCATATGGATGATGCCTTGGCATTTTTGCTCTACAGCATGTATCACAAGTCTGAACAAAATCTTCGACAAATTGTCGCATACGGGGCCACCAAAATGATCGTTGTACTAAATCTAATGTTTTAGTGCTACCAAAATGCCCAACTGTATATGTGTCATGATAGTTTTGGACTACTTGAAGGTGGCAAGAACGATTAGGAACATACAAGAGCTCATTAAAGAATAGTAACCCATCATGGTATTTGAATTGCCGATAGTCCGTACTTGGTGGTTGCGACTATGAACAAGATGGTCGAGAGGGATCAATTTGTGGTAGAATGGCTTGGGCGAAAGCATCGGTCTTCAAGTCCTCACGTATAGTATCAATAACGTGGGAATCCATGGGCATGCCAAAGACTTGTGTGGCTTGCAGTCGTGTCGGTCCCAAGATTACTTGCTTTTGGTTATCAAAAGCTGGCTTGTTGGGCGCGATGCTAGGTACAAACGCTGTGATAAGGCATCTGCCTTCCCTTGGTGCTTCCCCAGACGATATGTAATTTTGAAGTCGAAACGTGTGAGGAAGTGGACCCACCGAGCTTGACGTCGATTTAACATAGGAGCGTCCTGAAAGTAGGCAAGGTTTTTGTGGTCACTAAATACGGTGACTTCATGAGAGGATCCCTCTAGAAAATGCCTCCATTGCGTAAAAGAGTCCAGTATTGCCAATAGCTCCTTATCATGAATTTCATAGTTGATTTCGGTGGCGTCAAACTTGCGTGAGTGAAAAGCCACATGATATAGCTTCTCATCATTACCCCGTTGTGACAGAATGCTCTCCAATGCGAAATCCGATGCGTCTACTTCAATAATGAATGGTTTTTCCGGATCGACATGAGCTAGAATTGGAGCCGATGTAAATGCCTTTTTAAGACTCTCGAAAGCCATGTCCACTTCTTTAGACCAAACAAACGATTGTCCCTTCCTGGTAAGCTGTGTGAGAGGCAGAATGAGCTTTGAGTAATCTTGTATGAACTTCCGGTAAAAATTGGCAAAGCCTAAAATGCATTGCACATCTCGCACCGAACGCGGAGTCTGCCACTCTACCATAGTTTTGACCTTAGCTGGGTCCATGGAGATGCCTTCTGAGGAAATGACATAGCCCAGAAATTCCACCTGGTTGCACCCAAAACTACAATTTTCCAGCTTTGCATAAAGAGCATGTTATCGAAGTTGTTTTAGTGCTAATAGTACATGAGAATCATGCTCTTCTTGGGTCTTCGAATAAACCAGTAGATCATCCAAATAGATGATCAAACAAACGTCCAAGAGATCTCGGAATATATCATTTGGCATGTGTTGGAAGACTGTTGGCGCATCAGTGAGGCCAAACGACATAACCGTATACTCGAAGTGCCCATATCTAGTGCGAAAAGTGGTCTTCCATTCATCTCCTGGTCGGATTTGTACGAGGTTATAGGCTCCCCGTAAGTCGATTGTCGTGAAGAACCTGGCACCGTTGATCCGTTCTAAAAGACTTGAGATAAGGGGAAGTGCATACCTATTTCTGATTGTCACCTTATTCAAGCCACGGTAATCTACAACGAGACAAAGTGATCCATCCTTTTTCTTGACGAAGAAAATGGGTGCACCGGCTGGAGATTTTGAATGCCAAATGAAACCATTTTCTGAATTCTCCTCTATATAGGATCGCAGAACTTGTAGCTCGGTTGGTGACAAATTGTAGATTGGTCCCCATGGTGGCTCTTTCCCCGGTTGTAAATCGATGGGGCAATCATACGGTCGATGGTGAGGAAGCGTATTGGCTTGTACTTTATCAAACACATCAGCATAATGATGATACTTCTTTGGAAGTTGATCGGTGGACTCCTCTTTAATGGTGTCTGAGGGCTTTATTGCTATTGCGAAGAGAAACATTTCTTCCTTGCGTCCTTCTTCCCGCAACTAATGTAGCGATATGGTTGCAATCTCATGAGTAGACCTTCGGGCTTTTCGATACTGGATTTCTCTTGTTCTCCAATCTATGTCTGGGTTATGTAATTTGAACCATGGTAATCCTAAAACAATGGGGTGTTCTAGGATGCTAATTATATTAAATGATACTACACATGCTAGATTATCTAGGACAATATTAATGGGCTTTGACTCTTCTATGATATTTCCAGAAACAATGGGACGACCATCAATGACTACTACAGAGGCTGGACTCGGGAGTTTTCTGAGTGATATCTGATGAGCTTGGGCAAAGCTCCTATCCATGAAGCAAGAATTAGCTCCGGAATCTAGAAGTGCTAAGACATGTATTGGAGGGGTACTTTTAGTACTAGCTGTTACTTGGGCTACGAACACATTGCTAACTTGCTTAGAGGGAATGGAACCACTAATGGGCTGCATAGATCTAGGGCGCATTATATGACTCCCTCGGAAAAGGTTTCGCTACCACTAAGGCGTAGGTAGGCTCAGATCTTGTCCTTGGCATCTGGATGACGTTCGTAACGCCGTTCGAAGAGGCGATTGTCACATTTCATTGCGCGACTGATTGCTTCTATTAATGACTTTGGTTCTTCGGGAAAGGTCAAGAGTAAATCTTTGACATCGTTACGTAGACCATAATGAAATTGCTCCATTAACGCTTGATCATCCCAGGGGATATCGGAGGCGAGTAGGTGAAAATCTGCAGCGTATGCGGAGGCTGGATGATCGCCTTGACATAGTTGTTGGATTTTGTTGATTGCTATCCTTATGCTGTCCTTATGTTGTCAGTATCTCCAAAATAGGCTTTAAACTCACTTATAAATTCCTCAAAATTGTTTAGTAATGGAGATTCTCTTTCTAACAGCGGAGCGAACCATGCCAACGCTGAGCCACTTAACAATGTGCCTACTAAACCCACTCGTGATGCATCGGTGGGATATCGGGATGGATGCATTTCAATAACTAGTTGTACCTGATTAAGGAACCCTCTAAATTGCGATCGCGTTCCATCGAATTTCATGGGAAGGCCAATCTTGGGTTCTTTAGGAATCCCTTGTGTTGCGGGTCCTTGTTGTTGCATCACTATGATGGTAGCTTCGAGTTGTTGCACACGTAACGTTATCTCCCCGTGTTGTTGTTTTTCCAGTGCTATTTGTTGAAGATCCCCCAACAAACGGTGATTTTCTTGTTCTAGTGCTACAAATTTCTCCTTTAAGCACTAGAGCTTCGAGAAAAAAGATCGGTATTCCTGAGCGCTAACAATTTCCATTTTACTAGGTGTTGTCCATAGGCCATAAAAATAAATTAGTTAAATGTAATACGCCGGTAGGTAAGGCTAGTAGGTGAGGAAGGTAGAGTTTAGGAAAACGCTGAGCTTCGAGCCTCACAGTCAGCCGACGGCTCGGCTGTGTATGAAGATAAATTATATAAACCGAGGTCTACGTACCTCGGCAGGAGAAGATATCTATAGGATAGGCGAGGTCGTTTTCATAGTTATAAGAGCTCTGTAAGGTCATCGACTGTGAGCCGTGTTTTGTAATCATCGATAATTGTTTGTAGTAATACATATCTATTAGCTCTTATTGTTTTCATCTGTGTTCCGTCGTTCCTACGATCTCAACTATGTTTATGCCCCGGGTTATATTCCGGGTATGCTCTCTGTTCTCTTCCCCTAATGATGCCTCTGTGCACAAGTCTTCACGTTACACTTCCCTTGATACCGATAGCCTGTAGGCATATCGAAGGTGTTTCCAACGGAACGAATAACACTAGGGAGGATAAGAGGACTAGTATGAAAGGAAGAAAGCGGTAAGAAGATGAGGGAAACCGAAAAGAAGACCGGAAAAAGGGGATATGTAAGAAGATAAAAGGAAGAGGAGGAAAAGAGGAGACGGAAGGAGGACAGAAAATTGGTTCAAACTGTCAGGATCAGTACTAAGACAGAGAAGGAATTAGTACTAAAAGATGAGGATTAGTACTAAGAGGTGTAGAACTCTCGAGAAAAGGAGAGAGTGAGCGAGAGAGAGAGATAGAGAGAGAGAAAGGGTGAGAGAATGATGATAAAAGTTATATATTATGTGAAGAGAGTATACAATAATAGCTAGGAGGCTTAAGACTGGCGTTGAACTGATTTGGTTCGAAATAATGCCTTGTGCCTCCTTTTATAGTGTTCTCAGGAATACTCCTGAAGTTTCTAGAATGTTCCAGAGAAATTTGGAATATACATCAATTTTCTATAATAAAACATAAATGAAAATATTATCCTACGTATTACAATGTATGGTCTAATGGTCAAGAGCTTGACCCATGTAGCATAAGATCATGGGTTCGAGTCTTGTCATATCATGACACCCGTAAATAACGTGACACATCTTTCTCGTTGAATTGCTCGTTCCGTTGCACAAGCCGCTCTACTGCCGCCGCAATCTCAGACATCGCGCGTGGTTCTTGTAGCATCCGCTTGAACATTGTCATCATATTGTTAGTTTCTTGTTGATTTTCCATCTCCTTGCCACCCAGTTTCACGTTGGGTTCACCAAATGTGTCGTGCCTTTCGGCGCCGGATCGTTTGCGTGAGTCGGGTGGGAACCGTTGGGGTTTTGAACTAGGAGAGGAAGAATACGAGATATGTGTAGTTATGAATAGGTTGTAAGAAAGGAAGATATGAAATTCATGAATACCACGAGTATAGCATATTAATTAATGTTTTAGGAAAGAATATGAATTTAGATTGCAAGAGAGAAATAGACGGAAAAACGTGAAATCCCCACGAATATAATATATTAATCAAACCTTCAAACAAAGTCCACAAATCCCTATATACATCTTTCTCTCTTTCGTATATAGTGATGTGAGAGTCTTTACAATCCATGCTTTTCGATAGACTATATGCTTTCTCTAACATGCTTTTTTTTATCTAACTATAGCTTTTTTTATTTAGAAAATATACATGAAATAAGCTTTCTATGTGGGATATCTATTTAATAATAGTTATGATATGTTAGTGTAATGGTAAGGCTTTACATTATAAACATGGATGTACAAGGTTCAAATCTTGCCTTATCAATGTGATATATATATTTATATTTTCTTCTATTTCTTCATATTTATGGAATCTAACACTATACACGTTTTTCGTGTAGTGTACGAAGTACACTACGACAACGTGCACACACACACACACACACACACACACACAGCTCAAAGCTTGTTTCCGTTGCATAGCATTGCCTAAGTCTCTCACTTTTTACAAGGCAGTTATATTTTTAGGAGTTAGTGTCAGTAGCTCAGTTATGAGCACTGAAGTACTTGTCTATACTTCTGTTAGTCCTTTTAAGAACTTGTATAAAAGTGCTCTCAGAGCACATTCGTATGTATAGAGCATTATTATATTTTAATTGAGTTTTCAGTCTTTTGCTCTCTCTCTCTCTCTCTCTGTCCCGCGTACTATTCTTATCTTCATTCTCTCTCTCTCTCTCTCTCTGTAAGTTCACTCCGACCATCGTTTTCTACGTTCTATAGCTTTGTTGGAAAGCTCTTTCAGAGAGCTTCCTAAGGAATGTTCATTTACTTAATTCCATTATCGTGGCGAGAAGTTATGAGCATTTTCATATGCAGCCATCTTTGCCCCACGGTTCCTCAAACGCAAGGTAGATTTTGAAGCCCTAATTCGAGTGAAAGGTACATTCTCTCTCCTTCCCTCTTTGTCTCTCTCTTCCCGTAGGGTTTGTCCCTACAATGGCAAATACTCGTAAAGCCGCCACAAAGTTCGGGGGTATGATTGATAATGAGCTGAGATCACCAACAAATCTCGATTCCAATGCAGTAAACACAATTGACAAAATGCTTATGAGGTACTTGACTTCTCTTCAAGAAACCATAAACAAGCAAGGTGAAGAGATTAGGACATTAATGATAGAGAATGCTAAGCTCCAAAGTGTTGTCATTGAGAATGAAAGTCTTAAACAAGTGGTTGCAAAACTTCAAGAATAGATTCAAGAATGTAAAAGAGCTTCTTTCGAAACAAATGAACGCCTTAACAAGTTTGAGTTAAACGAAGCATTAAAAGAAGAAAAATTGGACACGATGAGGCGGGGGATGTAAGTGAGATGAAAAATGTATGTACAACGAAGTCATGGGCCGATGTATGCGGTGGGGATGTGCTATCAAACTCATCTAATATGCATGTGATGTATCAAGAGAAGAATATAGAAAGCATAGATGTCTGAGAATTGAAAGAACGTGAATGACAATCAAAGAACATTGTCGTCTGTGGGATTAAAGAAGAGAGTATGGAAACACCCGCATCCCTTGGAAAGGCCATTGGTGAATTTTGTAGCATGCATTATGGGAAGTCAGATGTGAATGTATATGGGGCACACCGAGTTGGGAAACATGGTGTTACTCGCTCCAGAGAAAGGCCTATTGTATGCACAATTACAGATGATACAAAGCGGCGGATCATACTCGAAAATAGTTGGGTATACCTCAAAGGTACACAATGCTTTGTGAGTGAAGATCGTACTATCTCACAACAAAATGCTCGCCGTAAAGCATATGAAGAAAGATTGAAAAATAAGGTTAAGGATGTGCCTAAAGATGGAAATTTAGGCAAATAGGGACACGTAATCTATGAGACTAACCCACGCCTTTTACGACTATGCTTTTGGAATTGCTATGGATACCCATGGAATGTGGGATTTGGCATAGAGGAATTCACCGATGACTCGTATATCACACTTCTTGTTGAAACATGGGAGCATCATACTCAAAGGATTCAAGGTTTAGGAAACTATAATGTACACTCTTTGATATGGAAAAAAAATCCAAGACAAAGAAGACGACAACGAGGGTTGGCATGTTTGATTAAGAATGAAATAGAGAAATATGTGTCAATCATAAAAAGTGATGAACATAAATGCTACATATGGCTCAAAATAGAAACACCTAATGATTTGCCGACTTTTGTCGTTGGATGTTACATTCCTCGTCAAGATTCTAACTTTTATGCTTGTTTGGATAAAGATAAACCTTTTGTCAATCTAGAAGATGATATTGCTTATTTCAAATCCAAAGGGGAAGTTATTGTCTTTGGTGACATGAATGCTCGTACAAGAAGTTTCTAACTTGATTCACAAGAATCTTTCATGCCACATATCTTAAGGATGAAAGAGGATATGAAAATGTGTAGCCGCTCTTCTAGCGATGAAAAATATCCGGACCAATTTGGGAAGTTACTCCTACAAATGTGCAATAGTAGCGGATTGCTTATTGCAAATGGTATTTCCTTATGGCCCAACACTAATGGTTTTACATGTGGAAAACCCAACGGAAATAGTGTGATTGACTATGTGTTACTTTCCGAAGGTATTTTGGATCGTATACATAAATTCTCACTTGCTGAATGGACACCAGAATCTGATCATGGCCCTTTATGTCTTGATCTCAAATGTATGAATAGGTTTGATTGTGAGAAGGCTATTGAAGATAATAAACAACCGCACTTGAGCATAAACCTTCAGCGAGCACCCATGTATTCCAAGATGGTTGAGGATATGTTACAAATGGCAAAGATACAACATGGTGCCAGACTAGAATGCAAATGGGAAGCTTTCAAGAAAATCATTCTCTCCTATACAAACAAATGTTTTTTGACCAACCGCACATCTTGGAAATGCAGCCAGAAACTTAGGAAAAAATGGTTTGATAAAGAATGTCATGAAGCTTGAAAGTGCCTTATGGCTTTGAATGTAGTTAAGGATAAAGAGAATTACCAAAAGCATTTGCATGAGTATAAAAGGCTTATTCAAAGAAAGAGAAGAATATGGGAAGTTACTCAACAATTTATCCAAACGCAATAGAAAACACATGCATGTGCTAAATTTTGGGGAAATCTGATTGGGAAACGTGTTGAGAGTTATGTTGACTTAACTCTTCACGACTTGTCTATGCATTGTAAGAATTTATATGAGTTATCTTTTACCGAAAAGATGATGTGTTATGGTTCCCTTTTACATATGCCTCCCTTCTTTAGAATGGAAGATATATGCATAGGACTTAAGAAATTGGCCTCTCGAAAGGCAAGTGATCTTCAATGTATAATGACTGAAATGCTCAAATGGACGGGAAAGGAAGCACATATATGGATAAGAGATATGTTTAATGATGCATTGTAACATGGTATGCCATATGATTGGACTACAAATTGGATCAAACCTTTACATAAAGGAGGAGATGTAAATAATGTAAACAACTATCGAACCATCATGGTTGTCTCATTAATAGCAAAACTATTTGGATGTATAATGGAATCAAAGATAAGTGTATGGGCTTCAAGAAAGGTTTATATTGTTGCTTTGTAGACTTCAAGAAAGCTTTTGATATGGTATTTCGTGACCATCTTTGGAGGCGAATGGAAGAACTTGAGGTGCCAAGTAAAAATATGCTTGCAATTTCCCGAATTTATGAGAAGGTTATATGTTGTGTGCGCATGAGAGATAAACTTTCAGATTTTTTCAAAAGCACTATTGGTGTTAAGCAAGGATGCCCACTCTCACCAACACTATTTGGTCTATGCATTCATGAATTGGAAGAAATGGTTACCAAGTTTGCAAAGGAAGAATGTGTTGAAGAAGTTGCCATTGGGAATGTTGTGATTATGCTTTTGCTATATGCAGATGACGTAGTGCTTTTTGCAAAAGCACAAAAGCTTATGAAGGCATTGGAAAGATTTTGCATGCATACTAAATTAAGTGTCAATAGCTCTAAAACAAAGATTATGCTTGTGAAGAGCCAAAAAAGAGATAAACCATGCATTATGTACAACAATGAGGCACTTGAATGTGTGGAAAGGTTCAAATATCTTGGCCTTGAATTTCCTTGAAATCATAGATGGAATGAATGTGCTACACGCCGCTTAGAGGCGGGTAAGCGAGCATACTATGCATTTGAGAACACATGCAATCATGGAGATATTAAGTGTTGGGTCCTCAAGAAATATCTTTTCGACACTTTGGTGACACCGGTTCTTCTCTATGGGGTGGAAGTATGGGGCGGTACCATCCGTAAATCTATGTGGAAAGAGTTTGAAAATGTCCAAAACCATTTTCTGACAAAGTTTCTACAAGTTAAGAAACAAACGCCCTACACCCTCCTCCTTGAGATGGGATCGCTTCCCATTAAGATCATGGCCATGGGGTTGTTAAATATATGCTTAAGGTTCAAAAAAGTCCCTCACATCAACTTCCTAGAATTGTGTGGGAAGCAAGCAAAAATATCCAAAAGACACATAGAAGCAAAATTTTGTATTTTGGTTGGATGCAAGATATAGAAAAATGGTTTGGTAGATGGGATGTGAGACACTTGCTTCATGATGTATCATTAGATTCCTCTGTAAATGAGGCCTTTTTGCAACGCCAATGTATCATGACATGGGACAAATGTGGAGGCTCACGCTTCACACATTTTACTACACATGTTGCATCTAACAACAAAACTATATTCTTTGCGGAACGGGGAAATCGTACACATCGATACATGTTGACCGGTTACGTATGAGCAAAGAAACACAGGGACACGGCCCGTCAACGCAGAAGACAGGAATGGACACAGAGACAGAGAGACATGAATGTTTGTATATTAACGAATGACAAATAAACAATAGAGCACGCGAGCGGTTATAACCGAACAGGCCGGCGAATAGATGTTGATGCCTGCTCGTCTGCGCACGAAAGGGGATAGGATGGAGGTGTTGCCGGAAGCACACGGGCGAGCCTCCCGAAAACCTACAGAGAAGAGCGATGGAGAACGAATAGAGGAGAAGCGTTCCATTTCGGTCCGACAACACTTCGTCCTCCTCAATGCGCTATCCCCTCTCCCCGCGTCTCCCTCTCTTTTATAGCTTCCAGAAGGGAGCCGTTTCCCTCATTAACTTCCTACCTACCGAATCTAACTACCCAGGATATACCTTTGTACCTAATTCTCTATTATATACATTAAAGGGGGCGCACACGTGAAGAGCCGGTTCACGCGCGCTATGCACCGATTGCGCTAAGGGATGGTTTTCTTCACGACATCCACCCCCACCTAACCGCGCATCCACCGGTATGCGCCAAAATTGGGTTCTGGTTGGAGAAAACCAGTCCGGGTTCTGGTCCCTCGTCCATCGGTTCGTCCTCCGTTTCGGACTGTTCGTCGTCGCTGTCCAGGCCTCTTAGATCCGGTTCGCCGTCGTGGCGCTTCTTGAACGCTTTGATCCGCTTCCCTGCTACCGATATCGCCATCCTCGTACCGTCGAGTTCTGCCAGGTGATACGTCCCGTTGTCGTTGGCGCTCGTTACCACGTAAGGCCTAAACCACCGCTTTGCAAACTTCCATGTTGCCCGGTGCTGGTTGTCGAGGCTGCTGTCGTAGACTAGCACCCAGTCGCCTTCCTCGATTTTCTTTGGTCGGAGCCCGTGCGTTCGGTCGAACCGAGCTTTGTTCCTCATCCTCGCCGTCCGAAGTCTCTCCGCCGCTCGTTCCACGGCCGAACCGGGCCTCCGCTCGAGCTGCCGTATACGCGCCGCTAGCAGTTCTTCCCGGCTCATCTCGTCTCTCCAGTCCACTGTCGCCCAAGAGGAGATCGTCTGTTCCATAGGCATGATCGGCTTCTGTCCGAACATGAGCTCTGACGGCATGAACCCGGTTATCGAACTGTGCGTTGTCCGGTCCGCCCACAAGGCATAAGGTAACAATCGTGGCCAGTTCCCGACCTGGCCTCAGCACGCCCGGACTAGCGCTTTGACGATCGGTCTGTGTCCGCGCTCCACCTTCCCGTTCGCCTCCGGATTGTACGCTGTGGTGAGCGAGAGCTTGACCCCTAACCAATAGAACAACTCCTCGGCCTCTTCGGCGTCCAACTCCCCGCAGTCAGCCACGATCTTCCCGACGCACTCGTATCGGCATATCACGTCCTCGATCAGGAACTGACACACGATCGCGATCGTTTTGTGTTGGGATTTCGGTCCCTCCGGATGGAATGTCCGGAGATGAATGACGGCAAGCCCGGTTGCGGTTACGGAACCGGAGGATGAAGAGTACCCGGCATGAAGCCGGATGAAGAGTACCCGGCATGAAGCCGGATGAAGAGTACCCGGCTACGGATCCGGATGATGAAGACCCCGGCTACGGAGCCGGATGATGAAGACCCCGGTTACGGAGCCGGATGACGAATGTACCCGGAGAGAGATCCGGATGCGGGGACATATTTGTGAATATGTTTGCCAAGGGCCCTTGAGGCTATATTTGTAAATAGCCCGAAAGTCGTTTGTGTATAAATATGACTTAGGGCAAACAGTTTGAATGTTGTTCATTTTCTGGTTTTCCACTTAGAGGGAGCTAAGTGAGCAGCCGAGAGATAGAGAGAGAGAGACGAAGAGGTCGTTGCCTCTGTGTATTACCGCCGCCTGTGGCGAAGACAGTGAGCTCAAGGTTGTTGCCTTGTAGCTTCACCATTGTACATCCCTGTTTGTAGTGATAGTTGGAGTTTGAGGACTCCCGTGGTTTTTCCCATTTAGGGTTTTCCACGTAAACATACAGTGTACTCTTCTCTCCATTGTCTTTGTACATTTTGTATTTCCCGTTTTCTGTGAGTTGATCCTATTCCTCGGTTTGTGGCCGAGCACTGTGTTCGACAAGTGGTATCAGAGCGACGACAGTGCAGAAAATGGAAGGCGGCAGCAGCGGGCAGCCGGGGATGATGGTGCTGAATGCGCAGAACTACGCCGACTGGAAGATAAAGATGGAGGACCTGCTCATTGTTCGGGACCTGTATGAACCGATCGACAGGTCGGAAATACCCAAGGGGGTACTTGAGACGGAATGGAGGCTTTTGAACCGGAAAGCCGTTGCAACCATTCGGCAATACGTCGACGTGAGCGTTCTACAACATGTGGCGAACGACACCAACGCATATGAGATGTGGCGGAAGCTGTCGGGCCTCTACGAGAGGAAGAATGCGTTGAACCGGACCTCCCTGATGAGGAAGATAGTGAACCTCAAGTACCGGGACGGCGAGAGTATGGTGGAACACGTAAGCACGTTCATGGGATTCGTGAACCAGCTTGCGGCGATCAAGTTCCCGTTGGAGGATGCAATGCAAGCCATCATCCTGATGTGTACATTGCCGGAAAGCTGGGAGAACTTGGTGGTGACTCTCAGCACCTCCTGCACCGAAGATAACTTGTCCCTACAAACGGTAAAGACAAGTATTTTGAACGAAGAAGCGCGTCGGAGAGATAAAGAACCGGCCTCCGATCCGAAGATGCTGCTTACAGAATCGGATCGGGGAAGACAACGGAACCGGAGTCCGCAAAGACGGGAGAAGTCGGGGACCCGGTCGCAGTCAAGAGGAAGGCCCACATGCTTCCACTGTGGGAAGCCGGGGCACTTCCGGAAGAATTGTCGGCATTACCGAAAAGACAACGGAGCCGACGACACCGATTCGAAGAAGTCACCGGAGAGAAACGGTGCATACCGGGGAGTCATGGACCGGAGAGGTCCGGATCGGCGAGGGCAGGACCGGAAAGGAACGACGGCACTCGCGGCAAGTGAAGAAGAGATAATGCTCATTACCGAAGAGAGGGAGTTGAACCTTGCCGGTGTAGAGATGACCTGGGTGGTCGGTTCTGGAGCGTCGTTCCACCTGACCCCGGAGAAGAAATACTTCTCATCCTACACAGCCGGTGAGCACGGCTGTGTCCGGATGGGAAATGAAGGCACATGCCGGATTGCCGGCATAGGAGACGTGTGGCTGATGACATCAACCGGATGCAAGATGCTGCTGAAGGATGTTCGACACGTTCCGGAGGTCCGATTGAACCTGATCTCGGCCGGGAGGCTAGACGATGAAGGCTACACAGGTAGCATCCGGAATGGCGTAATGAAGTTCAGCAAGGGGAGCCTGATAGTGGCTCGGGCCCGGAAAGTCAACACACTGTACCTTATGAATGCCTGGTTGTGTCCGGAGGAGTTGAACGTGGCAGCCGACATTGCCGGTGAGCTATGGCACAAGAGACTGTGCCACATGAGTGAGAAGGGGATGAAGAGGCTTGCAGAAGACAACCTTATTCCAGTGAAGCATGTGCACCTGGAGAAGTGCACCGATTGCCTGGCCGGTAAGCAGAACCGAACCTCCTTCCACTCAAGGCCACCGACGAGACGTAGCGCACCATTGGAGTTGGTGCACACTGACGTGTGTCAAGTAGAAACGAAGTCACATGGCGGAGCCCAGTACTTCGTGACATTCATTGATGACCACATCCGGAAGCTGTGGACGGCACCGTTGAAGACAAAGGACCAAGTGTTGTGCGTCTTCAAAGAACTCCACGCGAGAGTGGAAAGGGAATCCGGCAAGAAGCTGAAAGCGATACGAGCGGACAACGGAGGGGAATACCGGGGGCAGTTCAAGGAGTACTGTCGCTCGAAGGGAATCCGGCTCGAGTTTACTGTGCCGAAGACGCCGGAACTGAACGGGCTGGCCGAGAGAATGAACCGGACCATAATGGAGAGGGTCCGGAGTATGCTGGCGCATGCGAAATTACCCAAGGGGTTTTGGGCTGAGGCAATGTCGACGGCGACATACGTGATAAACAGATCACCCTCAGTACCTTTGGACGGAGACACGCCGCAAAAAGTGTGGACCGGTAAGGAAGTGTCCTACCGGCACCTGAAGGTGTTCGGGTGTCTCGCATACGTGCATGTGGCAAAGGACCGGAGAGGAAAGTTAGATCCAAAGACCCGGCCATGCATATTCCTCGGTTACGGCGACGACGAGTTCGGCTACCGAGTATGGGACCCGGTCGACAAGAAGATATTCAGGAGTCGAGATATCATCTTCATGGAGGACAAGACACTCGCCGACTGGGAGTCGGAGAAGAAGATGAAGAGCTCCAAGTCGACCGGTGAGGATCAACTCTACGAAGAGCAGTCCCGACCGGCAAGGGACCGGTTAGCACTCGAGGATCCGGCCGAAGACGGTGAAGAAACAAAACCGGCCGAGGAAGATGAAACTGATACCGGAACCGACCCCGATCCCGAAATGGATTCGGATGAAGAGGAAACGGAGGAGCCGGTTACCGAAGCTCCGGAACGGAGATATCCTCTAAGAGAGAGAAGGGCCCCCCGGAGATTTCCGGAACCAGGGCACGTGCTGCTAACCGACGAGGGGGAGCCGGAGAGCTTTGAAGAAGCAAAACTTGACACCCATAGCCGCAGGTGGTTAAGTGCCATGCAGGAGGAGATGGATTCCCTGCATGAGAACCACACATATGAACTTGTGGAGTTGCCGAAAGGAAAGCGGGCATTTCGAAACAAGTGGGTGTTCAAGCTGAAACCGGGAGATGCCGGAAACCCCCTGAGATACAAAGCCAGGATCGTGGTGAAGGGGTTCCAGCAGAAGAAGGGCGTCGACTTCGACGAGATATTTGCCCCGGTAGTGAAGATGACCTCCATCCGGACGGTGCTGAGCATAGCGGCAAGCATGGACCTCGAGGTAGAACAGATGGACGTGAAGACGGCATTCCTTCACGGTGACCTCGAAGAAGAGATCTACATGCAGCAACCGGAAGGATTCGAGAAGAAAGGGAAGGAGCACCTGGTATGCCGATTGAAGAAGAGCCTTTACGGACTGAAGCAGGCTCCCTGGCAGTGGTACCGGAAGTTCGACTCTTTCATGACCGACGAAGGGTACCACAAAACGCAGTCCGATCACTGCGTGTTTGTGAAGAAGTTCGAAGGAGGAGACTTTCTAATACTCCTCCTGTACGTGGACGACATGTTGATCGTCGAACGGGACCAGGTCAAGATACGGATGCTGAAGAAGGCTCTTCACCGAACCTTCTCAATGAAGGACCTGGGTCCGGCGAGGCAAATACTAGGCATGCACATCATCCGGGACCGGAAGAAGAAGCAGCTGTGGCTGTCACAGGAGAAGTACATGACTAAGGTGCTTCACCGGTTCAACATGTCGGAAGCAAGACCGGTCGGGTCAACCCTCCCGGCAAACTGCAAGTTGTCCAGCAAGCAAAGCCCCAAGACAAAGGCTGAGAAGGAGGACATGATGAAAGTACCATATGCGTCTGCCGTCGGAAGCTTGATGTACGCAATGGTGTGTACAAGACCGGACATTGGATACGCAGTCGGAGTGGTGAGCCGGTATATGAGTAATCCCGGCAAGGAGCACTGGAACGCGGTCAAATGGATACTCCGATACCTGAAAGGGACAACAAACGTGTGCCTCCGATTCGGCTCCGGTAAGCCCGAACTCGACGGCTTTACCGATTCGGATATGTCGGCTGATGCAGATACCAGCCGCTCCACATCAGGGTATGTGATGACGTATGCAGGGGGAGCTGTTTCGTGGCAGTCGAGGCTGCAGAAGACAGTTGCACTGTCAACCACGGAGGCGGAGTACATGGCGGCTGTTGAAGCCGGCAAGGAAATAATATGGATGAAGGACTTCATTAGAGAGCTCGGTATCCGGTAGGAGGAGTACCGACTCTACTGCGACAGTTAGAGTGCCATCCACCTTGCGAAGAACGCGGCCTACCATTCCCGGACGAAACACATCCAGCGTAGATACCACTGGATCCGGGAAAGGATAGAAGACAAGGAGTTCGTGATGACGAAGATCCACACGGACGAGAACGGGTCAGATATGCTGACCAAGGTGCTCACACCCGACAAGCTGGAAGCATGCCGGAAGAGGATAGGATTAGAGAGACATCCCATGCCGAAGTGAAGGGGGAGTTTGTTGGGATTTCGGTCCGTCCGGATGGAATGTCCGGAGATGAATGACGGCAAGCCCGGTTGCGGTTACGGAACCGGAGGATGAAGAGTACCCGACATGAAGCCGGATGAAGAGTACCCGGCATGAAGCCGGATGAAGAGTACCCGGCTACGGATCCGGATGATGAAGACCCCGGCTACGGAGCCGGATGATGAAGACCCCGGTTACGGAGCCGGATGACGAATGTACCCGGAGAGAGATCCGGATGCGGGGACATATTTGTGAATATGTTTGCCAAGGGCCCTTGAGGCTATATTTGTAAATAGCCCGAAAGTCATTTGTGTATAAATATGACTTAGGGCAAACAGTTTGAATGTTGTTCATTTTCTGGTTTTCCACTTAGAGGGAGCTAAGTGAGCAGCCGAGAGATAGAGAGAGAGAGACGAAGAGGTCGGCCTTCCACCTGGTTCGTCAGGTCCTCCTAGACCAGCACTAGATATCGCATCTGCCCTACGCCCATCGGCATCGTCACCAAATCTACCATCCATTTGAAGTGGATGGCCGGAGGGTATGTAGGGTGAAGCTCGTCCCGATGTCGGACTGTGGAGTGTATCTGACAGCTCTCACAAGTTGTCACGAACCGATGCACGTCCCGGTACAGTCCCGGCCACCAGTACTTCCCCTTTAGTTTCTCGAACGTGGCCCACGTCCCACGGTGTCCAGCCCAGGGGCTGTCGTGGTAGGCCTTCAGCAACTCCTCTTGTTCCTCCTCCATCGCCACTACTCGGAGCGGGATGCCTTTTCTCTTCTTCGGGTGCTTCCACAAGTATCCGTCCCAGAGAAAGAATCGGTATGCTTTCTTCCGGATCCGGTTGGCCACGTTCTTTGTCCATGACGCGCCTGGCGTCATCGTCCTCAAGAATCCCCCAATCTGCAGCCACTCCCCGTCGTACTTGCTCTCATTGAAATCGTTAAGCGCCGGAGTGCTCCCCCCCTCGGTTGTTACGTAAGCCGCCTTGAAGAAGTCCACGCCGACTTCCTCGTCCTCCGAAACCATGCCGCGCTCGTCGTCGAATCGCACCCTCGAAAGCATGTCGGCCATGGCATTGTCTTTCCCGAAAATGTGTCGTATTTGCGGATCCAGGGACTTGATGTATGCTATCCACCGGAGCATTGCCAGGTCTGGGGTTGCGCATCCGGAAACCATGCCGAGAATCGGCAGGCAGTCCGTCTCGATAATCACCTCTGTCCCGATCAGATAGTCTTTATCGGCCTTCACCGCCGAAACGATACCCCAGAGTTCGCGTTTAACCTGGGCGTATCCTCGCTGTCGCTCGCTGAGGACCTTTGCGCCGAACCGGATTGGGAACCGAATGCCGTCCTCATCTTCTTAGTTGACGACCCATCTGATCCCAGTCGGACTTGTATCTACCGTTATGTAGATGGGAGTGCCTTTCTCGTAGACAGCCTTCCGGAGTGCCGGAGCTGCAGCAAGAGCCTCCTTCATCTTTCGAACCGACTCCGTATGCTCGTCTCGCCACTCAAAATTTCGCCCCTTTTTCAGCAACCCGTATAGCGGCTCGGCAACGTGGGCGTAATGCGGGATCCATATGTGGTAGAACGCGCATGCTCCCAAGAACCTCCGTACCTCCGTGACCGAGTTATAGTCGAGCTTCATTGCAGAGATGGCTTCCACCTTAGCCGGAGACGGTTTCCGGCCATACGGTTCGCATAGATGTCTGCCGACCATGATCTCTGATTGCCCGAAGGCCGATTTCTCCCCGGAGAAGGTGAGCCTCGCGTCCTCTAGCCTCTGCAGCACCCTGTCGCAATCGTCAATGTGTGTCGCCACGAATTTCTGGCATCCGTCCGGTCCGATCGTTTCGTCCTTTTCCTCCACCGGACATCCCTTGATCGGGATGTCGTCCAAGAATGGCATGGTGATGTCCGGGATACAACCCCTCAGCACCTTGTTCATCGCATTCACCATGTGGGCCACCAAGTTCGTCCCTCCTTGTGGCAGGGTACACATCCGCACTAGGCCGAGAGGAGTCCGCATCGTCGTAATGTCTCTGCTCTCCACGGCTAGTTGGAACTGATCGTACCCCGAGTACAGATCACCGACCGAGTAGATCGACCTTCCGACGAAGGCCTCCGCGAACTCGTCTATCGTTGGTCTGATTCCTGCGTTCCGAATGGTCACTCTGTTGACCGGTTGCAGGTCTTGAATGAAGTGCAACGTCCCGTTCTTCTTCGGTACGGTAAACCACTGGTTCGAATATGGGGCACTCGACGGTTCGAGGATGCCCATATCGACTTTCTACCTCAACAGCTCCATCAGGTCCGGGATGTGAGCTCTCGGTACCGGAATTGGTTTGAGATTCCACGGCACATGCGGTACCATGAATATCACCATTGGCTTCAGACTGTCGGGTCTACGCACCCGATCTCTTCCGGTGAGAATGCGAAGGCTTTCCCGTGCCTTCCGAGCATTCTCCGTAACCGGTCTTCTTCTGCCGGCAGTAGGAACCCGCCCCCACCGATTTTGAGCTCCCGTAGCGTTCTGTCGGTGAAGGTGTGTCCTATGCAAGCCGGATCTCGTAAACTGGGGTCCGACGCGACCCCCTTGATTCGCAACTCACTGCCCTCCGGTAAGGGTGTCGCGACTGGCCTTACCTTCCGGTCCACAGTCTTGTACTTCGTGTTAACCCGGGCCGTCCGATTCAACTCGAGCCCTCGACTAACGTCCGCGATGACTTCCTACATCTCTTCTGAACAAACTGGTATCGTCCGGTCCTCTTTAAGGCCCTCTCCGACCACCTCTCGCAGTATTCCCAAGGTATCGTCGAAGGAGACCGCCTCCACGGCTCCGTTGATTTCCTTGCTGGGCCCGAGAACTCCGCACGCCCGAAGTCGCTCTTCCGCCCTTGTCTTTTCTCGGCCAACGACGCCAACTATCGTACACCCTCCGTTGTCGGAGAAACAAAACTTCCTACTTATGATACAAGGTTTCTTCGGTTCCGCCTCTATCGTACATTTGTGGGGTTTTCCCGGAGTGTCCAGACTATCGCGGCCCCATGCCTTGACAACCCTCTCTAAAAATCCTCTCGGTTCTCGCCACCGAGGGACTCGCGGTTTCGCTTGTGGTTCGGTCGCACCATCAGGAACTGGATCGAATGACGCCCGTCCTGACTCTTGACCCTCGCGTAAGCCGACCCGTTGTCCAGCACCTTGGTCTCCATCCGTGCTGCCGTAATGTACGGTTCTCCCAGTATGACCGGGTGCGAGGACGTATCCTACACAAAGAAGTGTTGGTCTATCTCGACGTCGCTGATCTTGACTCGCACGTTTGGGCAGGCCCCGTGTAGTTCCTCGGTGGCGCGCGTCGCCGCCCGTATCTTCCACCCGTGCTTGGTGTTGATCGGCCATTTCCCCTTCTTGTAGAAATCCATGGACATCAGGTTTATTTCCGAACCGTGGTCCACCAGCGCCACCACCGGTTCTTGAACATCTCCGATCTTCACCAGGGTTTCCGTGGTCGCTCGGGCCCAGTGTGGCCTCAAATAGTGGCTCTCCGCCCACTCGTCTTCCAGCGCCATGTCTTCTATGTGCATCGTCCGCACTTCCACCGGCCTTTCCGGTCCTGTCTCCGTCGACAGCCTCTTCCTCTTTACCAAGTCTACGCTTGAGTCGTGGAACTCCTTCTTGGCGATTCTGAGCACCTCCCGCAACGACAGTTCCACCTTGCTGTCGAGGATTCGTTCTTCCAGGACCTTTCGTAGGTTTGTGGTCCTTTCAATCTCCGTGCCCAACCGGTATCCGCCCTTCTTGTGGTTATCCCGGGCACTGGTCTCACCGGCCTCATTCCGTTTCAGCCCGAATCGGGTTTCGTATCTCTGTGAGGGTCCGGCCCCTCCGGTTTTACCTACCCATTTGTCTTCAACCAGAGCTTCGTAGTTCTGGCAAGCTGCTTCGATGAAACCCGTCTTTTCTTCGACCGGGTCACTCCACCCAATTACCTCCTGGACCCACTTCTCTGCGCGGTCCGCCTCGTCTTTCCTTAGTCGGGCACCGGCGAGGCCTTCCAGCATCGTCGACCAGAACCCGGCTTTGCTCTCCTTCCAGGCCTCGCTGCCTCCGACCCGAATACCGGCTGACGCCGAGTAGTGGACGGTCTCCGCGTGCCGGGCCGCCGCCTCTTCCATCAGCCTTTTCATTCCTCCTCGCTCGTCGTTCCGGTTCAGGGCCCTCTGGGTCGCTGGCATGCACACATTCCTCCCCACAGTCTTTCCGGATGTGGCCGACCTCGTCGCACCACATGCACCTATTTCCTGCCGGAGGCCGTCAGTCACGAGCCTGTTCGCCGCCTTCCCTCCGAGCATGGGCGATCTGGAGATCCTTTACCGCCCGTGTCAACTCCTCCAAAGCTGTTCCCCCGAACGAGCCTCTAACCACGCCGGTCGAAGCCGAACTGGTTTCGAGCCACTCCCGGGTCTCTTCCCCTCGTACCTATGGTATCGGTTCCAGCTTCCTTGTTGCGACAGGACCCGCCCCGGTCGCCCCTGTATCAGCCCACTCCCACCATTTGTCAAAACGGCCGCAGACTCTTTTTACCGCAGCCCAGTCGGCCGTTAGCCCGTCTTCGGTTTCCAGTAAGGAGCCCACTTGCTCCCGATCCCGTGCGTCAACCGATTTGACAAACAGTAGGACACGACTTGTGTCCAGAACGGTCCAATCGAGCGCCGAAAGGCGCGCAAAGCGTTCCTCAAACTCCCTGAGGAGTACCGACGCATTTCTTCCTTTGTTGGGGAACTCCACCCACTCCATGAAGCCCCGCTTCGAAAGCCGAAGCGCGTCATCCATCCCGTATTTCTCCAGGAGCCGTACTTCGAACTCCTCCCAGGTCCGACTCTTCGCCCGGACCTCGAGCACCTCCGCATGGATTCCCGACATCGCCCCTCGAGGGAATCCGGCAAGACGCCTCTCTTCCGGAATATCCCTCATCAACATCTCCGCCCGGTAGGACGCCAAATAACTCATGGCAGCCTTTCCACTGAACCGGCCGATCGTATCGATGATCGCCTCAATAGCCCTGCCAAGGGCGCCGGTGCCCTCGCGCGCGCTCACTATCCGGTCCATGGCCGAAGCCATGGCCTCTGCAAGATCCGACCCCCTCATCTTCTGCTCCTCTACCGCCTTGTTCACGTCGGGTTCACCAAAGATGTCGCCTTACTACGCGTGTGCGTGGAGAAACGAGGCGGGACCACCGGGGTCTTGAACCGAAGAGCAGGTGATAGAAGGGGAAAGAGAAAGAGAGAGACGCCCGGTTACGTATGAGCAAAGAAACACAGGGACACGGCCCGTCAACGCAGAAGACACGAATGGACACAGAGACAGAGAGACACAAATATTTGTATATTAACGAATGACAAATAAACCACAGAGCACGCGAGCGGTTACAAACGAACAGGCCGGCGAACAGATGTCGATGCCTGCTCATCTGCGCACGAAAGGGGATAGGATGGAGGTGCTGCCGGAAGCACACGGGCGTTCCTCGAAGCAGCGCGAGCCTCCCGAGAACCTGCAGAGAAAAGAGGAGAAGCGTTCTGTTTCGGTCCGACAGCACTTCGTCCTCCTCAATGCGCTATCCCCTCTCCCCGCGTCTCCCTCTCTTTTATAGCTTCCAGAAGGGAGCCGTTTCCCTCATTAACTTCCTACCTACCAAATCTAACTACCCAGGATATACCTTTGTACCTAATTCTCTATTATATACATTAAAGGACGCGCACGCGTGAAGAGCCGGTTCACGCGCTCTATGCACCGATTGCGCTAAGAGCCGTTTGTCTTCACGACAACGTATTCTGGACCGGAGGCATTAGTAGAAGTAGAGGGCAACATAGAATTCGCTCTATGTCTCATGACGAACATTCCGCCGCAATCGTCATAGTCGGAGTTGATGGCGTAGTTGGTGAGTTGTCGGCTGGTGGAAGCCGACTCGCGTATCTTCTTACGACATTCTTCTTTGTGGTGGCCAACTTTCCCGCAATATCCGCATTCGATTGAGGTTTGTCGGCTCGGACCGGAACGGGGGCTCCCCCTTCTTCAGAAGGTTCCCCGATGGCTTCCATCTTGTTGCCGTAATTGAGAGTCAATTTTGTAAATCGGTCCGCCTCGTCCTTGGCCAAATCGGCTTCTTCTTGCCCGGCCGCATCCTCTTGCTCCGTCCGAATGCGTGTAGAGCATTTGGCCATTCGAGGCGCCACCAGTCCGCATTGCGCCGAATCTTGGTGCAAGGCCACCGAGGCATATTTGCACCATCTCGTCATCCTCCACGTTTACGCTTATCGAGCCGAGTGAATCACAAAGCTCCTTGATCTTCAAGGTGTAGCCCGTGACGGACATATCCCTTTGTTGGATATTATTCAACTGTTGGCGGAGTTGAAGCTTTGTCGCGGTAGTGTTGGTGGCAAAAATCTTTCGTAGATTCTCCCACGCTTCCTTCGGCGTCTTGCCTTCTCGAATGTACCCCAGCATGTGGTCGTGAACACATGTCGCCAAGCAATACATCATTGGGCTTGCCACTTGCTCCCATGTTGCATAGTCGGCATCTTCCAGGTTGGGCCGATTTTCTTGTGCTGCTCTGATGTAGCTCCAATAGCCTTGTCCGACAAGGTATTGGTGCATCTTGTACTCCCAAGATGCAAAGTTGTTGCGATCCAACTTCTCGCTAGGGAGACCGCTCCCCATTTGAGTATTCATTGTCCATGTAGATTTCTTCCTTCTTTTCTTTTCCTTCTCTCTCGAACAAGAGCTATGTAGTCGCACTACGATAGCGATGAGCCGGTTCTTCTTGAATGTCGGCGTAGAGCACAACACACGATCACGATGAGGCGAGCTACCAAATCAGTCTGATACGATGTAAAGAATCAATGGTGATTCTTGTGTAGCGGAAGAGATGTGTGTTATGTGTATGTGTGAGAGGAAAGAGAAGAGGAGAGAAACACAAGATAGATAAGAGACAAATTGAAGTACTCGAGAAGAAGGAGATGTATATTAACAAGGAGAATATGATAAATGAAAAATGTAGCATTACAAGGAGTCACAACCGACTTAATATGGAGTAGGAGGAGGGTGCTTTATATAGAGTCACCCTCTCTCTTCATTTACTCACTACAACGTTCACTCTCTCACTAGAGCCTTGAGGAATGTGAAGTCTTACGGTCATGGGGAATGTGGAACCATTAGTTAGGTGTCATAGAATATGAATCTATGAGACATAGTTTAATGTGTAGAGAGTGGTGGTGTGACTCTTGACCTTAGAGTAATCATAGATTCTCAAAAGGTGTGTTCAAACGAGCTTGATTCTCAACAAGTAGAAACTCAATTCAAAATAATAACACTTTGTACATACAATGTGCTCTGTGAGTACTTTTATACAAGACTCCTTAAAAGGACTCACCGAAGTACTGACAAGTACTTCAATGCTCATACGAGCGACTAACACTGACTCCTAAAAATATGCCTACATACTAAGCTAGATTTGCAGGCCTCTAACGGCCTACCAGTTACAATCCGATCCGGCTCTTGGTTCCGGACACCGATCCGATTCTTGATTCCGGACTCTGATCCGGCTCTAGCTTGTTCAGCCGATCCGGATCCGGTTGAGCTTGTCCGCTCAACACGCCCAAAACAGAAGACCACACCTTCATTAACAAAACAGTCAATCCGTTACAACCATGCTCTGTGAGCATGTTATATACAAAGCCCTAGATCCCTCTCATAAAGGTTATGGGCTGACAGAAGTACATTCGGCTCATTCATGAGCACTAAAAACTAGCTGAGTTAAATTCTATATGTAAGAACATTGGCAGACCTAGTTGAGTTTGGTATCGCAACAAGAATATCAAAGACATGTACATGTATAAGTACATGTATACGTACGTGTACGCATATGAATGTATGTCAAGATTATGATGGAATCGAGAACATGGTTTTAACGGTTTTTAAATTAAATTTTTTCTTTTAAAACAATCTTTTCATTTTCAAGCCATATTGTCACATTTTAAGAAAATCTTTAAAATTTTGAAAAATTAAGATTTAAAAAAAAAATGAAAGTTTTTAATTTTGTAAAATTTGAATTTTGACCAAAGTTGAAAAAACAGAAACCGAATCATGAAATTGCGGTTTTAACGATTAAATGGTTTGACGGTTTGAATATTTTTAAACGGTTCGGTCTTGAGACTCTCGAACCAAACCAAACCAAACCGTTGCCGATTGTTAGAGGCCATACTACTCCGAGTAGAAGGTAAAGTTAAAATAAAGCGAAGCTTTCCAATGTGTGGTGTATTATACAAGGAATACATGGGATAGTGGTTACACATTTTTCGGATGGTCCCCGAAGACTCATCGGCATCCGTATGTGTATAGAATAAATGGGGGGTGATCCGGACAAAAGATGGCTTGTCCGGACAAATAATGAGGCGGGCATTCGGACATTTCAGAATTGGTCTCCTTGGAACGTCTGGCCGAAGCTCCAGCCTGCGGGCGCCACGTCGTACGACGTCAGCGTCCTGCCGTCGCTGGTGGTCACAGCGAACGACAGGCTCTGCCCGTCCAGCTTCCCGTTGCTCTGCCAGTTCTGGCCCCAATTCCGGCTCATGGCCATCCATCCTGTCTGCGAGCCCTTGACGGACACCGCCGTCACGTCTCCCGCACCGCCCACGTTGGTGATGAGCACCAGGTTGAAGTAGGAGTGGCCGTTGACAGTGAAGCGGATGCCGCCCTTCTTGGCGCAGGCCACGCGGCGGTAGAGCACCGGCACGATGCCGCCGCTGTACACCCCGATCTTCTCGAACGCCGGCTGCGCCATGTCGAAGTGCTCCCGCGGAGGGTTGCACCAGCCGCCGGCGTCGCTGGATTGGGCGGGGTTGGGCGGGCAGAAGTTAGTGGCGGTGACCACCACGCTGGAGGCGCCGCCTCCGCCGCCAACGCACCACTTGGGGTCGGCGGCGGCGTCGCACTTGATCTCGAAGCAGGCGCCGCAGCTGAGTCCGGCGTTGAAGAGCGCGGTGCTGAGGGCGGCGGTGTCAGTGCCATAGCCAGAGCTGTAGAGGTCTCCGTAGCCGCAGGCACCGCCCATGGTACCGGCCGCATCTCCGCCGCCATAGAAGGTGGCGTGGGCGGAGGTCCAGCTGCTGGGCAAGGATTGGGCGGCAGCAGGAGGAGAGGCCATGAAGAGAATGGCGGAGGCGCTCATGGCCATGGCCATGAGGAGGAGAATGAGATTGTTTGATGAGGCCATTGGTATGTGTATGTGTATGTTTGTATGGGGTTGGTTATGAATCCAAGATGATTTAGGAATACTTATAGCCTTGTGAGGGTCAATGAATTTATATACTAATCCACTAGTTTGATTTTGTGAACATGCGTGTTTGATGATGTAACAAGACCAGAGAATAAGAGCGCGATACGGCTGCGCATGGCCCACTTGTCGTACGTATAATGGTCGTCTCGTCGTATATTGGCCTCTTTCGAAACCGACGAACGAGTCATTAATGATCACAAACTCTCGCCCCCACACCTTAGCTAGTTGGGTCACGTTCCACAGCGTAACACACAAACGTTTCGACCTGAGGGACCATGACCATGATTATAGATGGATTTAATGGCCATGTTCCGAATGGCATTCATTATTTATCCAATAGTGACCCATAGAAAACAAATGGATGTAGTGGCTATTATTACCACCCTATTGATGGATTGGTTTTTTGTCGTTTGATTGTCAAACCGTTCTTTCGTACATACTTCCTCACATGGAATGATTTACCTTTGGAGATCTTTTTGCAATGTTCTTTTTGGGGCAAAGTGTGTGGCTCACACATATGTGCACCTTATGGTGGGTGGGGTCCTACAACAGTTCATTCGGATCTACATGTTCTTCCTTAGCTACACTAGCCAGCTCAACATGGTGGAGTGATTCTCATTGGAATCTAGATTCACATCAACTGCAACTCAAATTGGATTCTACTATCATGATTATCACATAATGACCAGACTATTACAATACGTACTCGCCAGCTTGATTCATGGAGGGGTGACCCAAGTCATTGGAATCTAGAGTTACATCAAACTCCTCCTTAAGTTTTTGTTTCACCAAGTATTTACACATTCACGGCATGGATACATATCAGTACCAAACTTGAGCTGGCATATATGTCTAGAATTGTATATAGTCCAACAATATTTGTCACTCTACATTCTCACCGTTTTTTTTTAAATGGCATGGATTTAGTAATGTGGGTTTTTCATAACTCCGTTTGTAAAAATATGACACACAAAAAACACTTCCTTAGAAATAAGCCCAATCCTTTGTCAATGGCTCACGCAAAAGTGCCTCCCACTTTACAAATCACTCAAGCCCAACTTTGACTTATAAGGATCATCAAAGAACATAAAGCATTTATTTGCTTCATTGGGTTTATGGTTGACCAAACTATAGACGTAATTTGCAACTTTTCATAACATTTAGTTATTTTCAGAAATGCTTACACGGTGTGCACATATGCTTTCGAGTTCTTGTGGTACTCATGACTCAATCCATAACTTTCAAAATGTAGGTTATCAAAAAAGTAGTGTGTCCCACTTGTGCAAGTCTTATGGAATTCCAATGATATATCTAGTTTTCCGTGCACTTTTGTATGTCTCGACACATTGTTCTAATTGATTATCATGCATGTGCGAAAAAGAGACAATTGCAACAACATCATCATGTTGTCCAAAAGACTAACATCCAAATTGATCTCGTCTAATCGTGGGCAAGTAGAGACATACATAAAAGGATAACGCAAGTGTTCCTAGTTAACAACTACAAACTATTCCTATAAAAAAACATTCAGTTCACCAACATTGATGGGATATTTTTAGGTAAAGCTATCTATCAATGTGATTGTCATGCCATGTGATAAGCAATAAGAATGATGTCATATAAGTGAAATTCTGATATCCCTAATCATATATGCATTCGAAAATGAAATAATATTTGGACGTATCTCTTCTAATATCCATTCATCTAACTCATTAGAACGCAACATCCATCATTGCAAAATTGTAATAACTCCTCAAACAAGGACTTATTAGAATGAAAATATTGTGTTTGAATACCAAACTTGACGCTTGACAGCGATAAAAGAGTTCAATGCTCACACAAGAAGAGATCATATCACAAGAATGGGAGGGCCCTAGTTCCTTGCCTATACTCCAATTTCTTGTAAGGTTAGAATACCGCAAACAAATAAAAAATGGTGGAGTCTTTGGAAAAGAAAAAATTACCGATTAATCCCATAAGATTGTGGCAAAGTAGAGTGTCAAAGTAAAGCTATATATTGACACACAAAGGAAGCCCAATTTGTTAAGGGGCCCCTTTTTCCGAATATCCCGATCTGTACAACAGGGATGCCACTAACTCCATCCTTATTTCTATTATACGCCGAAGCACTCTCTTACTTTCTCAACTCGCGGCATCTCAACCTACGTGGTCTTCCCTTGCCTCATTCTAAGCAAAGCATCCTGGATATAGAATTTGTAGATGACACAACGGTCTACCTGCAAGGGAACTTGGAAAACCTACAACTTGGAGGTGCAAGGTTCAAATCCACACTTGCACTCCTGGTATATATATTTATTTATTTATATATCTATCCGGTCGTCGGATGCCGGTCGCCGCCGATTACCGCCGGTCACCGGATGACGCCGGTTACCGTCGGTCGCCGGATGACTAGGGAGTACGAAGGGATAGAGAAAACCCGAGGTTTGCTTTATGACAATACTACTTCCCGACGCCTTCCTGAGCAAGGGCTCTGTTGACCCTTTTGTGGGGTCGGTGGCTTTATGAGGAGGAGAGGTGCATGGGCAATCCTAGAATGCTCCCTTATCACAAGACGACCGAACGTACAAGCAAGACACAAACACACGCACAAATGCTCGTACGCCTTTATGAGGAGGAAAGGTGCATGGGCACACCCGAAATGCTCCCTCGTCACAAGACGACCGAACGTAAAAGGAAGACAGAAACACATGCACAAATGCTTGTACGCCATTATGAGGAGGAGACGTGCATGGCCATGCCCGAAACACTCCCTCGTCACAAGACGCCCGAACATACAAGGAAGACACAAACACACGCACAAATGCTCATACGCCTTTATAAAGAGGAGAGGTGCATGGGCATGCCCGAAATGCTCCCTCGTGTCAAGATGGCAGAACATACAAGGGGATGAGAATAAAGAAAGAAAGAAAAAAACACGAATGATATTGGCTAAAGAAATAAATGTGTTCGATTCCACGCATGAGGACCCTTTATAAAATAGGGTTTGATTACAATTTGGCAACTTCTAGTTAACCACAAGCTCAACAAAACATAGATAATAAATGCCTTTAGAGACAAAAGCAAATCCGAACACGGAGCACGAACATGAAGATGACGAACAAACGAGCACCCGAACAACGAGCACAAGGCCTCGCAACGACAAATGGGGGCGAACCAATGTCCAACCAATGAAGCTCGGGCTCAGGAGCACCGTAAACGAGTACTTTTAGTGCCAACGTGAAGAAGACGAGCACGTGGCGTTGAGGGGATGAAGGGGTATGAGATGTAGAGAAATGGTGAAGATGAAGATGAAGAGCTCCGAAGGAAAAATGTCGATAGTCTCGTCCTCCCAAATGAGCCCACATGGACCTCCTTTTATAAGAAAAAAGGAAGTGGGGTCGCCAATTTTGTCTTCAATGCGAAAGGAATAATATTGCTTAAATCACGTTGCATTGTAAGACCGGATTTGAATTGTGCACCTCTAAGCTATAAATCAATGTGACTATCCAGTAGTCCATTAACGCTCTCTTATATAATATATAATTCTTTATCTACAAATTCATAGCCTATCTCCTCTCTCTTACTTTTTACACAAGCTTTTGTACCTCCTTTTTACCCTTTCTTTTCCCTTTTCTTTTATATATGCAAAATTAATTGCCTTTGTGTGCACACACATTGCACATTCACATTTTGAACCCCCCTTTCGCCGGTTTTTCCCACACTCGAGCACGCCACATCATGACATTTACCCCCAGCAAACCGCACATCCTCCGGTCTATTGTTGGAAGTTGAAATAAGAGAGCCTCTCTGATGTCCTTCCATGCCCTCAAAATACCTGTAAAGAATATCATAGAACCAACATTATGAGCCTTAGTTGGAAATTCAAAGTTAAAGAACCATCGAAAATTCCCACTGTTAATGGTGGGGGGGTGAAGCCAAGAAGGGCTCCACCCCCCCTCCTAAGGGGGTTATGTGTGAGGGAGAGAGAGGAAGAGAGAAATAGAGAATGACATAGAAAATGAGAGGGGAAAAGACTATATCATTATATGCCCCATAAGGGTTTTATATAATACATCCAATGTAACGGTTACATGACCGTTATAAATAAGACCGTTACGCATTTGTGTACACATGCACACAAATGTGCATGTGTTCATACACACACACATACTCATCCTCACACACTCATTCATATTATACATACACATCAACCACATCATTACACATAGCCTTATGCCTCCCCTTATATTCTTACGGGTAATAGTAACCCCCTTGAGAGGGGGGTGGAGCCATTCTAGGCTTCACCCGCCATCCCAACAACGCTTTTGGCATGCCCGAAAGGCTGACCTCCCTTGAGAAGAGGTTCCTCATTCTCCCTCTCCATCACTAATCTCTCACCCTCCCTCTCTATGCCTCTACTTGAGAGTGTGATTTGTGCATGGACTCTTTATGTGAGAGCCAACATTTGATGGAGATGTCCACACTATGCCCTTTAGAAGAAGTCCCTCTCTCTCTCCCTCTCCACATGTTTCTCTTTGTTTCTATGTCAGAGAATGTTGTAGAGCGTACCTATGGCGAAGTGGTTTCGAAATATAAGAGATCCATAGTCCTTGAAAGTGGAGGAGCTCCACAAGAAGTGAGTGTCAATTACTTTGATCAATCCCACAAAGTCACTCAAGGTTCACAAAGAGAGGAAGATAAGATGCTTCATAAGCCAAACCCGTCCTCTAGTTTTAAACTACGCTTTGCCTTCCATAGCCTATTGATTCCAAGCTTCTTCTTCCTCTGATTCATTCTAATTCCAAGCCGCACCGTTATCTCCCTTTCTTCCCTTAAACCCTATGTTATGCCCTCGATCTAGAGCATCCTCATCTCCTCTGAATAGTTCAACATTGGAGAATGATTATATCTTAGATACTGATATATTCCACCATAAACACATCTTGAATACTCGACTTTCATCAAATCTCACCATCACTTCTTTACTCAACCTAAAAAGGCTTTGTCAATCTAAGCAGAGAACAACTATGCAAGACCATATGCAGAGAATGTCTTCTCGAATTTGATGGTGATGGCGGCAACAGAGGATGGCCCATGCTTGTTTCTTGTATAAAATGGAAAACAACGAGGTATGTTGTCTTTGATGATAGTGAGGATGAATAGAATAGTGAGGCAAAAGAGTTAAAAAGCTTCATGAAACTAGGAAGCTTCCATTGAGGGAGGCTACATGAATTTTATTTGATAAGGAGTTGGAAAAATATCACATGCAAATGAGAGAAAGATGTTGCTGAAGATGTCTTATTTATAACGGTCATGTAACCGTTACATGGGATATAACTTTTTCCCTCTCATTTTTGTGTTGTTCTTATTTTCACTGTCTTCTCCTCTCTCTCTATCGTAACCGCCTTGGGAGGGGGTTGGAGCCATTCTAGGCTTCAACCCCCACCCCAACAACACTCTTCCTGTTCGCTTACGCCACGCGACGTAATACGCTCATAGATATTTGCAATAGATTGTATAGCTCTCCATTCTCTGCACTACTCTCCTTGAGCCATACCCCGAATAACTGAGGGTAGGCCGTGTTTACCCTAGCCGGTAACAGAAACAACATTGAGCAAGGATACTGACTGGAAAGGAAACGATCGAGAGGCAAACGAACGCGGATACAGATCGAGGATCTAGAGAGGAGCATAGGAGTAGAAACAAGCAAGCTATGAACAATCGACACAAGGCCGAAGTCGAGAATCGGACACAAGCCGACTTTGACATTTGGACTGATTCGAACAAGTTGATTGGATCAACTCACGGCATCTCAACCTACTTTCTATTAGACCGGACGAGGCTGGACGCAAACCGAACGGATAACAAGATCATGTGGTGAAAGTAAAGGGAACTAAACTAAAGGCCATGTGAATGCATGCAAAAAGTTGGAAGGCATGCAAAGAAAAGGTAGAAAGATCATGCAACTAAAGTAAAGGCCATGTGGATGCATGCAACAAAAGGGGAAAAGCATGCAAAGGAATGGAAAAAGCAAACTGAAGTCCTTCATGCAAAGGGATGGGTGAGAGACAAAGAGGAAGGATCTGAATTCTTGGAAGGGGATCGATCACTCATAATTCCAATTTTTCCATACGCGAAGGAAACTATCTCTCTAATAAACCCTAAATTCCCTACGGAAGCCATAGCACTCAAAAACCCTAATTTTCCCTATGGAAGCCAAAAACCCTTATTTTCCATACGGAATTTGTTACCCATTCCTTTGGGTGAACGTCTTCGATAGATCTGCGTCTATCGGTCTTCAAGGGCGTGGTACGTGAAGGCTCGTAACAGAGGCGTCGAGAGAGATACAGGGCTCAGAGAGCAAACACTAGCGAGGTTTTGATAGACGTGGCGGCGTGAAACTCATAGGTATGGATCAAAGCACAGACTCATGCAGCAAAATAGGCACAATTAAGATATATTACTATGGCAGAAAAGGATTACAGAACACGGCCTATGGCCGGCGACCTTACGAGTTTATCTAATTATGAATGACTAAGCTAGTGCTTCCGCCTATAGTTTTCTTCTCTCCCCTCTTAGGTACTGCTCCTCGTTTAAATAACTTTTCTCCCAACACACAGCCGAGCCATCGGTGGCCCGTGATACTCGGACTCGACGTTTGCTAATTTCCTAATTTTACATTTCTGTCCTCTGGACAACACCTGGCATGCCCGTGGGACAGGACCTTGTCCGTCGGACCCACGACTTACAAAATACTAACAATATTACCAAAATTGCCTTTTAGGCGTGATCCTCGTTTCATTCCTCCTTTAAGATGTCGAGGATGCTTTCGAGGTCCGGGGTGGTGGCAGGGTGGTCTGGTTGGACTGTCGGTGCGGGGGGTTGAGTTTGGTCCGGGGGTGGCATATCTTCTCGGGCGTCCGCCTCAGGTGTGGCCGATTCTTCTGGTGGGCGTGTGGGTTCGTGGGTGCTGAACTCTCCTTCGACAGGATCTGGTACCGTGTGGGCATCCATGGGATGTCTGTTGGCCGGGGCAAGTTACTCCTGTGCCGTGTCCGTGATCTCCTTGCTAGGAGGTTCTTCTTTCTGCTCTATGGCCGTTGGAGGGCTGGTGGGGATGGCTGCAAGTCGTTCTCGTTCGAAGGCTTCTGCTTCCAGGTGAAACAACATCTAACCGTCATTGAAGTCCTCCATTATTTGCTCGATTGCCGCGGTGTGAGATTTTGCCAAGGACTGGTAATCCTCGGTTAAATCTGCATGCAGGTTTTGAATGCTGGCTTCGTCCATTTTGTAGAAGCCGCGGCCCTCCTTCCATCGGTTCTCGGCGTCGGCGCGTAAAATATGCAATTTGGCAGCTTGGGCTGCCCATTCGTTTCCTACGCGACTTAATGTTTCCTCGACCTTTTTGGTAAGGTGTTGGCGCTGTTTCTCGATCAGTATTCGGATGCGTGTCTCATCCATGCCGGGCTGTGCTCGGATGACTGCTAATTCCTGTTTTAAGCCGTCGACCTCGACCTAAATCTTCTGTGTCCTTAGCTCATAGATGGCCTGACTGTTCTTTGCATCCGCGGTTACGAGCTGGAGAGCCTGCTCGTAATGCTTGGTGAGTTCTTCGGTGGCCTGCTCCCATTCTTTCTGACACGTGGCCCGGATTTGTTCCCGTTCGACGATTCTCTCTTCTTGAAGGGCGAAGTAGGAATCTGATAAGGCGTCTTTTTGCTCTAAAAGTAGCTTGCATTTGATGAAAAACTCGTCAGCCATCTCTTTAAGGGTTGTACGCTGACTCTGCAGCTCGACATTCTCCGCGTTCATCCTCTCCTCCCATTGGCGATTTCTTTCCTCCTGCCGCTGGTTCCAGTCTTTTGCATTGTCGAGTGCGGCCTTTACGTCTAGAACCTCCTCTTTCTTCACCACTGTGGCTGCGTATTCCTCCAGCTTGCTTTTGAGTTCGGCTTCGTTGGCCGCGGCTTGCGCTTGTACCCGGCCCAGTGCTTCGTTCTGCTCGTGTATCCTTTGGTCAGCCTGGGCTCTTATCTCGGCCATCTGCTTGGAAGCTTCTTCTTTTAGGCGAGCCATCACCTCTTGATGCCATTGTTCGTGTTTCTCGGTTCGCCGTTGTTCCTCTTTAAGCTCCGCACGGTAATCCCGGAGCGGGGGTTCTGTTTGGGTTGCCACCTCCTTGGGTGCACGAGGTGGTGGTAGTTCGGTCTGCTCCATGGGCGTGGCCGCCTCGGTTGTTTTGCAGGCATCGACTATTTGTAATGAGTCCGTTTGTGTACTGGCCTGCACCTTCAGGATTGAGTCGGTGATGGTGCTTTCATCCATCATTGCTATGCGTGGAGGCACTGGGAGGGCCTCGGTGGTCGTTACCGGAAGGCTCGGGAATTGTTGTTCCGGCCAGTTCTGCTCTCAGGCTGCCAGGTTCTGGTTCGCAACGTGCCATAGTTCTGTAGCCATCTTCGCTTGTTTTTGGGCTATTTTTATCTTTCGGGCCATGTCTTTAGCTGCCCGCGTAGTGCGATCCAGGTCCCGATATGCCTCAATAAGGGCCATGTTCAAATCGTGGACCTCCATGAGGAGAGCGGCCTGTTTTGCCTGCTTCTTCCTCCCGATTTTTTGTAAAGCCCTGTCCTCCTGGGGCTCAATTTCACCTATTAGCGCGCATTGAATCATTTTTGTTTCGGCGTGCTCTTCCGCCATTTGAGCGGCTGCCACGACTTGGGCTCTAGCGAGGAAGTCGACCAACTCGAATGCCGTACGGAGGCGTAGGAGCGCACTAAATTCGTAAGCCTCCGCGGGGAGGTCCTTATACCCGAGGACTTCATCCTCCGAGATCTGCGTTGTCTGCCCATGCTCGATCGTTCCTTGGTTTAGCGATGCCTCCGCAGGGGTGATGGCCAGGTTGCTCTGTCTAACCACTAAGGCTTGCTCCTGATGTGGCTCCTTCTGTTCTTCCGAGGACTCGCGGTTGAGTCGTCTTCTTTTGCTTGGCTGTGTTTGGGGTTCCGGGGCCGGTAGTGTCGTTTCCTCCGCCTGCTTCCTTTTTGTTGGGATTTCGGTCCCTCCGGATGGGATGTCCGGAGATGAATGACGGCAAGCCCGGAGGCTGTTACGGAGCCGGATGATGAAGACCCCGGTTACGGAGCCGGATGATGAAGACCCCGGTTACGGAGCCGGATGCAGAAGACCCCGGTTACGGAGCCGGATGCTGAAGACCCCGGTTACGGAGCCGGATGCTGAAGACCCCGGTTACGGAGCCGGATGCCGTATGAACCCGGAGAGAGATCCGGATGCGGGGACATATTTGTGAATATGTTTGCCAAGGGCCCTTGAGGCTATATTTGCAAATAGCCCGAAAGTCATATGTGTATAAATATGACTTAGGGCAAACTGTTGTGGATGTTGTTGCTCATTTTTCTGTTTTCCACTTAGAGGGAGTTAAGAGAGCAGCCGAGAGAGAGAGAGAGAGAGGAAGAGGTCGACGCCTCTGTGTATTACCGCCGCCTGTGGCGAAGACAGTGAGCCCAAGGTTGTTGCCTTGTAGCTACACCTTTGTACATCTCTGTTCATAGTGATAGTTGGAGTTTGAGGACTCCCGTGGTTTTTCCCATTTAGGGTTTTCCACGTAAAACACTCTGTGTACTCTTCTCTCTACTGTCTTCGTGCATTGTGTATTTTTCCCGTTTTCTGTGATTTGATCCTATTCCTCGGTTGTGGCCGAGCACTGAGCGCAACACTTTTCTGGGGTCGTGGTGGTGCAGCCTGTTGTGTGTTGGAGCATGGGCTAGGTCCTGGGGATGTTACCGAGGGACGCGACGTTGGTTGTTGAATGGTGACGTCATCGGCCGTGTTGTCTTCCGCGGCTACCTCCTCCTGCCATTCTTGGGAGGTCTCGGAAACTACCCTTTTTCGTTGGGGTTGGGCGGGTGGTGGTGCAGATGCGGTGTTTTGGTCGGCGGCAGGGGGTGAAGGTGATGTGGGCTCTTCCCATGCTTCATGGCTGATGGCCACAAATTTCTCTCTCTGCCTTCATGGTGGTGGTGGGGACGTGAGTGTGCGAGGGGAAGGAAGTGAAGAGGGTGGGTATAGAACCATCAAAAAGTGGGTAAGAACAGACAACATCTTCTTACCGGACTAAAATGAAGCTAAGGCGGCGCGGAGTCCCTCGCCTGTGATGATTCCCCAATCGATTCTGTTTCCTTCATAAGCGCTGATGATGATGGCTGCCTTGTTCTGCGGCATGCTCGTTGGGTTCGTATGCACGAACGCATACTCCATCAATATACGAGAAATCTCCCCGAAAGCTTTGTTGGGCCCGCCATATGTGCGATATGCCTTCCCTGTGGCTGAGTACTCACCGAAGTACGCCTTCATCTTTGATGCCGGGGGTATGTCGACCTCATGGTCCCCTCCCCGTTGCAGGTCCAAAACAGCCCGAAGCACGTTGTTGGTGATGGCTTCGGGACTTATACGTTTAGCCACAGTTTGGGCATCTGGGTGTGCGGGGGCATCGATGATCTTCAGGTAACCGCCCATTCCTCGTTCTTGGAGCCAGGCGCGAGTTTCTGTTGAGGCAGTAAGAGGCATGGTGGAGATGGAGGCTGGGTTCGACTGTGTGGAAGCGTGAAGCAAAGTGATGAGGCGAGGGCGAGCCACAGGAGGAACAACAGGAAGGGGAAGTCCAGCAGAGAGGTTATGAGAGCGGAAGAGGGCTTGAGAGCAAGAGCGCTTCGCGTGATGAGGGCGAGATGGGGTTTCTGATCTTGAGAGCAATGGAGATGGGGAGCGATAATGGTCTGTGTTGCGTTTTGGAAACGGTTTTAGTAACTTATTCCTAGGGTTTTGTGCCTGCAGCGAATCCTGAAGATTCTGAGTCGTGGGTGCCATAATAAGTGACTAGCACCACGTGTCCTGAAGGTGAGTGGGGTGCTTCTAGTGCTTTGCATGTGGTTTGCATGTGTGAACAGCTTAAATAGGTACTAACTGAGTGGTGGCGAGGGGTGCTCCTAAAATTTTGGGTGCCTAGGTGGGTGGTGTAGGTGTAGCTAATCAGTGGCTAACTATGGTTAATCCTACCTACTACTACTATTATTAATTTCAAGAAGGTGGGTGAGTCCTTATTCAGGGGGACACGTGGCGTCCTCCGTGGTGATCTCCCGAGTCTCGTTGGTGCCGTGTGGCTCGGTAAACGGGTTGGGTGGTGTAGTCCCTCGATATGGTCTAAGCCGAAAACCATTGGCCCAGCTTTTGACCGTGTCATCGGCGAGTGTGCCCAGCTGGAACGTCCCGTTGAACTCGTCGATAATCTAGAATGGACCGGTCCACCGAAATCTTAATTTTCCCGGTATTGACCCGAGTCGTGTTTGGAAAAGAAGAACTGGTTTGCCGATGGTGAGCTCTTTCTCCATCCGTAATGCCCGTCGAGTTCCAAGTCCCGAGCCTCTGAGTTCAAGTCAAAGCACGGCGGGCATTACGGCTGCTAACCCGAACGCCATTCGAAAGGGGGTCGATTGGATGCTTGTTTTGAAAGTCGTACGATACGCCCACAGCGCGCTCTAGAGTTTGTCATCCCAATCGGTCCTGTTTTCATTGACGATCTTCTTCAGTATGGTTTGGAGGATGTTATTGGTCGATTCTGCCAAGCCATTTGCCTGCGGGTAGTATGGTGTGCTTTTCTTGTGCACCACCGCGTAGTGGTGTGTAAGCTCACGTATTATATGATTGATGAAGTGCCCACCTTGGTCACTAACGAGCTCGATTGGACATCCGTAATGGCACCAGAGGTGCTCGTACACAAATTTAGCCGTGGATGCCGCCATGTTATCTCGGAGTGCCTTAGCCTCGACCCATTTGGTGCAGTAATCCGTGGCAACGATAATATATCTATTCCCTATTTGGGCCGCAGGTGGTTTGAAAGGACCTACAAAATCCAAACCCCATTTTTGAAATGGGTCCAACGGAAGAATCGGCTGGTGTGGCATCCGTGACTGTTCCCTTGGTTGCCCCAGACGTTGGCACAAATCGCACTGCCGGCAAAACTCATGAGCGTCTTTCTTTGTTGTCGGCCACCATAATCCACTTTGCCAAACTTTCCTTGCCGTGGAATCCCCGGCATAGTGTCCCCCAGCTGCTCCCTGGTGGGCTTCCTGAAGAACGACGTTCTTCTCGAATTGCCGAATCGCTCGGCGCCATATGCCATCCGAGCCTTTGTGGTAGAGAATGTCCGAGACGAGGCAAAAATTCCGGCTACGCACTGCTAGGCGTTTTCTCGTGTCAAGGGTCATGTGCTCGGGAGGTACACCGGTAGTGAGAAAATGGGTCATCTCCGTGATCCATTCATCTCCGTTATCGTCTGGTACCGAGGTCAAGTTAAATAGGCTGGCGTCCGGTAGGTCGTCGTACATTGTTTTCGCCGGTTCTCTTGACTCAAGACGGCTCAAGTAGTCGGCGACGGCATGTTGTACCCTAGGTCGATGCTAAATCTGAAAATCAAACTCTTGTAGTAGGAGCATCCACCGAGCCAACCGTCCGGTGAGGGCTTTGTTTATTGACCAAATTAAGAAGAGCCGAGTGATCCACGTGAAAGGTAAATTTTCAGCCCAAGAGGTAATGCCGAAATTTACTGATGCTATAAATCATACCGAGAGCCTCCCACTCGGTGGTGGAGTAATTCTTTTCCGCAGTCGAGAGCCGTCGACTGACGTAGTACACAGGCCTATACCAATTCGGGGGTGTGCATTGCATCAGAGCACTTCCGATGGCGATGTCCGAAGCATCTACGAAGACATGAAACGGTTCGGACCAAACCGGAGACTGGACCACCGGGGCATGTGACAGCATTCGTTCAGGGTCTGATAGGCCGTGTCCTCGACTGACGTCCATTGGAAAGGAAGGCGATGGACTGCCGCGTGTAAGGGTGTTGCGAAATCGGCCAGGTGTCGTAGCATTCGGCTGTGCCACCAGATCTGTCCCAAAAAACGGCTTAGTGCCTTAGCGTTCGAGGGTGCGGTGGCATCCAGGATTGCCTTTACTTTATCCGGGTCCATAGCGATGCCTTCTTGACTAACAATGTGGCCGAGAAGGTTGCCGCTGGTGACTAAGAACGCGCATTTCGCCGGGTTTAAACTCAATCGACCTTGGCGACATCGGTCTAGGCAGAGTCGTAACTGGGTCATGTGTTCCCGTCGATGGCCATACACGGCGAAATCGTCGAGAAAAACTTGCATGAACGCCGGGATGTAGTCATGAAAGATTTTAGTGATGATGCGCTGGAACGTAGCCGGCGCTGTTTTTAGACCGAACATCATAACTTCTACTACAAAAACACCCCATTCCGTGACGAAAGCGGTTTTCTCCTAATCCTCCGGGTGCATTTGTATCTGGTTATAGCCGCTGAACCCGTCGAGGAAACTGTAGCATTCGTGGCGGGCTATCGTGTCGAGGACGCTATCCGTGAATGGGAGAGGGAAACCGTCGGTGACTGTTGCCGCGTTAAGCTTCCGATAGTCGACGCAGACGCGGATTTTGCCGTTCTTCTTTGGGACCACTACGATCGGGCTCAACCATGTAGCCCATTTAATAGGGCGAATGAAGCCCACTCGGAGTAACTTGTCAATTTCCTCTTTGACTTTAGCGGCGTAGTTGGGGTTCATCCTGTAGCGCCTCTGCTAAACCGGCTGAGTGTCGGGTAAGATGTGAATTTGATGTTGGTAGTATTGAGGATCTAGCCCCTTCATATCGGTGTAAGACCAAGCGAAAACATCCTGGTAGTCGGTGAGTAATTTTACGAGGCATGCCCGCTCGCCGGTTGGTAGATTATTGGCAATTTGTACCGTACGGGGATTCTCGTCCGAACCGAGGTTTATTGTTTCCCGGGTTGATGCTTTCACTCGTTGTGAAATGGCGAGTTCGCGTTCGAAAGCCTCTCGAGCATGACGTAGCTCGGCAACTGTGGTTGCATCGGGTTCATCCTGGGGTGGTGACTCCTCCGTGACTTCCTCGTCTTTAGATGGCTCGATGGTTGGTAAGGCATTGATTTCGAAGAGAGGAATGATCGTGGGATGATCATCTAGGAAGTCATCGACCTCCTCATCGGCCAATCCGTCGAGCATATGGACCCCTTTCGCGTATAACGGCGAAGTGTTGAGGGCGATGGGGACTCGTTCTTCAGTGATGATTCGGACTTTTGTCTTCCCTCTTCGGAACGAGATCATGTTGCGTTACCAATGTTGCTTGATATTCGCTGTACGCAACCATGGTCGACCTAGTAACATTGGGTAGGCACCTTGTGTCTCTAGTCGTAGCACGACAGCCGAGATCGTGAACATTGCCTTGCCATGATATTGTTTACCGCGGGTGCCTTGCCACGGTTGGTTGTCGGACATTGCGTGGCGTAGTGGCCTGGCTGGTTACATTTAAAACATGTCACGTTGGCCGAGCTGCTGCTGTCCGCTCGGTCTGTGTGTGCAAGTTGTTGTTGTTGATCCTCGGTCTCGTTTGGTGGTGGGTTGTTCTGAGGTGCGTTGGAGTTGCGCTGGTCATGTTGAGGAGCGTCCCGTCGGCAGTTGTGATTAGGTCTTCTATTGTTGCGTGTGTTGCGATTGCCGTTTCGCCGATCCATGCGTGAGTTCCTTCGGTCATACCGATCATCGCGATCGTCATCGTATCGAGCATAATCGTCGTGCCGGTCATCGCGATAATAATCACGACGATTATCATGTTGGTAGTCGTCGTTTCGGCGCCATCGATCCGGGGATCGCGGTTGGTCGTTATCCTGGTCTCGGTAGATATATCGCTCGTCCTGCCGAGAGTATGTATTTCGTGGCTCGATCTGGCGGACCGGTGCCGCCATTGTGTGGTTCAGCATATTATATTCGCACTGCTCGACCGTGTGAGCTTGAGACTGACAGATCGGACACTGTGGTCGATGGGGACATTCGAGGGCCAGGTGCCCTGATCCTGAACACGCAATGCATTGGAGGGCTTGGCGAAACCGATTGTCCTCTTGGGGAAGAGCGTTTTGCAAGGATGTCATCAAGAAGGCCGTGTCGTGCTGGTTCCAATCGAGGGCGAGAACGCGCGCTATGACTTGTTCGATAGTATGGTTGGCGAAATTTGTAAGTGCGAGAGTCGTTGGTAGAGGCTCCCTTAAACTAGATAGGAAAGTGTCCGGTATATGTTGTGCCGAGACATCATCGACCACTTGTCTATAGAGATCCTGGAACCGGATTGTGAACTGCGCGACCGTTTCGTGCGGTTCCTGGCATATAGAGAAGAATTGCCGGAGCAGTTCCCGTTTAGGCACCTCGCGATGAGAAAGTTCAAGGAACTTTGTGCGCACGATTTGGAAAGTGGTGGCCTCTCCTATTTCGAGGCGAGAGTACCATCGTGCGGCCGGTCCATCGAGGGAGAGTGTGAACTCGGCAATCTTCGAAGCATCGATTTCGCCCGGCGTGAGGCAGTGCGTGGAGTGGTTAGCCTGCCACGTGGATATAAAGGCACAGATGTGTGACTCCACGTCAGGTCCGTCGGCATATCGTGGGTATGGGTATGGCATGATGTCGTACTGTGGTTCTTCTGGTAGCACCGGAAAAGGGTTTAGTTCTGGTTGATTGACCTCCGGAGGGCTCGACAGGGGTTCTGGTGGTGAATCAACCCGCGATCGAGTGTCCGGTGGCGAGGATTGCACTGGACAAGCCCCCGATTGATCGGGAAAGGATTTGTCAGTGACCGCCGAGTCGGAAGTTCCTTCGACTGGCTCAGGGCGTCGGACGGGTGGCCGAGACCTCGTGGTGCGAGAGGGCGCCGTAACGGCGGCTGGTGGTTACCTTCAACGAAGTTCGCTGTGCACTCACAGTTGTAACCGGGCATGCCAAATTGTGTTACCCGTTCCTTTGGGTGAACACCTTCGATAGATCTGCGTCTATCAATCTTCTAGGGCATGGTACGTGAAGGCTCGTAACAGAGGCGTCGAGAGAGATACAGGGCTCAGAGAGCAAACACTAGCGAGTTTTTGATAGACGTGGCGGCGTGAAACTCATAGGTATGGATCAAAGCACAGACTCATGCAGCAAAATAGGCACAATTAAGATATATTACTATGGCAGAAAAGGATTACAGAACACGGCCTATGGCCGGTGACCTTACGAGTTTATCTAATTATGAATGACTAAGCTAGTGCTTCCTCCTATAGTTTTCTTCTCTCCCCTCTGAGGTACTGCTCCTCGTTTAAATAACTTTTCCCCTAACACACAACCGATCCATCGGTGGCCCGTGATACTCGGACTCGGCGTTTGCTAATTTCCTAATTTTACATTTCTGTCCTCTGGACAACAAAAGCTATTGAACTCATAAACCATAATCTCTTATCAAAGCCAAAAACCCTAAATTTCTATTGAATCCATATTTAGTTTCTTCTAATCTATTATTCTAGTAATCTCCATAAGCGAAACTTTTGTAATCCCAATCTTCAGATTGATTGTAATCTTTCTTTCCCTTTCTAAATGAAATTTGTCAATCTTTCTTATTTTAGTTAATTCTTAGTACATAAACATACGAATTTGATATCCTCTGGTTGGAGGCCCCGGAGTCTTGCCTCAAGTTCATGAATCCTCGTCGTATTTTCGCGACACTGCCGATCGGGGAGCTCTCGGGCTCGTCGCGCTGTCGTAGTGTAATTCGCACACTACGTGAAAATTCGCACACACGACAAGAGCCGGACGAAGAGGACCCATAAGAAGGACCCAGTGAAAACCGGATAAAGAAAACCGGTGAGAACTGGATGAAGCAGATTCGGCAAGAGCCGGATGAAGAAGGCCGGTGAGAGTCTCTCACCGGATGAAGAGACATATATGTAAATAAAAGAAAATATAAAATATATATATTACATGCATAGGGCAAGATTCGAACCTTGCACCACCATGTTAATAATGTTAAGGCTTACCACTAAACTAACATATTATGAATTGTAAATTTATATTAAACTTTATCCCATGTAAATATTCTAGATATGCATAGTACAAAAAGTTACTCATGCATACACACTCGAGTTAAAAGAAAAGATGGGATAGAAAACTAATCATGCACAAGTAGTTTCGTGGGATTCACGACATAATCTATACTTGTGGGATTCGCAAGTTTATAATAATCTATTCATAATTAAAATCGCCTCAAATTCTTCTTCTTCCTACTCAGAAACCCTAGCGGTTCCCAACAGACTCACGAAACGATCCGGAGCCGAAAGGCACGACACAAGTGGTGAACCCGACGTGAAGACGGGTGGCAAGGAGATGGAGAATCAACAAGAGGCGATGAACATGATGATGATGATGATTGAGCGGATGCAACAAGAGCAACGTGCGATGTCGGAGATGAAGTCGGCAGTAGAGCGGCTTGTGCAACGAAATGGGCAATTCAACGGAAATGATGTGTCACGCTATCTACGTGAATACAAGGCAGAGATGATGCGATGTGGGATACCAGAAGGATTGCAAGTGATATCCTTCAGTCGGGTGGCCATGGATGAGCTACAAGAGAGAACCCACAAGATACGGCAACAAAACCCGACATGGGGGTCCTTTGAAGAAGCTTTACGAGAGGCATATGCCTATGAGAGATCGGCAAGAGTTCGACGAATGGGTTTTATCGGAGAAGACCCACTGAAGTGCAACACAAGCATTCCTAGAGTTTGAGTATCATTTTGCTCAACGCTCGGAGTGGGAACAAAGATTGGTGGGGGAGGGTAAAGTCCTAATGTTTGTAAGATCGATCGATCGGAAAGAAAGGATAGACATCGGGATTGAACTCGAAGATGATGACGGTGGAAATGGCCTTACCGAGGATTGGGATGAAGTCGAAAGAGTTTGCCGAAGACATGATAAGAGGAAGATGAGAATATCATCGGCAACAACATGGGCTATGAGGGATGATCGATTAAGGATAAATGATGTGGCTGATATGAAGGCCGAAATACAATATGATGGGACCACGGGAGAGAGTGTGGAACAAGACATCCTCTTGTCTAGTGAAAGAACGACGACCAAGGATAAGGCCATTAAGCTAAGAGTGGCGAACACCACTTCAAGTGTAGAAGAAGATTTCGGGATACAAGTGTTCAAGACATCGGATGCGAAAGAGGTAAGCATAATCGATGCTTGCATAATTGATGGATATAAAGAGTGTTAGGCGAACTTGATTGAGGAGGTCGCCACGAAAGATGACATCGAATCGGAGGTGGCTATGGACGAATCAATGGCGGATGGCCGTATGAAGACTTTCCCACCACTAGTTCTAGAGATTTCGGCGGTTGTATTCGAAAGACCACGTGAGACCGAAGAGACGGAAGATGGCGGAGAGAAAACGAAGGCTGACGCCGATGCATACGACGGAGAGATTGCCGAGAAGGTGGCTATGGGTGAAACGATGGAGAACGATAATATCGAGGATTCCTGCCCACTACTTCTAGAAACTTCGGCGGTTGTGTTCGAGAAGCAACGTGAGACCGGAGAGACGAGAGGTGGCAGCAAGAAAGGTAAAGTTGGAAGCCGGTTCGGATGGAAGATGATCCGGACGGAATTCCGATCCGAAAAAAAGCCGACCCAAGAGGGGTCGACTTGGTCAAAACCGATCGACCGAATCTGTTTCGGTCGAACGCGAATACGGATGGAAGCTGACCTAGCCGAAAGCCGATCCGACGAGACCGATCCGGAAAGAAGCTAATCCGACTCAATCGGAGGTTGAACCGGTCGAGGCCGATGAATACGAGGAAAAGAAAGCCAACCGAAACTGAAACCGATATATCGAACCCGACCCGGACAAGGGCCGACTCGGTCAAAACCGATCAACCGAGTCCTATTCGGCTGAATATGAATCCGATCGGAGGCCGATCCAACCGAAAACTGATAAGATGAGACCGATCCAGAAAGAAGGTAATCCGACTAAAATGGAGGTTGAAGCAATCGAGATCGGTGAACACCAGGCAAACGCCAAACAGGCACACTACCATAGACAACAAGGGTCAAGCGTATTTGAAGAGTGTTACCAAGGATGAAATCTTAACAAAGACGGTAAGCTCTAACATGAAGATTATCAACTCTAACGCGAGATTATACGACAAAGGTGAACAAAGTGGGAAGCATGGCACATGCACAAGACAAGAAGGGTTATGCTCAAGAGGATCACAAGGAGCCATGAAAACCGGCCATGGCAATGCAAGAAGAGAACAAAGAATATGGTGGAGGAACAAAGAAAACCGGCCATGGTAACTGGGCGGAGCAAGCAACTGAAAACCGGAAACCGGACGGAGCCGGCAACCAAACAGAAACAGAAACCAGGCGGAGCCGGCAACCAAGCACGACCGGCGACGAAACCATACGGGCGGAGACCGGACGGAGAAGACTAACAATCACCGACAACTTCGGCACATACCGGAGGTTATGTGGGTTTGGACGGGGTGAATGTCGTAGTGTAATTCACACACTACGTGAAAATTTACATTTTTGGTCTTTGTGGATGGGACATGGACTACCCGGTGAGAACCGGAAGGAGGAACCGGTAAGGACCGACCCAGTAAGGAGAATCGGTAAGAACCGGATCAAGCAGAACCGGCAAGAGCCGAATGAAGAGGACCCGTAAGGAGGACCCAGTGAAAACCGGATAAAGAAAACTGGTGAGAACCGGATGAAGCAGACCCGGCAAAAGCCAGATGAAGAAGGCCGGTTGAGAGACTCTCACCGGATGAAGAGACATATATGTAAATAAAAGAAAATATAAAAATATATATATTACATGCATAGGGCAAGATTCGAACCTTGCACCACCATGTTAATAATGTTAAGGCTTACCACTATACTAACATATTATGAATTTTAAAGTTATATTAAACTTTATCCCATGTAAATATTCTAGATATGCATAGTACAAAAAGTTACTCATGCATATACACTCGAGTTAAAAGAAAAGATGGGATAGAAAGCTAATCATGCACTTGCAGTGTGCATGAAAACTAAAGTTAGAAACAACATGTTAGATAAAGCATATAGTCTATAGTTAGAGAAAAAGCATGGATTGTTAAGACTCTCTCATCACTACCGGTGTGTGTAAGGTCCCGACAACACCTCTTGCCGTCTTCCTCTCACCGTAGTTCGACCTCCATGTCGGATTCTTCTGCTTGTCACGTTCACCTGCCGCCACCGATCTCTCCTATGGGACTCACGCCGGGGCTCGGGTCGACCGCGGGATCGGTGTGAGGATCTCCGTAGACTGCCCCTTCGCCTTTGTCCCCTCGCCGCCATTGTTCATCACTCTAGGTCTCACGCAGGCTCTCGGGCCGACCGCCGGAGTCTCTAGAACCAGTGTGAAGGATCCTCTTCGGGCTCGTCGTATATCGGACCCTTATCCCGAGTATTCCTTCTCCGCATGTCGAGAGGGTGGCTCACTCCACACCCTCTCCCGTGGTACCGACCTATCGTGTTCCCGGCATCTTCGTAGGCCTGCTCCATCCTCCCTCCCGGATCGCTTATCCGGAAGTCCGTTCCGCCATTCTCTGGATTGTCGGGTCCCGTTTTCCTGCCGCCATCATTCTCTCCTATAGGACCCACGCCGGCTCTCGGGCCGACTGCCGGATCGGTTTGAGGATCTCCATAGGACCGGTCTTCGTTCTCCGCTTCGTCCCTTGTACTTCTCCCGAACTTGTCGTCGTTGATCCCCTTTTTTACGCTTCCCCACCATCTCCCTTCTATTTCGGTCTCACATTGCCATGTTGCCTTGAACTGCCGAAGTCTCTAGTCAAGATGTGGGGAACAATTTCGTAACGATTCCGGACGACCCTTTTAGTGGTGTCTTTGGATAGCATCCGCTATTTGATCAGCCAAGCCGCTCCTGGGCTTAATTCTCCAAAGTCCGGAGTTTCGGCTCCGATGCCGATCCTACTGGACTCGTTCTGAACCACGACCGGATCGTTCTCTAACCGAATCGTAGTGCCGCGCGGTTCGGTCCCCGGTTGGGTCGTTTCTTGGTCTCTTCTTCGACCTTTTCACGGGCCATTTCCCATCCATCTTCGCTGGCATCGTGCCAGGACTCCTCCATACTGTCATCCATCTCCTTGGTCTCACATGGGTGTAAGGGCCCGAATGCCGAGTTCTCCGGAATCGGTCTCGAGGGGTCTTGTCCATTCCTTCCCCATATCGTCTCGCTGGTGTTTCTCGGTCTCTCGTGGCCCGCCTTCCTCCTGTTGGGACTCACGTGGGCACTCGGGCCCGACTGCCATCGTCTCAGGAGCAAGTGTGGGAAGACACGTTCAATCGCCCGTCCTATGTACGCCCTTCTCTGTAGCCACTGGCTCCTCGTGGTTGGTGGTCGTCTCCTTACCAATCGTGCAAGCCCTGCATGGGCTTGCTTCTCCAATGTCCAGAGTTCCGGGCTGACGTGCCCGGAAGCGCTGGTCCCGACGTTCAGATTCTGCGATCTGTATCTAGGCCTTGTTCTTGTCCGTTTTATCTCCACAAGCTGAGAGGGCGTTTTGTTTCGCACCCTCTCTCGTGGTACCGTGGTACCGATCTTCTGCCTTCTCGTGGGCCACGTCCGTCTCCTTAGCATCGGTTTGTGGCCTCGATCTTTTCCCTTCCTCGACCATTGCCTCGAGAGTTGCGTACGCCTTCGCAATCCTGGCCCTAAAGTCGAGCCTTGCTGACTCTCTTTGTCGTTTGACCTCTTCCCGCAGTGTCGTTTGACCTAGCCTTCTCAGCCCGTTCATCATCTAGCCGTTGGCATACCTTTCCGACTTTCAATCAGTCCTCCGTAAGGCCATTCACTCCATCATCATCTTTGACCTCAATCCCGATGGCCTCCCAATCCATTCGGTCGATCGACCTAACAAACAATAGGACTTTGTCCGCCCCCACCAAACCTTGCTCCCGCTCTGGGAGCCGAGCAAGCCATCGCTCGAACTCTCGGAACGCCTTCGTTGTGCCCTGGTAGGTCTTCGCCGATGCCACCCACTAGTCGAAGCTGTGTCATCCCCGGCTCTTTCGCCGTCCTCCATATGCTTGCAGGAGCGCCTCTTCGAAAGCCTCCCACGAACTATGAGCTTCTCGGAGCTCCTTCACTTCCGCGTGCACACGGATGGCGACGAACCGACAAAAGAACTCCAGCCTCAACACCTCGTCTACGTCTCGCTCCTCGATTTCTACGTTGTAGGCTTCCAAGTAGAATGGGACTTTGTCCCCGTTGAAACGACTGACTCTTTCGACAAGCCGGTCAATAGCTTGTTGCGTCGTCTCTCTTCTCATTGTTGCTCTTCCAAACTCCCTCACCGCTTCGACAAAAAGATGTGCAAAGTTGTCTTCTTCCAACTCCATTCTCCCTTGCTGCCCTTCACGTCGGGTTCACCAAAGATGTCGCGTTATTACGCGCGTGGGTGTACAAGGGGCGGGACCACGGGGGTCACGGACGAGGGAGGAAAGGATGCCGAGAAAACCGACTTCGGACACAACCCGGAGGAAACCGAACACGAGAGAGAGAGAGAGAAAGAAACGGGAGAGAGCATGTGCTCACCGCCGACTCTTATGCACAGGAAACGAAGGGAAATAAACACACCCGACACCAACAGAGACGCAAATATGCACAACCTGTTTATATATATGATTACTATAGAAAGTAGCGTGCGGAAGCAAGTATGAAGACCGAATAGAAGGGAGGAAACTCAAGTTTAATGGAGAGCTTGAGCTTACACGGTATACGCAGGAGAGACACAGAGAGAGAGAAACACAAAAAACTATATTCAACACTCTATTCACCACTCTCTGTCCATATGTGTGTTCAATGAACACTTTTATACAAGTCCTAGAAGGACTGACCGAAGTACTGACAATACTTCAACACTCATTAAGAGCTCCTACACTAACTCCCAAATATATTCCTCACGGAATATCTTTCCTAACGGCCTCCCGGTTTACGCACTCGGCCTAACCGATCGGTCCCAACCGATCCGGTCCTCGGCTTCTTCAGCCGATCCAGCCGATGTTGAGCTTGTCTCTCAACACTCCCCCTCAAGCACAACTCGAGGCTCTTCGGGATCCTCGGACTTAGAGCTCCGGTTCCTCCTGGCTTCACGCCTCGCTCGCGCTCCTCAACCTGTTCGACTCCGCGCGCTTCGACCCTTCCGGTCGGCTTGTTTGCTTATGCGGCCATTATCAGCTCTTCTGTTGTTGTGGTGTTGACGCTTCTCCTGCTACCTTTTCTTCCGCTTGGGCCTCGGTTGATTCAGTGTATCTGAATCAAACATCCGAACCGATTCGGCTACCTCCAATCGGTTTTCGCTCTCGTCCAAGTTGGCTGTCTCCAACTCGTCTTCGGTCTTCTCGCCCTCGATGGCGTCATCTCCCCCATGCGTGGTTGGCTTCAGCTCTCTCCTTCGGCTGCTCCCCTTTTGTCCGCTTCCGGACTTCTCCGCGGGTCCGCCCTCGGCTTCTTCAGCCGATCCGAAGTCGAACTCGACAACCGACTCGGTGTCGCGGTCTCCGCTCCTTTCCTGCTGCCTTGCTTGGTCGTTCGGGACTATTCTCCCCCTCAAGTTTGGCACGTCGAGGTGATGCAAACCGAGCGCACCTGAGAATTGCCGCAACTTGTCCAGACCAAGAGGCTTGGTGAAGATGTCGGCAATCTGCCGATCCGTTGGCACATCTTGAAGTTCGACTTCACCGGAAAGGACACGCTCACGGATGAAATGGTAGAGCACCTCAATGTGCTTGGTCCGTGCGTGGAAAACGGGGTTCTTCGTGAGTTGGATGCTGCTGAGGATGTCGCAGTAGATCGTCGTCGGATCTAACACCTCCGCTTGCAGGTCTTTAAGTAGCCGCTTCAACCATATGGCTTCGTATGTCGCGACAGCCGTTCCTCGGTACTCAGCTTCGGTGCTCGAGAGTGCAACTGTTGGCTGCTTCTTACTGCTCCACACGATCGCGGCACTCCCGAGGGAGAACGCGTATCCAGACGTGGATCGGCGATTGGCGGCGTTGCCATCCCAATTAGCATCGGTGTAGCCAACTAACTGCGCGGCTGCACCGGTCCGATATAGCAGTCCACGGTCCTTAGTGCCACTTACGTATCGCAGTACGCGTTGCGCACACTGAAGGTGCTCCTCGGTAGGTCGCGCCATGAACTGACTGATCACCCCGACCGGATAACTGAGGTCAGGTCGGGTGATAGTCAAGTATATGAGGCTTCCGACAATTTGTTAGAACCTCGTCGGGTCGCATACCTCCCCGTATCGGGACGAAGCTTGACGGTTCTGTCCAGAGGAGTTGAGACTAACTTGCAGTCGGCCATCCCGAATTTGAAGAGCATACTCAGCACGTAGTGACGCTGGCTGATCAATATGCCTTCGGGGGTACGGTGTCGTGAAGAAAACCGTCCACAAGCGGAATCGGTGCGCCGGAGCATAGGAACCGGCTCTTCATACACGTACGCCTTGTGTTGTACATAGGAGAGAATTAGGGACATGGGAGATCCTAGGTAGGTAGATTCGGTAGGTAGGAAGTTAATAGGAAACGGCTCCCTTCTTGCCTATAAAAGGAGGGAGATGAGGAGGAGGAGGGGATCGCGAAGTAAGAGAGGACGAAGTGCTGTCGGATTGTGGGCCGAAGGCTTCTCTCTCTTCCAAACTCCATAGCTTCTTTCTGCGCAGGTTTCGGGAGGCTCGCGCTGCTCTGAGGAATGCCCGAGTGCTTCCGGCAGCACCTCCAACCTACTCCTTTCTTTTTGTGCGTTTACGAACAGGCATCGGCATCTGTTCGCCGGCCTGTTCGGTTGTAACCGACTTCGTGTTCTTGTTGTTTGTCTTTGTTAATACATACATACATTCGTGTCTATCTGTGTCGCTGTCCCACTCGCGTCTTTGTGTCCAAGGGCCGTGTCCCTGCGAATCTACGCTCGCATGTAGTGGGTTCCCTTCTCCTTTCACTCTTGCTCTTCGGTACAAGACCCCCGAGGTCCCGCCTCATTCCACGCATCCGCGAGGAATACCTCGACATCTTTGGTGAACCCGACGTGAAAGAGGCGGCATAAGAGCAGAAGATGAAGGGGTCGGATCTTGCAGAGGCCATGGCTTCGGCCGTAGATCGGATATTGAGCGCATGCGAGGGCTCCGGCGCCCTCGACAGAGCCATTGAGGCGGTCGTCGGTACGATCGGCCGGTTCAGCGGAAAGGATGCCACGAAGTATTTGGCCTCCTACAGGGCAGAAATGCTAATGCGGTGTCGTGAAAATACGACGAGGATACGCGAACTTGAGGCAGGACCCCGGGGCCTCCGACCGAAGGATAATCACATGTGTACGTTTATATTTTTAACAAATAACGGAAAGAAGAAATTTAATAATTTTCATTAACAAAGGAAAAAGAAATTACAATATGTCCCAAGATTTGGATTTAGAAGTTTTAGGTTTACTAAGATTAATAGAAAAGAAAAATTAGGGGTTTTGGTAGATATCGCTTCCGTAGGGAAGATTAGGATTAGGTTATATGAGTATTATGGCTTCCGTAGGGAAGATTAGGGTTTTTGAGTGTCATGGCTTCTCTAGGGAATTTTAGGGTTTATGAGAGTTATGGCTCCCTAAGATAAGGGAGTTGAGAAGGACAAGAAAAATTAAGATAATATGGAGAGTCTCCGTGTAGAAAAAGTAATGGAATAAATATGGAGTTCTCTCTTGATCATAGCCTTTTCACTTTTTGTTGCATGGCCTCTACTTTTAGTTGCCTAGCTTTTTCTTTTGGTTGCATGTGACTGTCCACATGACCTTTACTTTTTCCCATGCACTCCCTTCTTTAGTTGCTTGCGTCCACATGGCCTTTACTTTAGTTCTCTTCACTTTACTTTAGTTTGTTGCTTGATCCAATCTTTCGTCCGTCCGCGTCCAACATCGTCCGGTAGCCGGTTCCATTTTGCTTGCCGGTCGGTTCCGGTTCCGATTTTGTTTGCCGACCGGTTCCGGTTTTGCTTGCTGGCAGGTTTCCGGTTTTGCTTGCCGGCCGGTTCCGGTTTTGCTTGCCGGCCGGTTTCCGGTTTTGCTTGTCGGCCGGTTCCGGTTCCGGTTCCGGTTCCGGTTTGCTTGCCGGTTCCGGTTCCGGCTTGCTTGCCAGTTCCGGTTCCGGTTTGCTTGCCGATTCCGGTTCCAGTTTTGCTTACCGGCCGGTTTCCGGTTTTGCTTGCCGGCCGGTTTCCGGATTTAGGGAATTTGGCCACTATCATCCATCAAGACAAAGTGGCCAAAGTGCTCTTAGCACAAATGAAAAATGAGGGAGCTCAAGGTGTTTATATAGCCAGGGCCTTAACTTTCCTATCTATGTGGGATAGTTCTAATTTCCCTATCTTCTTAAACTTTATTTTCTCATAACTTGATATGTATTTCTCCATTTTATATATAGTAAAATACGTTTTGAATCTCCTGAGTATATCCATCTTTCTATAGTAAACTACTAATCTAATCTATAATAATTATTTCATTATTTTTTTACATAGTGTGTGAAGAGTCACACGACAGCGGGACATTCCGGAAGAGAGGCGTCTTGCCGGGTTCCCTCGAGTGGCGATGCCGAGCATCCATGCGGAGGTGCTCGAGGTACGGGCGGAGAGCCGTACCTGGGAGGAGTTCGAAGGCCGACTCCTAGAAAAATACGGGTTGGACGATGCGCTCCGGCTTTCGAAACGGGACTTCATGGAATGGGTGGAGTCCCCCGGCAAGGGAAGAAACGCGTCGGCACTCCTCCGGGAGTTCGAAGAACGCTTTGCGCGCCTTTCGGCGCTTGACTAAACCGTTCTGGATACGAGCCGGGTCCTACTGTTCGTCAAGTCGGTGGACGAGCGGGACCGGGATCAAGTCGACTCCTTACTGGAAACCGAAGACGGGCTGACGACCGACTGGGCTGCGGTTAAGAGAGTCTGTGGCCGTTTCGACAAACGGCGAGAATGGGCTGACAACGGGGCGGTTGGTGCGGGCTCTGTCATAGCAAGGAGGCTTGAACCGGCACCGCAAGGGCGAAGGGTAGAAACCCGAGAATGGCTCGAAACCGGTCCGGCTTCGACCGGCATGGTCAGTGGCTCGTCCGGAGGAGCAGTGTTGGAGGAGTTGACGCGGGCGATAAAGGATCTCCAAATCGCCCAGACTCGAAGGGAAGGCGGTGAACTGGCTTGTGACCGACGACCGGTAGCAGGGAACAGGTGCATGTGGTGCGACGAGGTCGGCCACATCCGGAAGGACTGCAGCGATTTCGCAGAAGCGTTGAGGAACCGGGTGGTATACCTGTGGGAAGGCCGGGTGCACGCCGGCGACACCAGAAGGGCCTTGAACCGAAACGACGGGTGAGGAGGAATGAAGAGACTGATGGAAGAGGCAGCGGCCCAACACATGGAGGCCATCCACTACTCGGCATCGGCCGGCATTCGGGTCGGGGGTAGCGAGGCCCGAAAGGAGGGCAAAGACGGATTCTGGTTGGCAATGCTGGAAGGTCTTGCCGGCGCACGGCTAAGGAAAGATGAGACGGACCGCGCTGAGAGACGGGTCCGGGAAATAACCGGGTGGAGCGATCCGGTCGAGGAGAAGACAAGCTTCATAAAAGCCGCCTGCCGGAACTACAAGGCTCTGGTAGAAGACAAACGAGTGGGGAAAGCCGGAGTGGCCGGGCCCTCACAACGGTACGAGACCCGATTCGGGCAACAACGGAACGATGTCGGTGGGTCCAGCTCGCAAGATAACCCCAGGAAGGGCGGATACCGACTGGGGACGGAAATAGAAATGACTACGGACCTACGAAAGGTCCTAGAAGAACGGATCCTCGACAGCAAAGTGGAGCTGTCATTGCGAGATGTGCTAGGGATCGCCAAGAAGGAGTTCCATGACTCCATTGTGGACCTGGTGAAACGGAAGAGGCTGTCGACGGAGACGGAACCGGACAGACCGGTGGAGGTGCGGACGACGCACATCGACGACATGGCGCTGGAAGATGAGTGGGCGGAGAGCCACTATTCAAGGCCGCACTGGGCCCGAGCGACCACGGAGACCCCGGTAAAGATCGGAGATGTTCAGGAACCGGTGGTGGCATTGGTGGACCACGGTTCGGAAATAAACCTGATGTCCATGAACTTCTATAAGAAGGGAAAGTGGCCAATCAACACCAAGCACGGGTGGAAGATACGGGCGGCGACGCGCGCCACCGAGGAACTGCACGGGGCCTGCCCGAACATGCGAGTCAAGATTGGCGACGTCGAGATTGACCAACACTTCTTCGTACAGGAGACGTCCTCGCACCCGGTCATATTAGCGGAACCATACATCATGGCGGCGCGGATGGAGGCCAAGGTGCTAGACAACGGTTCGGTCTACGCGAGGGTCAAAAGCTAGGACGGGCGCCATTCGGTCCAATTTCTGACGGTGCGACCGAACCACGAGCGAAACCGCGAATCCCTCGGTGGCGAGAACCGGGAGGATTTTTAGAGAGGGCTGCCAAGGCGTGGGGCCGAGACAGTCCGGACACTCGGGAAAGACACCAGGTGTCGAATACAAGTGTATAATGGACGTATTCACACTATCCCTTTGTATAGCTCAAGTTTGGGCCATTTGTGTAATTAGCATAAATGGTAGTTGCCCTAAGTCGGTCACTATATAAAGTGACCTAGTAACCTTTTTGTAAGGTTGTTGTTGTATTATTGTTTCTATTGAATAGAAAGTCTTTTGTGCCTTCTCTCTCTCTCTCTCTCTGTGCACGATCTTGGAAACTGCCATACGCAGGTACTCAAACTCGAATAGAATGCTTCTAGATCTTCCGCATTGATGGCCTCCTTTATCGACTAAAAGAGACGTCTGATTCGACCACCCCAAAGTACAAGGCCAGATTAGTTGCGAAGGGCTTCCGACAAGAATATGGCGTCGACTTCGACGAGATTTTTTCACCAGTGGTGAAAATGACAACCCTTCGTTTTCTACTCGGCGTAGTGGCAGCCGACAACTTGGAGCTGATTCAGCTAGATGTCAAAACAGCCTTCCTCCATGGTGATCTTGAAGAGGAAATTTATATGGAGCAACCAAAAGGCTTCGTGGCACCTGGCCAAGAACATCTAGTCTGCCGACTCAGGAAGAGTCTATATGGCCTCAAACAGGCACCGCGACAATGGTACAAGAAGTTCGACGACTTCATCCAATCGATCGGCTTCTCAAAAAGCGATGAGGACCATTGTCTTTTTACCAACACAGCTCAAGATGGATCACCCATCTTCCTCATCATCTACGTGGACGACATGCTAATTTCTGGACGCCACGCGGGCGAACTTGCCGATCTCATTCGGCAACTGCGGTTGAAGTTTGCCATGAAGGACCTCGGTCCGGCACGACACATCCTTGGCATGAAAATTAGTCGGCATCGCGATAAACGACATCTTTTTTTGTCTCAAACCGACTATATCGGACGTGTCTTGGAACGCTTCAACATGAAATCAGCCAAATCTGCTTCAACCCCGCTCCCCATGAATCTTCGGCTCTCTAAGCGAGACTGCCCGACATCCGGACCGGAGGGGGAAGATATGAAGTCGGTACCGTATGCACCGGCAGTCGGCTCCCTTATGTACCTGATGGTCGCGACACGGCCTGATATCTCTCATGCCGTAGGAGTCGTTAGCAGATTTATGCACAATCCTGGCCGATCGCATTGGAACGCAGTCAAGCATGTGTTCAAATATCTGGCTGGCACAAAAGACCACGGCATTCTTTTCGGTCCGAACCGAACCTCAGGCGTAGTCGGTTACACCGACTCGGACTTCGCCGGCTGTATAGACAGTCGGAAATCAACAACTGGATACTGCTTCAAATTCGGCAATGGAGCAATTTCGTGGAAGTCGAAACTTCAGGAGTGCACAGCGACCTCAACGACCGAAGCAGAATATGTAGCTGCGTCCGACGCTGCAAAAGAAGCTTTGTGGCTCGGCCGGCTGGCGCACACGTTTCGGCAAGTCGACCATGACTCGGCTCTAGTTGTCTATAGCGACAGTCAAGGTGCTGTTGCCTTGTCGAGAAATCCGGTTCACCACAACGCCTCCAAACATATCGACGCTCGATATCACTTCGTTCGGGACTGCGTCATTTTAGGGAAAATCGGTCTAGAAAAAATATCCACAACCGACAATGTCGCAGATGGAATGACCAAGTGTCTTTCGGCAGACCGCTTTCGGTCCCTTCGGCATCAGATGGGCGTAACGACAAACCAGTCCGGTTAGAGCCGGACACAGCACAGGATGGTTTCGGACAACCGACATCAGTTCCTTAATGATCGGCTTCAACTCTTCCGACCCGACCAGTTCGGTCTTCTGCCTTCGGACCCTGCCGACTTGAACAAAAACTGATATGTCCGAGAACCTAGGTTTATACCTGTAATTTTAGATAACCCATGTATACGCCCATTACGGGGGAGTGTCGAATACAAGTGTATAATGGACGTATTCACACTATCCCTTTGTATAGCTCAAGTTTGGGCCATTTGTGTAATTAGCATAAATGGTAGTTGCCCTAAGTCGGTCACTATATAAAGTGACCTAGTAACCTTTTTGTAAGGTTGTTGTTGTATTATTGTTTCTATTGAATAGAAAGTCTTTTGTGCCTTCTCTCTCTCTCTCTCTCTCTGTGCACGATCTTGGAAACTGCCATACGCAGGTACTCAAACTCGAATCGAATGCTTCTAGATCTTCCGCATTGACGGCCTCCTTTACAACACCACGACTGTACGATAGAACCGAAACCGAAGGAACCCTGTACGATAGGTAGGAAATTTTGCTTCTCCAACAACGGAGGGTGTATGATAGTCGGCATCGTTGGCCGAGAAAAGACAAGGGCGGAAGTGCGACTTCGAGCGTGCGGAGTTCTCAGCCCGGACGAGGAAATCAGCGGAGCCGTGGAGGCGGTCTCCTTCGACGATATCTTGGGGATGCTGAGGAAGGTAGCCGGAGAAGACCTTAACGAAGATCGGACGATACCGGTATGTTCCGAAGAGATGTACGAAGTCATCGCGAACTTCAGCCAGGGGCTCCGGTCAGATCGGACGGCCCGAGTTAGCACGAAGTACAAGACTGTGGACCGGAAGGTAAGGCCAGTCGCGGCACCCTTACCAGAGGGCAGCGAGTCCCGAATCAGAGGTGTTGCGTCGGACCCCAGTTTACGAGATCCGGCCTGCATAGGACACACCTTCACCGACGGGACGCTCCAGGAGCTCAAAATCGGTGGGGGCGGGTTCCTACTACAGGCGGAGGAAGACCGGTTTCGGAGAATGCTCGGAAGGCACGGGAAAGCCTTCGCATTCTCACTGGAAGAGATCGGGTGCGTAGACCCGACAATCGTGGAGCCGATGGTGATATTCACGGTACCGCATGTGCCATGGAATCTCAAGCCGATTCCGGTACCAAGAGCTCACATCCCGGAGTTGATGGAGCTATTGAGGCAGAAAGTCGACATGGGCATTCTCGAACCGTCGAGTGCCCCATACTTGAACCGATGGTTTACCGTACCGAACAAAAACGGAACATTGCGCTTCATTCAAGACCTGCAGCCGGTCAATAGAGTGACCATTCGGAACGCAAGGATCGGACCGACCATAGACGAGTTTGCGAAGGCCTTCGCCGGAAGGTCCATTTATTTGGTCGGTGATCTGTACTCGGGGTACGACCAGTTCCAGCTAGCCGTGGAGAGCAGAGACATTACGACGATGCGAACTCCCCTCGGCCTAGTGCGAATGTGTACCCTGCCACGAGGAGGGACCAACTCGGTGGCCCACATGGTGAATGCAATGAACAAGGTACTGAGGGATTGCATCCCGGACATCACCATGCCATTTCTGGACGACATCCCGATAAAGGGGTGCCCGGTGGAAGAGAAGGACGAGGCAGTCGGGCCGGACGGATGCCGGCGATTCGTGGCAACACACATCGACGACTGCGAGAAGGTGCTACAAAGGCTAGAGGATGCAAGGCTCACCTTCTCCGGGGAGAAATCGGCCTTCGGGCAATCAGAAATCCTGGTGGTCGGACACCTATGTGGACCATATGGTCGGAAGCCGTCTCCGGCAAAGGTAGAAGCCATCTCCGCGATGAAGACCGACTGTAGCTCGGTTACGGAAGTTCGGAGGTTCCTGGGGGCATGCGCATTCTACCACATATGGATCCCGCATTACGCCCACGTTGTGGAGCCGCTATACGGGTTGCTGAAGAAAGGGCGAAAATTCGAGTGGTGAGACGAGCACAGGAGTCGGTCCGGAAGCTGAAGGAAGCTCTTGCGGCAGCACCGGCGCTCCGGAAGGCTATCTACGAGAAGGGTACCCCGGTATACATAACGGTGGATACGAGTCCGACCGGGATCGGATGGCTCGTCAACCAAGAAGACGAGGACGGCACCCGGTTCCCGATCCGATTCGGCGCAAAGGTCCTCAGTGAGCGACAGCGAGGGTACGCCCAGGTTAAACGCGAACTCTGGGGTATCGTTTCGGCAGTAAAGGCCAACAAAGACTACCTGATCGGGACAGAAGTGATTATCGAGACGGATTGCCTGCCAATTCTCGGCATGGTTTCCGGATTCGCGACACCGGACCTGGCGATGCTCAGGTGGATAGCGTACATCAAGTCCCTGGACCCGGAAATACGGTACATTTCCGGAAAGGACAACGCCATGGCCGACATGCTTTCGAGGGCAAGGTTTGATGACAAGGGCGGCATGGTTTCGGAGGACGAAGAAGTCGGCGTGGACTTCTTCGAGGCGGCGTACGTGACGACCGATGGGACGAGCAGTCCGGCACTTAACAACTTCGACGAGAGCCAGTACGACAGCGAGTGGCTCCAGATCGGTGGATTTTTTAGGACAATGACGCCGGATGCGTCATGGACGAAGGACAAGGCCAACCAAATCTGGAAGAAAGCTTACCGATTCTTTCTCCGGGACAGATACTTATGGAAGCACCCGAAGAAGAGGAACGGCGTCCTGCTCCGGGTGGTGGCGTCCTGCTCCGGCTTACCACGACAGCCCTTGGACTGGTCACCGTGGAACGTGGGCCACGTTCGAGAAGATAAAGGGGAAGTACCGGTGGCCGAGACTGTACCGGGACGTGCATCGGTTCGTGACAACTTGCGAGAGCTGTCAGATGCACTCCGTAGTCCGACATCGGGACGAGCTTCACCCTACGTACCCTCCGACCATCCACTTCAAATGGATGGTAGACCTGGTGACGATGCCGATGGGAGTAGGACAGATGCGGTATCTGGTCCTGGCTTGGGAAGATCTGACGAACCAGGTAGAAGGCCGAGCCCTTCAGAACAAAACGACCGCGGCCTTATGTCGGTTCCTGATTGAGGACGTGATATGCCGGTACGGGTGCGTCGGGAAGATCGTGGCTGATCGCGGGGAGTTGGACGCCGAAGAGGCCAAGGAGCTGTTCGACCGGCTAGGAGTCAAGCTCTCGCTTACCACTGCGTACAACCCGGAGGTGAATGGGAAGGTGGAGCACGGACACGGACCGATCGTCAAGGCGTTAGTTCGGGCATGCGGGGGGTAAGTCGGGAACTGGCCGTGGCTGTTGCCTTACGCGTTGTGGGCTGACTGAACTACGCACAGTTCGGTAACCGGATTCATGCCGGCAGAGCTCATGTTTGGGCAGAAGCCAGTCATGCCGATGGAATGTACGATCTCCTCGTGGGCAACCGTGGACTGGCAAGACGAGATGAGCCGGGAGGAACTGCTGGCGGAAAAGCTTCGGGAAGCAAGGATGAGGAACAAAGCCCAGTTCGACCGAACGCACCGGCTCCGACCAAAGAAGATCGAGGAAGGTGACTGGGTGCTAGTCTACGACAGCAGCCTCGACAACCAGCCCCGAGCGACACGGAAGTTCGCAAGAAGGTGGTTCGGGCCTTACGTGGTACAAAGCGCCAACGACAACGGGACGTACCATCTGGCAGAACTCGACGGCACGAGAATGGCGATACCGGTAGCTGGGAAGCGGATCAAAGCGTTCAAGAAGCGTCACGACGACGAGCCGGATCCGGATAACCTGGACCGGGACGACGAACGATCCGAAACCGTGGAAGAACCGACGGGCGGGGAATGAAGGCTGGACCGGTTTTCTCCATCCCAACTCAATTTGGCGCATGCCGGTGGATGCGCGGTTAGGTGGGGGCGGATGTCGTGAAGAAAACCGTCCACAAGCGGAATCGGTGCGCCGGAGCATAGGAACCGGCTCTTCATACACATACACCTTGTGTTGTACATAGGAGAGAATTAGGGACATGGGAGATCCTAGGTAGGTAGATTCGGTAGGTAGGAAGTTAATAGGAAACGGCTCCCTTCTTGCCTATAAAAGGAGGGAGACGAGGAGGAGGAGGGGATCGCGAAGTAAGAGAGGACGAAGTGCTGTCGGATTGTGGGCCGAAGGCTTCTCTCTCTTCCAAACTCCATAGCTTCTTTCTGCGCAGGTTTCGGGAGGCTCGCGCTGCTATGAGGAATGCCCGAGTGCTTCCGGCAGCACCTCCAACCTACTCCTTTCTTTCTGTGCGTTTACGAACAGGCATCGGCATCTGTTCGCCGGCCTGTTCGGTTGTAACCGACTTCGTGTTCTTGTTGTTTGTCTTTGTTAATACATACATACATTCGTGTCTATCTGTGTCGTTGTCCCACTCGCGTCTTTGTGTCGAAGGGCCGTGTCCCTGTGAATCTACGCTCGCATGTAGTGGGTTCCCTTCTCCTTTCTCTCTTGCTCTTCGGTACAAGACCCCCGAGGTCCCGCCTCATTCCACGCATCCGCGAGGAATACCTCGACAACAGATCACTTAGATCCCAAGGAAGTAATGAAGGTCCCCCAGATCCTTCATGTCGAACGATGCCACAAGCTAGAGCTTCACACGGTCGATTTCACGTAGGTCGGCGCCGGTGATGACCAAGTCATCAACATATAGTAAAATACTAACCAGTCCGAGTCGACGTTTCCGGATGAACAGGGAAGAGTCCGATTTTGACGTGACGAAGCCCATCCGACGCAGTTGTTGCGTGATCTTCGCGTGCCAGGCACGTGGGGCTTGCTTTAGTCCGTAAAGGGACTTCTTCAGTCGGCATACTGCCGAGGAGTTCATTCCGGAGTGAAATCCAGGGGGCTGTACCATGTATACTTGTTCCTCAAGGTCACCTTGCAGGAACGCATTCTTTACATCCATTTGATGTAGGTGCCACCCCTTGGCCACGGCTACTGCGAGCAAAACATGGACGGTCGTCATTTTCGTGACCGGCGCAAATGTCTCATCGTAGTCGATGCCGTGTTTCTGCGCGTAGCCCTTTGCCACTACCCAAGCCTTGTACCGGTTGACCGAGCCATCGGTGTTGTACTTGACCTTGTACACCCACCTACACCCGATCGGTTTTACCCCTCTTGGTGCGTCAACCAGGTCCCAGGTCTCGTTCTCCGCCAATGCGTGCATCTCTTCCTCCATCGCGGCGCGCCAATTCGCGTCCTTCGCCGCTTCTGCGTAGCTCTCCGGCTCACGCACTTCCGCTACACGGGTCATGTACGCATAATGATGCGCCATGTACTCGTTGTATCCGAACCGCAAAACAAGATTCTTCTGGTGGGTAGATCGGCGTAATCTCATGTTAGCCGATGTCGAGGCCTTCTCGGTCGATGTGGTCCTCACCTTTAAAGACCCGTCACCGGTTCCCTCGGAGTCGGACTCGCGTCTGTCTGACTCGTTCCTATCCGTGCCGGAATCCGACACCTTCTTCTTCCCTTTCTCTTTGCGCGTAAGCCGTCTCCTCGGCTTCCTGCGCGGGGAATGCACGGCCGAGTCTCCACTACTCGCCGGTTCTTCATCAGACTAGTCGTACCGACTCAGTCGTCCAATCGGTCCACTTAAACGGAGTGAAATCGAACTCTCTTCGCGGGTCTCGATTTCGGGCTTATCCGGAGGCATCTCGGCCTCGCTGACCTCATCGTCAGAGCTCGGATTGGAGTCGGGGTTCGGAGTCGGGGGCTAGTACCAGGACGCGGACTCGTCAAACACAACGTCGCGGCTGACACGTGCTTGTTTGGTGCGAGGGTTATAGCACTTATAACCCTTCTGCTCGTCTGAGTAACCGACCAAGATGCATTTCTCGGCCTTTGCGTCCAGCTTCTCCTTTTCTCCTTCGGTACATGCACATACGCAATGCTACCGAACACCCTCAAGTGTCGCAAGTTCAGCTTCGTTCCGAAATACAGCTCGTGCGCCGACACTTTGTCTCCGATCCGGTTCTGGATGTATACCGCGGTCCTTACCGCCTCGGCCCAGTAGAACTTGGGCAAGCTCTTCTCTAGCATTGCCCGTGCCGCTTCCAGAACTGACCGATTCTTCCTCTCGGCCCCGCCGTTTTGCTCCGGCGTGTATCTACAACTAAATTCGCGCCAAATTCCCATTTGTTGTAGATAACCGTTGAATTGACCGGAGAAGTACTCTTTCCTGCCATCCGACCGCAGGCACTTGATCTTTCGTCCCGTTTCCGTTTCCACGAACCCTTTGAGGTCCCGAAAACAGTCGAAGACTTCGCTCTTCCTCTCAATGAGGTAGATCCATGTGTGCCGCGTGTGGTCGTCGATGAAGGAGACGAAATATCGGCTCCCGCCAAGACTAACGTTTTGTGCCGACCCCCATACATCGGAGTGTATAAGGTCGAGCTTATTCCGGCTCCAGTTTTGCTCGTTGGGGAAAGGAAGTCAGTGTTGCTTCCAGAGCTAGCAGGCTTCACAAATTTGTGCCTTTCGGCCACTAAATTTGGGCAATCCGAACACTACCTGTTTCGACTGCAGATCTTGAAGCCGCTGGTAGTTGACGTGGCTTATCCGCTTGTGCCACAAGTCGATGTCCGACTCGGATTTTTGTCCCTTTGCGAACATTGCGGTGCTGCCGTCAGTGGATTCGAGAATGAACATCCTCCCATCTCTGCGCCCTTGCGCAATCACACGGCCTTCTTCCTCAATGAAGCACCTGAGGTGTGTAAACCGAACCTCCATCCCTTGGTCGACGATCTGTCTGACCGAGACCAAGTTTTTCGTGATTGTCGGAACGTGCATCACAGTCATGAGTATCCCTTTTTGCCCGACATGGCTAAGGGGAACTTCTCCGACATTCGCGATCGGATGCGAAGTGTCGTCTCCTGTTGCGACTACTCTAGGTTGTATCGGTTTTTTAAGGTACGAGAACCACTCCTTATGGCTCGTCATGTGGTTTGACGCGCCGGAGTCTACGTACCACACCTCGTCCGATCTCGGGGTGGTCTGTTTCATTGAGTTTGCTTCGTGTCTCGTCACGAAGGCAGACCCTTCTCCGGCTCTCCCGGAGTCTTCGGCGTAGTGCGATCGCTGCCGATTTCCCTTGTCGGTATGTCCGGAGCCGTTTCTGGAACCGGTTCTCTCCGAATCGGCGCGCTTCTTCCAGCACTCACTTTCCCTGTGGCCTTTCTTGCCACAGTACCAGCACTCCACGATGGCCTTCCCTTGCCGGTTCTCATCGCTTCGACTCCCCCTGTTTCCGGAGGGTCCGGAGTTGCTGTCGGCATCACTTCGGTGCCTTCTTCCTTGATCTCGTCAGCCGCTTCCATTGCGTACCGACTCGCCTCGTCCGCCACAACCACGGGGCCTATCTCCCTCCGTGTACAACATCTTGCTGTCAGTGTGCGTGCACGTCGACGCACCCGCGTGGTTCTCCTCTACCAGGAGCATGGACTATAAGTCTAAAAAGGACGACGTATTCTCCCGGGTAGTGTTACCCATTCCTTTGGGTGAACACGTTCGATAGATCTGCGTCTATCGGTCTTCAAGGGCGTGGTACGTGAAGGCTCCTACAGAGGCGTCGAGAGAGATACAGGGCTCAGAGAGAAAACACTAGCGAGGTTTTGATAGATGTGGCGGTGTGAAACTCATAGGTATAGATCGAAACACAGACTCATGTAGCAAAATAGGCACAATTAAGATATATTACTATGGCAAAAAAGGATTACAGAACATGGCCTATGGCCGGTGACGTTACGAGTTTATCTAATACGAATGACTAAGCTAGTGCTTCCGCCTATAATTTTCTTCTCTCTCTTTTTATGAGGTACTGCTCCTCGTTTAAATAACTTTTCCCCTAACACACATCCGAGCCATCGGTGGCCTGTGATACTCGGACTCGGCGTTTGCTAATTTCCTAATTTTACATTTCTGTCCTCTGGACAACACTTGGCACGCCCGTGGGACAGGACCTTGTCCGTCGAACCCACGACTTACAAAATACTACAATATTACAAAAATTGCCTTTTAGGCGTGATCCTCGTTTCATTCCTCCTTTAAGATGTCGAGGATGCTTTCGGGGTCCGGGGTGGTGGCAGGGTGGTCTGGTTGGACTGCCGGTGCGGGGGGTTGAGTTTGGTCCGGGGGTGGCATATCTTCTCGAGCGTCCGCCTTGGGTGCAGCCGATTCTTCTGGTGGGGGTGTGGGTTCATGGGCACTGGCCTCTCCTTCGACAGACTCTGGTACCGTGGGGATGTCCATGGGATGTCTGTTGGCCGGGAAAAGTTCCTCCTATGCCGTGTCCGTGATCTCCTTGCTAGGAGGTTCTTCTTTCTACTCTGTGGCTGTTGGAGGGCTGGTCGGGATGGCTGCGAGTCGTTCTCATTCGAAGGCTTCTGCTTCCAGGCAAAACATCATCTGACAGTCATTGAAGTCCTCCATTATTTGCTCGATTGCCGCGGTGTGAGATTTTGCCAGGGACTGGTAATCCACGGTTAAATCTGCACGCAAGTTTTGAATGCTGGCTTCGTCCATTTTGTAGAAGCCGCAGCCCTCCTTCCGTCGGTTCTCGGCGTCGGCGCATAAAATATGCAATTCGGCAGCTTAGGCAGCTTAGCCGGGTCGTTCCAACTCTCGAAGTTCTCGGAACCATTCTTGATGCGACGTCATATGGTTCGAGGCACCGGAATCGACGAACCATATGTGTTCCGGACCGGAGGCATTAGTAGAAGTAGAGGGAAACATAGAATTCGCTCTATGTCTCATCACGAACATTCCGCCGCAATCGTCATAGTCGGAGTTGATGGCATAGTTGGTGAGTTGTCGGCTGGTGGAAGCCGACTCGCGTATCTTCTTACGACATTCTTCTTCGTGGTGGCCGACTTTCCCGCAATATCCGCATTCGATTGAGGTTTGTCGGCTCGGACCGGAACGGGGGCTCCCCCTTCTTCAGAAGGTTCCCCGATGACTTCCATCTTGTTGCGGTAATTGAGAGTCGTTTTTGTAAATTGGTCCGCCTCGTCCTTGGCCAAATCGGCCTCTTCTTGCACGGCCGCGTCCTCTTGCTCCATCCGAATGCGTGTAGAGCATTTGGCCATTCGAGGTGCCACTCCTTGTTCGAACATGGTTTTCTTCGACCAACAACATGGATTGGAGATCGAAGAAGGAGGGCGGATTCTCCCGGGCTAGTACAGCAGTCCGCATTACGCCGAATCTTGGTGCGAGGCCACCGAGGCATATTTGCACCATCTCGTCATCCTCCACGTTTACGCTTCTCGAGCCGAGCGAATCACAAAGCTCCTTGATCTTCAAGGTGTAGCCCGTGACGGAGATATCCCTTTGTTGGATATTATTCAACTCTTGGCGGAGTTGAAGCTTTCTCGCGGTAGTGTTGGCGGCGAAAATATTTCGTAGATTCTCCCACGCTTGCTTCGGCGTCTTGCCTTCTCGAATGTACCCGAGCATGTGGTCGTGAACACATGTCGCCAAGCAATACATCATTGGGCTTGCCGCTTGCTCCCACGTTGCATAGTCGGCATCTTCCGGGTTGGGCCGATTTTCTTATGCTCCTCTGATGTAGCTCCAATAGCCTTGTCCGGCAAGGTATTGGTGCATCTTGTACTCCCAAGATGCAAAGTTGTTGTGATCTAACTTCTCGCTAGGGAGACCGCTCCCCATTTGAGTATTCATTGTCCATGTAGATTTCTTCCTTCTTTTCTTTTCCTTCTCTCTCGAACAAGAGCTATGTAGTCGCACTACGATAGCGATGAGCCGGTTCTTCTTGAATGTCGGCGTAGAGCACAACACACGATCACGATGAGGCGAGCTACCAAATCAGTCTGATACGATGTAAAGAATCAATGGTGATTCTTGTGTAGCGGAAGAGATGTGTGTTATGTGTATGTGTGAGAGGAAAGAGAAGAGGAGAGAAACACAAGATAGATAAGAGACAAATTGAAGTACTCGAGAAGAAGGAGATGTATATTAACAAGGAGAATATGATAAATGAAAAATGTAGCATTACAAGGAGTCACAACCGACTTAATATGGAGTAGGAGGAGGGTGCTTTATATAGAGTCACCCTCTCTCTTCATTTACTCACTACAACGTTCACTCTCTCACTAGAGCCTTGAGGAATGTGAAGTCTTACGGTCATGGGGAATGTGGAACCATTAGTTAGGTGTCATAGAATATGAATCTATGAGACATAGTTTAATGTGTAGAGAGTGGTGGTGTGACTCTTGACCTTAGAGTAATCATAGATTCTCAAAAGGTGTGTTCAAACGAGCTTGATTCTCAACAAGTAGAAACTCAATTCAAAATAATAACACTTTGTACATACAATGTGCTCTGTGAGTACTTTTATACAAGACTCCTTAAAAGGACTCACCGAAGTACTGACAAGTACTTCAATGCTCATACGAGCGACTAACACTGACTCCTAAAAATATGCCTACATACTAAGCTAGATTTGCAGGCCTCTAACGGCCTACCAGTTACAATCCGATCCGGCTCTTGGTTCCGGACACCGATCCGATTCTTGATTCCGGACTCTGATCCGGCTCTAGCTTGTTCAGCCGATCCGGATCCGGTTGAGCTTGTCCGCTCAACACGCCCAAAACAGAAGACCACACCTTCATTAACAAAACAGTCAATCCGTTACAACCATGCTCTGTGAGCATGTTATATACAAAGCCCTAGATCCCTCTCATAAAGGTTATGGGCTGACAGAAGTACATTCGGCTCATTCATGAGCACTAAAAACTAGCTGAGTTAAATTCTATATGTAAGAACATTGGCAGACCTAGTTGAGTTTGGTATCGCAACAAGAATATCAAAGACATGTACATGTATAAGTACATGTATACGTACGTGTACGCATATGAATGTATGTCAAGATTATGATGGAATCGAGAACATGGTTTTAACGGTTTTTAAATTAAATTTTTTCTTTTAAAACAATCTTTTCATTTTCAAGCCATATTGTCACATTTTAAGAAAATCTTTAAAATTTTGAAAAATTAAGATTTAAAAAAAAAATGAAAGTTTTTAATTTTGTAAAATTTGAATTTTGACCAAAGTTGAAAAAACAGAAACCGAATCATGAAATTGCGGTTTTAACGATTAAATGGTTTGACGGTTTGAATATTTTTAAACGGTTCGGTCTTGAGACTCTCGAACCAAACCAAACCAAACCGTTGCCGATTGTTAGAGGCCATACTACTCCGAGTAGAAGGTAAAGTTAAAATAAAGCGAAGCTTTCCAATGTGTGGTGTATTATACAAGGAATACATGGGATAGTGGTTACACATTTTTCGGATGGTCCCCGAAGACTCATCGGCATCCGTATGTGTATAGAATAAATGGGGGGTGATCCGGACAAAAGATGGCTTGTCCGGACAAATAATGAGGCGGGCATTCGGACATTTCAGAATTGGTCTCCTTGGAACGTCTGGCCGAAGCTCCAGCCTGCGGGCGCCACGTCGTACGACGTCAGCGTCCTGCCGTCGCTGGTGGTCACAGCGAACGACAGGCTCTGCCCGTCCAGCTTCCCGTTGCTCTGCCAGTTCTGGCCCCAATTCCGGCTCATGGCCATCCATCCTGTCTGCGAGCCCTTGACGGACACCGCCGTCACGTCTCCCGCACCGCCCACGTTGGTGATGAGCACCAGGTTGAAGTAGGAGTGGCCGTTGACAGTGAAGCGGATGCCGCCCTTCTTGGCGCAGGCCACGCGGCGGTAGAGCACCGGCACGATGCCGCCGCTGTACACCCCGATCTTCTCGAACGCCGGCTGCGCCATGTCGAAGTGCTCCCGCGGAGGGTTGCACCAGCCGCCGGCGTCGCTGGATTGGGCGGGGTTGGGCGGGCAGAAGTTAGTGGCGGTGACCACCACGCTGGAGGCGCCGCCTCCGCCGCCAACGCACCACTTGGGGTCGGCGGCGGCGTCGCACTTGATCTCGAAGCAGGCGCCGCAGCTGAGTCCGGCGTTGAAGAGCGCGGTGCTGAGGGCGGCGGTGTCAGTGCCATAGCCAGAGCTGTAGAGGTCTCCGTAGCCGCAGGCACCGCCCATGGTACCGGCCGCATCTCCGCCGCCATAGAAGGTGGCGTGGGCGGAGGTCCAGCTGCTGGGCAAGGATTGGGCGGCAGCAGGAGGAGAGGCCATGAAGAGAATGGCGGAGGCGCTCATGGCCATGGCCATGAGGAGGAGAATGAGATTGTTTGATGAGGCCATTGGTATGTGTATGTGTATGTTTGTATGGGGTTGGTTATGAATCCAAGATGATTTAGGAATACTTATAGCCTTGTGAGGGTCAATGAATTTATATACTAATCCACTAGTTTGATTTTGTGAACATGCGTGTTTGATGATGTAACAAGACCAGAGAATAAGAGCGCGATACGGCTGCGCATGGCCCACTTGTCGTACGTATAATGGTCGTCTCGTCGTATATTGGCCTCTTTCGAAACCGACGAACGAGTCATTAATGATCACAAACTCTCGCCCCCACACCTTAGCTAGTTGGGTCACGTTCCACAGCGTAACACACAAACGTTTCGACCTGAGGGACCATGACCATGATTATAGATGGATTTAATGGCCATGTTCCGAATGGCATTCATTATTTATCCAATAGTGACCCATAGAAAACAAATGGATGTAGTGGCTATTATTACCACCCTATTGATGGATTGGTTTTTTGTCGTTTGATTGTCAAACCGTTCTTTCGTACATACTCCCTCACATGGAATGATTTACCTTTGGAGATCTTTTTGCAATGTTCTTTTTGGGGCAAAGTGTGTGGCTCACACATATGTGCACCTTATGGTGGGTGGGGTCCTACAACAGTTCATTCGGATCTACATGTTCTTCCTTAGCTACACTAGCCAGCTCAACATGGTGGAGTGATTCTCATTGGAATCTAGATTCACATCAACTGCAACTCAAATTGGATTCTACTATCATGATTATCACATAATGACCAGACTATTACAATACGTACTCGCCAGCTTGATTCATGGAGGGGTGACCCAAGTCATTGGAATCTAGAGTTACATCAAACTCCTCCTTAAGTTTTTGTTTCACCAAGTATTTACACATTCACGGCATGGATACATATCAGTACCAAACTTGAGCTGGCATATATGTCTAGAATTGTATATAGTCCAACAATATTTGTCACTCTACATTCTCACCGTTTTTTTTTAAATGGCATGGATTTAGTAATGTGGGTTTTTCATAACTCCGTTTGTAAAAATATGACACACAAAAAACACTTCCTTAGAAATAAGCCCAATCCTTTGTCAATGGCTCACGCAAAAGTGCCTCCCACTTTACAAATCACTCAAGCCCAACTTTGACTTATAAGGATCATCAAAGAACATAAAGCATTTATTTGCTTCATTGGGTTTATGGTTGACCAAACTATAGACGTAATTAGCAACTTTTCATAACATTTAGTTATTTTCAGAAATGCTTACACGGTGTGCACATATGCTTTCGAGTTCTTGTGGTACTCATGACTCAATCCATAACTTTCAAAATGTAGGTTATCAAAAAAGTAGTGTGTCCCACTTGTGCAAGTCTTATGGAATTCCAATGATATATCTAGTTTTCCGTGCACTTTTGTATGTCTCGACACATTGTTCTAATTGATTATCAAGCATGTGCGAAAAAGAGACAATTGCAACAACATCATCATGTTGTCCAAAAGATTAACATCCAAATTGATCTCGTCTAATCGTGGGCAAGTAGAGACATACATAAAAGGATAACGCAAGTGCTCCTAGTTAACAACTACAAACCATTCCTATAAAAAAACATTCAGTTCACCAACATTGATGGGATATTTTTAGGTAAAGCTATCTATCAATGTGATTGTCATGCCATGTGATAAGCAATAAGAATGATGTCATATAAGTGAAATTCTGATATCCCTAATCATATATGCATTCGAAAATGAAATAATATTTGGACGTATCTCTTCTAATATCCATTCATCTAACTCATTAGAACGCAACATCCATCATTGCAAAATTGTAATAACTCCTCAAACAAGGACTTATTAGAATGAAAATATTGTGTTTGAATACCAAACTTGACGCTTGACAGCGATAAAAGACTTCAATGCTCACACAAGAAGAGATCATATCACAAGAATGGGAGGGCCCTAGTTCCTTGCCTATACTCCAATTTCTTGTAAGGTTAGAATACCGCAAACAAATAAAAAATGGTGGAGTCTTTGGAAAAGAAAAAATTACCGATTAATCCCATAAGATTGTGGCAAAGTAGAGTGTAAAAGTAAAGCTATATATTGACACACAAAGGAAGCCCAATTTGTTAAGGGGCCCCTTTTTCCGAATATCCCGATCTGTACGACAGGGATGCCCACTAGCTTCATCCTTATTTCTATTATACGCCGAAGCACTCTCTTACTGTCTCAACTTGCGGCATCTCAACCTACGTGGTCTTCCCGTGCCTCATTCTCACCAAAGCATCCTGGATATAGAATTTGTAGATGACACAACTGTCTACCTACAAGGGGACTTGGAAAACTTACAAAAGCTCGAAAGTGGGTTAGCCCTTGTCGCGAAGTTTCGTGCGTGTATGTTACTTGGGTGGGAGCACGGGGGTCATGGACTAGGGAGTACGAAGGGATAGAGAAGACAAGAGGTTTGCTTTACGACAATACTACTTCTCGACCCCTTCCTAAGCAACGGCTCGTTGACCCTTTTGTAGGGTCGGTGGTTTTCATTGATCACGACTCATCGAGTTTTCGAGATCACCGCACGAGCTAAGTGATCAAACGGGTACAAGCAAAGATGAGCATGCAAAAATGAGCGCACAAGGGACGATAACACAAGCACAAATGCTCATATGTCTTTATGAGGAGGAGAGGTGGATGGGCACACCCGAACGCTCCCTCGTCACAAGACGCCGAACGTAAAAGGAAAGGGACGAGAATACAAACACGAATGCTTCTACGTCTTTATCAGAAGGAGAGGTGCATGGGCACGCCCGAATGCTCCCTTGTCACAAGACATTGAATGTACAAGGAGGGCACAAAACACATGCACAAATTCTCGTACGCCTTTATGAGGAGGAGAGGTGCATGGGCACGCCTGAAATGTCCCTCATCACAAGATGACTGAACGTACAAGGAAGACACAAACACATGCACAAAAGCTCGTACGTCTTTATGAGGAGGAGAGGTGCATGGGCACGCCTGAAATGCTCACTTGTCACAAGATGGCCGAACGTACAAGGAAGACAAACACACGCACAAATACTCGTATGCCTTTATGAAGAGGAGAGGTGCATGGGCATGCCCGAAATGCTCCCTCGTGTCAAGACGGCCGAACATACAAGGGGACGAGAAGAAAGAAAGAAAGAAAAAAAACACGAATGATATTGGCTAAAGAAATAAATATGTGTTCGATTCCACGCATGAGGACCCTTTATAAAATAAGGTTTGATTACAATTTGGCAACTTCTAGTTAACCACAACCTCAACAAAACATAGATACTAAATGCCCATATAGACAAAAGCAAATCCGAACACGGATTACGAACACGAAGAAGACGAACAAACAAGCACCACAAAAATGCTGACCCCAACGAACCATGACCACCCAAACAGCGAGCACACGGGCTTGCAATGACGAACAAGGGCGAACCAATGTCGAACCAACGAAGCTCGAGCTCACGAGCACCGTAAACGAGCACTTCGAGTGCCAACGTGAAGAAGACGAGCACGTGGCGGTGAGGGGATGAAAGGGTATGAGATGAAGAGAAATGGTGAAGATGAAGATGAAGAGCTCTGAAAGAAAAATGTCGATAGTCTCATCCTCCCAAATGAGCCCCCATGGACCTCCTTTTATAAGAAAAAAGAAAGGGGGGTCGCCAATTTGGTCTTCAATGCAAAATGAATAATATTCCTTAAATCACGATGCTTTGTAAGACCAGATTTGAACTGTGCACCTCTAAGCTAGAAATCAATGTGACTATCCACTAGTCCATTACTCTGTCTTATATAATATAGAATTCTTTATCTACAAATTCATAGCCTGTCTCCTCTCTCTTACTTTTTACACGAGCTTCTGTATCTCCTTTCCACCCTTTCTTTTCCCTTTTCTTTTGCATGTGCAAAATTAATTGCCTTTGTGTGCACAGACATTGCACATTCACATTTTGAACCCCCCTTTCACCGGTTTTTCCCACACTCGAGCACACCATATCATGACATCTACCCCCATCAAACCGCACATCCTCCGGTATGTGCCAAGAATGACGGCTGAGGGTGGTCAATAGTTCATTTCCTCCTTCTCATTGACCCCGTGGCTTGTTCTTTGCTCGCCTTTATCTTTGTCAAGGTCATCAAGGTTTGACTCCCTGTCGTGTCGTTGTTTGAATATTTCGAGCCACTTTCCTGCTATTGGTAGTGCCAACTTAGTCCCATCGAGTTCAACAAGGTGGTAGGTGGCATTATCGTTTGCAGTCGTTACCATGTATAGCCCGAACCATCTCTTTGAGAATTTCCACATTGAGCTATGTTGATTGTCGAGACTGCTATCATACACAATCACCTAGTCTCCTTCTTTGATCTTCCGAGGGTATAGTTGGTGTGTCTTGTCGAATCGGGCTTTGTTGCTTAGCCTAGCCACTTCTAACCTCTCCTTTGCCAACTCCAAGTCTTCGGGTCTTCTCTCAAGTTGCCTTATCCTTGTTGCTAGAAGCTCTTCTCGACTCATCTCGTTTTCCCACGGCATCGCTACCCATGACGCGATCGTGTCTTCAATGGGCATCACCGGCTTTTGTCCGTACATGAGTTCAGCTGGCATGAAACCTATAACTGAGTTGTGAGTTGTTCTGTCGGTCCACAAGGCATAAGGTAGTAACCGAGGCCAGTTCCCGACTTGCCCATCGCAAGCTCTTACAATGGCTTTTACGATAGGCCCGTGTCTGCGTTCTATCTTTCCATTAGCCTCCGGGTTATAAGTGGTCGTGAGAGAGAGCTTCACTCCAAGTCGTTCAAAGAGCTCTGTAGCTTCGTGAGCGTTCAACTCTCCTCTCTCGGCCACTATCTTTCCCACACATCCATACCTAGAGATGACATCTTCGAGTAAGAATTTACACACCCTTCTAAGGTTCACCCTTCTACTTGGTTTGTTAGGTGTTCTCTTGCTAGAACCAAATATTTCATTTGGCCCACTCCATCGGCATCGAAACCAAATCCACCATCCATTTGAAGTGTATGGTGAGTGGGTAGGTCGGGTGCAACTCATCCCTATGGCGTATGTTTCAGTGTATCTGGCAGCTTTTACACGTCCTCACGAAATGGGCGACATCCTTGTACATTCCTGGCCACCAATACCTCTCCTTTAACTTCTCGAATGTTGCCCACGTTCCTCTATGGCCCACCCAAGGACTCTCGTGGAACTTAGACACCAATGTTGTCTGGTCCTCTTCCTTTATGACCACTCGTTGTGGCGTCCCTGCCCTTCTCTTCGTAGAGGTATCCCCCTTGTAGGAAGAATTTGTACGCTTTCTTTCAGACCCTTTGTGATTCCTCCTTTGACCATGAACCATCCACCATCATTGAGCTTAAGAACTTGCCAATGTGTAGCCATTCCCCTTCGTATTCACTTTCGTTGAAGGCGTGGAGTACTCGCACATCTCGATCATCTATAGACGCTTGGGCCGTCTTAAAGAAGTCAAGAGCGACATCCTCATCTTCAGACACCATGTCGCTTTCGCCCTCGAATCTTGCCCTCGATAGCATATCTGCCATGAAATTGTTCTTCCCTGAAATGTGGTGAATCTCCGGGTTCATTGATTTGATGTAAGCAATCCATCTTAGCATAGCTAAGTCAGGTGTTGCACATCCCGAAACCATCCCTAGGATTGGAAGGCAACCCGTCTCTATTACCACCTGTCACCTAATTTGGTAATCTTTAGCCGCCTTCACTACGGACACAATACCCCAAAGCTCACATTTTACTTGGGTGTATCCTCATTGTCGCTCGCTTAAGACCTTGGCTCCGAACCGGATGGCGTACCATGCACCATCCTCTCCTTCTTGGTTGATGACCCATCTGATCCCTGTTGGACTCGTATCTACCGTCATGTAGATGGGCACCCCTTCCTTGTATACGGCTTTTCATAAAGTTGGTGCCACTACTAGCATTCCTTTGAGCCTCTTCATTGCCTCTGTCTGCTCTTCCTCCCACTTGAACTTTCGCCCCTTCTTGAGTAGCCCATACAAGAGCTCGGCTAGGTGAGCATAGTGTGGGATCCAGATGTGGTGGAATGCATAGGCTCCAAGAAATCGCCTCACCTCTGTTTGTGATTTACATTCTTCCCTCATGTCTGTGATGGCATTCACCTTTGCCAGGTATCGCTTCCATCCGTACGGCCCGCACAAGAATCTCCGGTTGGCCGAATGTCGATTTCTCAGCTGAGAAGGTCAAGCATGAATCTTTGAGTCTTTGTAGAACCTTCTCGCAATCAGAAATGTGATCTGCCACAAAACGTCTACACCCATTCTCGTCCAAGGTTTCATCTTTCTCCGCTTCAGACCACCCATTTATGGGGATTTCATCGAGGAATGGCATGGTGATGTCGGGGATGCAATATCTCATTGCATTTATCATGTGGGCTACAAAGTTAGTGCCTCCTTGTGGCAAGGTACACATTCTCACTAGGCCGATAGGGGTCCGCATCGTCGTGATGTCTCTACTCTCCACAGCTAGTCGGAATTGATCATACCCCGAGTATAGATCACCGATCAAATAAATAGACCTTCCAGTGAAGGCCTCAGCGAATTCGTCAACGCTTGGCCCGACCCCTGCATTTCGAATTGTCACTTGATAAATAGGTTGTAGGTCCTGGATGAAGCGTAAGGTGTTGTTCTTCTTTGGCACAATGAACCACCGATTCGAGTATGGGGCGCTTAATGGCACGAGGATACCCATCTCGATCTTTTCCTTGTGTAGCTCAATGGACTTCGGGATGTGAGCTCTCGGAACTAGGATTGGTTTGATGTTCCATGGTACATGCGGTACCGTAAAGATCACCATTAGCTCCACGATCTTAGGGTTTACGCACCCTATCTCACCCGATGAGAAGGCGAAATCCCTTCCGTGGCTTTCGATCATTCTTCTAAATCTTTCCTCCTCCCTAGGCAATAGGAAGCCACCCCCACAAATCCGGAGCTTCTGTCGCATCTCGTCGGTGAACCGGTGTCCTATGCCTCGTGGGTCCAAGCTAGGATCGTGTACTTTGTTTGCACCTTGATCATGCTCGCTTCCTCGATCAACCGCCCAAGCTTTTTGATGGCAGTGTACATGTCAACTGACTTGACTGGAATTACCTTGTCTTCATTGAGGCCCAAAGCGACTATCCTCTCCATCTCCTTGAGATTGTCATCGAACGAGATTGCCTCCATGGCGCCGCTTATGGTGTCATCTTCCCCTAATAAATTACAGTTTTTGAGATACCTTTCGTATCTCTTGGCCCTAGGCTTATCTCTATTACTTAAACTAGTAATTTTACAAGCTCCATTTTCGGAGAACCAAAATTGTTTCCTTTTACATTTAATAGTTTTGCAAGGGTTTTGTCATGAACACATGACCATTATGGTGTCACCCGGACTTGAACCTCGAACCCTGTAATCCATACTTGAAAACCTCAACCATTAAGATAGCTTATTGTTATATGAAACAATAAAAGCTACTCCTTGTATTACATTGATTTTTGTAAAAACTCTAGATTATTCTAGAATGTCCTAGAGCATTCTAGGTCTAGAACATTCTAGAACATTCTAGAAATCTCTAAGCTATTCTATAGGAACCTATAAATAAAGGCATACATGTATTCTCAAATCAATTCGAATCAACACCAGTCTTTAGCTCTCATTACATATCTTGTATCCATTCTCTTTCTTTCTCTATCTTATACATCCATTCTTCTCTTAGTATTTGGTTCCTTTCTTCTCGTGTTCTCTAATATCCTTCTTCCATCACTCTATCTTTTATCCTTGGTTCTGACAGTTTGATTCGAATTCTCTCTCTCTCTCTCTCTTATCCTCCTTTGTAACCATCCTGAAACCATGGCTGCCATTAACTCAGAAGAATATCTCACCCTTGTTGCAGAAATGGAGAACCTTAAATCCAAGTTTGCATCTCTTGAAGTAGAGAATCAACGTCTACTTGGGGATCTACAAAAGGTTACTATAGAGAAGCAACAACAACAAGAGGAGTTCACGCGACGAGTGCAACAGTTAGAGTCGACAATCATAGTGTTACAACAACAAAGGGTTGAAGGTCAGGGACTTATCAAGGAGCCCAAAATTAGCCTCCCAGCTAAATTTGATGGGTCGAGGGCGCATTTCCGAGGTTTTTTGAATCAAGTATGGTTGGTGATTCAAATGCATCCCGCACGTTATCCAACAGATGCATCACGAGTCGGGCTAGTGGGCACCTTATTGACTGGCATTGCGTTGTCGTGGTTTGCTCCATTGCTAGAGACCAATTCTCCTCTACTGAATAATTTCGAGGAATTTATCAAGGAATTTAAGGCTTGTTTCGGAGATACTGATGGCGTGAGAACAACTATCAACAAGATTCGTACACTTCGTCAAGGTGATCAACCAGCTTCGACATATGCTACCAATTTCCGTCTCATCGCAAGCGATATTCCTTGGGATGAACAAGCCCTAATGGAGCAATTCCATTCAGGCATTCGTAGTGATGTTAAAGACTTACTTCTTACCTTCCCCGACGATCCAAGGTCACTTACAAAAGCTATTAGTCGAGCAATACGGTGTGATAATCGCCTTTTTGAGCTTCGATGTGAGTGACAACAACAAATAACAAGATCAAGATTCACACCAACTTATGCATCAGTAACGGCGCAATCATCCCCAAGGCAAATGTATAGCCCTACTCCAACTCCAAGGCAAACATGTAGTCTAGTCCCAATGGATAGTCCTGCACCCATGGAGATCAATATGACTCAACGATGAGAACCATTGTCAGACGAAGAGAAGCAACGTCGTCGAGCAAACCATCTGTGCTTATATTGCGGAGGTCCAGGACATATAGCCATTCATTGCTCCCGTAGGCCGAGACGTTAGGTAAATCAAATTCACTATGACAATAAAAATGAGTCCAACATTTTAGAAGCAGTTAGTGAATCTAATATTATGAATAATCCACCCTTCTCCAATAAATTTGAAGTCCTAAGCCAATTAGAAGAGGAGTCAAACGAATAAGTCCAGCCAAAATAGGAGCCATTTGGTTGGACAACCCTAGATATGTACAACCTAGTGTGGGTTCCATTTCTTCCAAGCATGTTAGTAGAGTCTTCTCAGCCCTAGTACAAGTTAGGACACCCAATTGTCAACTTCAAGTCCAAGCCCTCTTAGATACTAGAGCCAATTCTTGTTTCATGGATAGAGATTTTGCCCGAAAACACCAAATATCCTTGCATATACTTCCTTGTCCAGTTTCCATAGTAGTGATTGATGGACGCCCCATAGCTTTCGGGAAGATATTTGAAGAGTCTGAGCCAATATACATACTCTTGGGTGATTTAGGACGTGTAGTTTCCTTTAACATAATCCGTAGTCTTGAGCATCCAATTGTCCTCGGTTTGCCATGGTTCGAGCTACATAACCCTAGAATCGATTGGAGGAAGCGAGAAATTAGGTGCCCTTTAGCAGAAAATATCATTGTCAAGGATCGAACTCAGGATTATCCTCCTAAAGTATATAGTTCTACCGATGCACCATATCCTTCTCATCAAATTTCAGCCATCACTTTGCAACAATTACGCCAAGTGGGAGGCAAGGAGGACCTTTTCTTATTTGCAGTATCAGTGACACTTTCTAATGTCACTCAAGGGAATTCAGACATCCAAATTCCCAAAAAATATCAAAGATTATGCTGATGTTTTCGACAAAGTCAAAGCTAGTGTTCTTCCAAAGCATCGACCGTACGACTGTCCTATTGATCTCCAACCAGGAAAAGAGGCACCGTGGGGTCTGATTTACAATTTATCACCCATTGAGCTTGAGGTTCTTTGGGAATACATCGAGGAAAATCTTGCACATGGGTTTATTCGACATTCAAAGTCTCCAGTTGGTGCTCTTATCTTTTTTGTGAAGAAAAAGGACGGCTCCCTTCGTTTGGTCGTGGACTATTGAGGCTTAAATAAAGTCACCATAAGGAATAGGTATGCTTTACCTTTAATCTCCAATCTCTTAGAACGCATTGGTGGGGCAAAGCATTTTGCCAAAATTGATCTAAGGGGTGCATATAATCTTGTTCAAATTTGACCGGGAGATGAGTGGAAAACAACATTTCGTACTCGGTATGGTCATTTCGAGTATATAGTCATGCCTTTCGGGGTCACAAATGCACCTGCAGTATTCCAACATATGGCAAATGACATCTTCCGGGATTTCTTGGATATTTTTCTAATCATCTACCTAGTGATCTATTGATTTACTCTAAAACACAGGGGGAGCATGATATACATGTGCGGCAAGTACTTGAACGCCTAAGGAAGTATGGTCTTTATGCCAAACTTGAGAAATGCAGTTTTGATTGCAAACAAGTCGAATTTTTGGGATACACTATTTCATCCCAGGGTGTTTTCATGGACCCGACAAAAGTCCAAACAATATTGGAATGGAAACCCCCATGCTGAGTTCGGGATGTCCAGTGTTTCCTCGGATTTGCGAACTTCTATCGCAAATTCATACATAATTATTCAAGCATTATGTTGCCCCTTACTCAACTCACCAAGAAAAATCAAGCATTTTTTTGGAGTATCGAAGCGGACAAGGCTTTTACGCAGCTGAAAGAGGCATTCACATCAGCACCCATCCTAGCACATATGCATCCTGAAAAGTCATTTACTATTGAGGCAGATGCATCAGACTTTGCATTGGGGAGTATCCTATCGCAACCAGGCGAGGATGGGCAGACACATCCAGTCGCGTTTCACTCGAGAAAATTTACTGTTTCGGAGATAAACTATGAGGTGCATGACAAGGAGTTAGTAGCTGTGATCGACTCATTCGAGCAATGGCGTCATTTTCTAGAAGGATCACCTCATCAGATTATCATTTATAGTGATCACAAAAATCTCACATATTTTCAAACAGCTCGAGTATTAAATAGACGACAAGCTCGATGGGCCCAATTTCTAACACGTTTCAATTTCAAGATCATTTTTTGCCCCAGAAAACAACAAGGGAAAGCAGATGCTCTGTCTTGGCGTTCGTATCTAGCACTTCAACCTGGAGATCTGGCCTTTGACAATCAAAAGCAAACTCTCCTCGGGCCATCAAAGCTACAGGTAACAACAATTTATGCCACACCACTTGATTCTACCCTTCTTGACACTATTCGGCAACAACTTCATTCGGATGATTTTGCTAAGGATGTCTTAGCCCACTGTGGTTCAAGTCGTCCATCTTGCTCCACATTGCTAGGGTCATCTCAACATTATCAGGACTTCAAGTGGCAAGATGGCTTACTCTTCTACAAAAATCTCCTTTACGTCCCCGAAGGATCACCCCGACTTCAAGTGTTGGAACATTGTCATGATGCCCCCATGGCTGGACATTTTGGTATTTCCAAGACCATTGAGCTGGTGAAACATTCGTTTTGGTGGCCTCACTTGCAAAAATTTGTCGAAGATTATGTTTGCACTTGTGACACCTGTTGTCGCGCCAAAATACCTCGGCATCACCCTTATGGCTTACTACAACCCTTACCCCCTCCCAACAAGCCATGGCAGTCTATTTCTATGGATTTCATTACGGATCTGCCACCTTCCAAAGGCTTTGATACTATTTTAACAGTAGTGGATCGGTTCACCAAGATGGCACATTTTGTACCATGTGTAAAGACCATCAATAGTGAAGAAACTACAGATCTCATTATGCGTGAAGTGTTTCGCCATCATGGTCTCCCGAATGATATTATTAGCGATCGAGGTCCTCAATTTATCTCACACTTTTGGAAGCACCTATGGGCAGGCCTCAAAATCTCTTGCAAACTCTCTTCGGCTTATCATCCACAAACTGACGGACAAACAGAGCGCACAAATCAAACACTCGAGCAATTTCTTCGATGTTTCATTAGTTATCAACAAGATGATTGGAGTAATATTTTACATCTTGCTGAGTTTGCATACAACAACACGGTCCACTCTTCTACCAAAGTAACACCTTTCTTTGCCTACACCGGCAACCACCCTCGATGGTGTATACTGGATCTTCCCGAGGTGTCACGAAACCCTAGTGCGGCGCATCACCTCCACCGACTACAACAAATCCAGTTCGAGTTATTGTCACATCTTCAGAAAGTGCAAGCACACCATAAGACCAATGCCGATCGACATCGTCTTAAGTCTCCGTTTAAGGTTGGTGACCGTGTATGGTGGCTTCGTCGTCACATCAAGACTACCCGACCGTGTGCTAAGCTTGACTATCAACCCTTAGGTCCTTTTGTCATCACAACGCAGATTAATGATGCAACATTTCGTCTTAACCTTCCTGCACATATGCGGCTTCACCCTGTCTTTCATAGCTCTATTTTGGAACCTTGCCGCACCTCTATAATTCCTAATCGTGTCGTGCCACCACCGCCTTCTATACAACTTGTGGACAACCTCGAATACGGGGTAGCTGCTATTCTCGATTCTATGATTGTGCGTAATAAGCTTTATTATCTAGTTGATTGGCTTGGCTATCCTCCGAGTGATCACACTTGGGAACCCATCGATAACGTTTGTAATGCTGAAGCTCTGGTCAACGACTTCCATCGTCACTATCCAAACAAGCCCGGCCCAACAATGTTAACGCCGACTTCCACTCGGCGTTCTCGAAGGAGGGATAGTGTCATGAACACATGACCATTATGGCGTCACCCGAACTTGAACCTTGAACCTTGTAATCCATACTTGAAAACCTCAACCATTAAGATAGGTTATTGTTATATGAAACAATAAAAGCTACTTCTTGTATTACATTGATTTTTGTAAAAACTCTAGATTATTCTAGAATGTTCTAGAATGTCCTAGAGCATTCTAGGTCTAAAACATTCTAGAACATTCTAGAAATCTCTAAGCTATTCTATAGGAACCTATAAATAAGGGCATACATGTATTCTCAAATCAATTCGAATCAACACCAGTCTTTAGCTCTCATTACATATCTTGTATCCATTCTCTTTCTTTCTCTATCTTATACATCCATTTTTCTCTTAGTATTTGGTTCCTTTCTTCTCGTGTTCTCTAATATCCTTCTTCCATCACTCTATCTTTTATCCTTGGTTCTGACAAGTTTAGCGTCTTAGTTTGCCCCACTCTTTAATAGCCCGCATCAAAAATCCTCTCGGCTCTCCCCTTTGAGGTAGGCTCGATTGCGCTCATGGTTGGGCCTCACCAGAAGGAATTGAACCGAATGCTTCCCATCTGGGCTCTTGACCCTCACATATGCCGACCCGTTGTCTAGCACCATCGTCTCCATGCAAGCCGTCATGATGTATGGTCCACCGAAGATGATCGGGTGCAATGACGTCTCTTGAACAAACAAATGTTGATCGATTTCTATGTCCCCCACCTTCACCCGTACATTCGGGCAAGCCCCGTATAGCTCCTTGGTTGCTCGGGTCGCCGCTCTAATCTTCCACCCGTGCTTCATGTTGATCGACCACTTTCCCTTTTTATAAAAGTCCATGGACATAAGGTTGATCTCAGACCCATGGTCGATCAATGCTACAATCGGCTCTTTTACATCTTCGACCCGTACCGATGTCTTCGTTGTTGCTCTCGCCCAATGCGGCCTCGTGTAGTGATTGTCCGCATAGTCTTCCTCGGGCACCTCAATTGACAATGCATTTACAATCGCGGGCTTTGCCACTTCTTGCTCCATCGAGAGCCTCTTCCTCTTCATTAGGTCGATGATGACCTCGTAGAATTCTTTCTTGGCAATTCCGAGGACCTCTCGTAGAATAAACTCTACGCGACTATCGAGGATCCTTTCCTCCACTACCTTCTTCAAGTCTGTTGCTTGTTCGATCTCCGATCAAACCTTGAAGTTGGGGGGGTTCCATTTCTCTTTCCATCTTTCATCGTGAGCTTGAGACTGGTTCGGCTCTTCCCTTCTTTGTCCACCTCGAGTGTCATATTTCTTTGATGGACCGGCTCCCTCGTCATTTCCTACCTTCTTCTCTTCTACCATTACTTCATAGTTTTGGTAGGTGACTTCCACTAAGCCTGTCTTTTCTTCCACCGGATCCTTCCACCCGATTTCTTCTTGGACCCTTCTTTCCGCTTCGTCCACTTATTCTCTTTTGAACTTTCCCCTAAAGAGGCTTCCAAGGATTAACAGCCAAAAGTCAAACTCTTCTCCTCTTGCCTCCTCACCTCTTTCCCCACTCGGATCCCAGTTGACACCGAGTAGTGAACGGCTTCAACATGTCGTGCTTCGGCCTCCTCCATTAGCCTTCTCATGCCCCCTCGGCCTTGATTCAATCCCAAGGGGCGCCTTATCTCCGTCGAATAAACCCTATTGTTCCAAAGATAGACAATATCCCTTCTTAGGGCCTCTTGAAAGTCTCCACACTCCCTTCATAGGTGGTCGGGATTGTCGCACCACGTACATCTTTGCGCAAATAGGGGACGTCGATCTTGAGGGCCCCCACTCTCTCTCCTAGCTTGTGCTATTTGGAGATCTCGTCTATTAGCGACCCTCCAGACGGTGCTTCAACCACATTTCTCTCGGGGACGAACCTTGTATTTGCTTGCTCTCTGTCTTGAGGTGCTCTCTGTCTCTCTGTCTTGAGGCGTTCATGTGTCTCACTAATGGAGCCTGTGGATGTTTGGCCGCTCAACGGAGACCCGTCGTTCCATTCCCTTCTCTTATCGAAGCGACTACAAACCTGTTTTACCATAGCCCAAATCATAGTGAGCCCATCATCAATTTTGAGGAGGAGCCCCACCTTCTCTTGGTCTTGTGCATCAACAACTTTTATGAATAGTAGGACCTTGCTTGTGTCAAGCACCGTCCTATAGAGAGCCGATTGTCGCATGAAGCGTTTCTCAAATTCTTGTAGAAGTGCCATAGTATTTCTCCCCTTGCCGGGAAGCTCAACCCACTCCACTAGATCCCTTTTCGAAATTCTTAGAACTCCTCCCAATTGCAACAGTCCGCTTGGATCTCGAGTACCTCTGTGTGGATACTTGGCGTTACCACTCTAGCGAATCCGGTTAGCCACCTATCTTCGGGGACGTTTCACATAAACATTTCGGCCTTATAGGCATCCGAGTAGCTCGTGGTATCTCTTCTGTTTAACCGACCCGTTGCGCTGACCACTGTCTCTATGGCCCGGTCTAGGTCGATGATGCCTTCTCGGGCATTTACCAAGCAGTCCACCGCCGCCACCATCGCTTCAACGAGTTCTCCTCCTCACATTTTGGATCTCCCTTGCCGTCCTTTCACGTCGGGCTCACCAATTTATGTCGGGAAGTTTCGCGCTTGTCTGTTACTTAGGCTGGAGCACGGGGGTCATGGACAAGGGAGTATGAAGGGATAGAGAAGACCCCAGGTTTGCTTTACGACAATACTAATTCCCGACCCCTTCCTATGCAAAGGCTCGTTACCCCTTTTGTGGGGCCGATGGCTTTCGTTGATCACGACTCGTCGAGTTTTCGAGATCACCGCACGAGCCAAGTGATCAAACTGGTACAAGAAAAGATGAGCATGCAAGATGAACACACAAGGGGATGATAACACAAACACGAATGCTCGTACTTCTTTATGAGGAGGACAGGTGCATGGACATGCCCGAACGCTCCCTTGTCACAAGACGTTGAACGTACAAGCAAAGGGACGAGAATAAAAACACGAATGTTCGTACATCTTTATGAGGAGAAGAGGTGCATGGGCATGCCTGAATGCTCCCTTGTCACAAGACGTCGAACGTACAAGGAGGACACAAAACACACGCGCTAATGTTGGTTCACCTTCATGAGGAGGAGAGGTGCATGGGCAAGTTCGAACACTCCCTTGTCACAAGACGACCGAACGTACAAGGAAGACACAAACACACGCACAAATGCTCGTACATCTTTATGAGGAGGAGAAGTGCATGGGCACGCCCGAAATGCTCCCTCATCACAAGAAGGCCGAATGTACAAGGAAGACACAAACACACACATAAAAGGCTCGTACGCCTTTATGAGGAGGAGAGGTGCATGGGCACGCCCGAAACGCTCCCTCGTCACAAGAGGACCGAACGTACAAGGAAGACAGAAACACACACACAAATGCTCGTACCCCTTTATGCGGTGGAGAGGTAAATGGGCACGCCTAAAACGCTCCCTTGTCACAAGACGGCCGAACGTACAAGGAACACACAAGCACACGTACAAAATGCGCGTACGCCTTTATGAGGAAGAGAGGTGCATGGGCATGCCCGAAACGCTCCCTCATGACAAGATGACCGAACATACAAGGAAGACACAAACACGCAAAAATGCTCGTACGCCTTTATGAGGAGGAGAGGTGCATGGGCACACCCGAAACACTCCCTCGTCACAAGATGGCCGAACGTACAAGGAAGACACAAACACAAGCACAAATGCTCGTACGCCTTTATGAGGAGGAAAGGTGCATGTGCATGCCCTAAATGCTCCCTCGTCACAAGATGGCGGAACGTACAAGGGGACGAGAACAAAAAAAAAAGTACAAAACACAGATGATATTGGCTAAAGAAATAAATATGTGTTCGATTCCAACACAAGAGGGCCCTTCATAAAATAGGGTTTGATTACAATGTGGCAACTTCTAGTTAACCACAAGCTCAACAAAACATAGATACTAAATGCCCTTAGAGACAAAAACAAATCCGAACATGGCGCACAAACATGATGAAGACGAACAAACGAGCACTACAAAAATGCCAACCCCAACGAACCACGACCACCCGAATGGCGAGCACATGGGCTCGTAATGACGAACTGGGGAAAGCAACATCGAACCAACGAAGCTCGGGTTCACGAGCACCGTAAATGAACACTTCGAGTGCCAACACAAAGAAGACGAGCACGTGGCGCTGTGGGGATGAAGGAGTATGAGATGAAGAGAAATGGTGAAGATGAAGATGAAAAGCTCCGAAGGAAAAATGGCGATAGTCTCCTCCTCCTAAAACGTCCTCCCAAATGAGCCCCCCTCGACCTCCTTTTATAGGAAAAAAGGAAGGGGGTTTGCCAATTTGGTCTTCAATGCAAAAGGAATAAAATTCCTTAAATCACACTGCATTGTAAGACCGGATTTGAACCGTGCACCTCTAAGCTAGAAGTCAATGTGCCTATGCACTAGTTCATTAAATCTCTCTTATATAATGTATAATTCTATACCTACAAATTCATAGCCTGTCTCATCTCTACTTTTATCTCTCTTGTCTCTTACGTTTTACACGAGCTTCTATACCTCCTTTCCACCCTTTCTTTTCCCTTTTCTTTTGTATGTGCACAATTAATTGCCATTGTGTGCACACACATTGCACATGCACATTTTGACCCCCCTTTTCGCTGGTTTTTCCCACACTTGAGCACGCCACATCATGACACCGTATTTTGCAAGAGATCCAATCCCATGATCAATTAGCACAGATCTTGTGCAATATGGCTTTCTCATAAAAACACATCCTACGTGGCACCCACATCCCGCTTTCAAATGGATCAATCCAGGAGCAAGCACCAAATATTTGGATTTCCAAATTGGTTTAAACATATTGTCGGAGACTATGATTGCACCTGTTATCCATTCCATTCGACAAAAGTTGACACATTGGAGTTCGAAAAAAATGTCGCTAGCGGGTCGCATCATAGTGACAAACCAGGTATTACTCGCAATAGCATGGTACAGTCTATCATGTTGGACAATCTCCAAGGAAAGTATACATCAGATTCAACGACTAATACACAACTACATTTGGTTTGGTAAGGAAGATCATGTAACTCGTGCCAAGGTGGTGTGGCCTATACTCACAACACCTAAGTCAAGAGGGGGAAATGCTATTACGGTTACGTTTCTCTTATGTTAGGCGACGAAAAGGGGTCAATTGGGCCCCCCAAACGGGATGGATTGTAAACATGGATCTCAAACCTAGTTTCTCTCACCAATTGGAGGATAGATTCAGTGCACCCATGTGGAAGGCATGGTGTGACATTAGACGAGGGCTCAAGTGCGATCAACCGAGTTTCAAACTTGCCTGGCTTAGCCAATGTATCCTATGGAACCCATGTCTCAAGGATGAATCTAATCAACTACATGGATCAAGTAAGAGGTTGTAATGGGGATACATTGCAGAAGGTCCAAGAAAAAGTATTAGAATGTTGGAGACAGTTTATGTCCCTGCCACTACAAGATCAAGCCAACATACTCCATGGAATCAGGGGCAAATGGACTATGATATCGGAAATCATTAACTCTCTACTGATTAGGGAAACCACTAGTCAAAGGATGACAATGGAGAAATGGATAGGCTACGAGAAGGAGGTATCTTTGATCCCAAGAGGTACGGGAACACCAAACAGGATCGAAGGCTCTGAATTGCGAGACACTAAGACACCAACACAGAATAGCGCAGTTCGAGTACTTGCGTATACTGGTCATAAATGGATTGTAGGTTCTGATCCGATCAAAGTACAACCCGATTGGCACATATGTACTCATGAAAACATATGGCTACGTAAGGTCAGTTGGGACCCTTTGCAATGGACATGGTGTGATCCTTACGAGGGGCAAGGAAGCAACCACATCCCTTTCTTCCAGTTCACAACTAGATTGGGTCGCCACATTCTAGCTGCTCAAACTGCCCGAGAGCCGGTTGCTGCAAAGGTCTGGCACATATATCAAGTTCCTCACATAACTATCACCAAGTTTTGTTAGAAAATCTAGAAACAACAACACGCGAGGCAAATTACCACGTTCCAATGGCTTTTAATACATAAGTCACTACCGGTGGGAGCATGGCAACGTGGAATACTTAGCTCTCCTAATTGTGTAGAGTGTCCAAATGCAGTAGAATCAATACGACACGCTCTTTGGGACTGCCCAACATTTCATCAAATATGGCAGGTGGTTGGCCGCTTGTTGCAATTATGCTAGGTGCAAGGCTCAATCAAGTGGGGATATATATGTTGGCTATCATGGCAGACCCCAGTTGGCAGATACGAGCATCAGGAGGGGATGACTTTGGTGATAAAAGAACAAGAGGTTTTTTTCTCCACCATCAGCAATGTCCACTCAACTCCTCTTAATGACAAATCTCAAGTTGTGGTGGAATTGGTCAGCCCAATAACTCTTTGGATTCTATGGAAACAATGGTGTAGACGGGTCTTCTCCAACCAAATCGCGCATCCAACAATGTTACTGCAAGAGATATGGAGTGAAATTATAACCACTCTAAAGAGCCAATATGATGGCCTCAAGGGCAGCTCCGATGGAGTTGAAAGACAACGAATAGCCTTCATCCAACAATGGTTGTCCTCTCCCTTTCTTGAGTTAGTGGGCAAACCCTAAATTGTGACCCTAATATACTATGGAGGGATCACACTTGAGCATAGAACCCGTCGTCATGAGGTGACTACTAATCACGGGCCTCTAGTGGTTGCGTAGTTCACGCTTGTAACTGGTGTGATGTTTGCAATCGATATACCATCCACTTGCGGGTGACCGCCAACCACTTGTCGGGGATCAATGTGTAGCACATTCCTACCTACCTTGGCAACTCACATACCATGATTTTTGTGGTTGTTTGGATGCTTCAAGCATTGCAAGTTAAGCGTGCTTGAGCCAGAACAGTACTGGGATGGTGACCTCCCAGGAAGTCCTGGTTACATCTACAGTAGTAATGGGTTTGGGGGGGCCCATTGCTATCAAGAGTGGACATGCTCCATATTCGAGTTGTATATCAACCCGCACTCCTTGCAAAGCCGTAAGGCAAACCCTAAGCTGTAAATTGTTAGGCACATTTCCCTTTTTTTAAAAATGAACTTTTGTATGTCTTGCATTTCATGCGACCAATGATTGTGCACTACATCCAGCTTAAATGAATGTCTCTAAAACTATGCCTTAGATTCGTAATAGTATGAACCTTTCTCTTTTTTTGGTAAAAACACAACTATATTTAAAAACGTGTGTGAAAAACACTAAAATGAACATAATTAACATATTTTGGTCATTTAAATCCTCGTTCCACTATTACAAAATATAGCATTCTTTTGCCTGCAACTTAACAATGTGATGTTAGTCACACAATAAAACATCATAGTATTTTTGGTATCGTCATTCCCTTCTAAGTTATTTGTTTGTTTAGAAAGTTTAGACATACATGGATTATTAGAGGTCAATTTGTAATGGGGGTTCGGTTAACGAATTGAGTGGAGATGTGATGTTAAGGCTAATATCCATGAAAGCCTCAATATCCATCAACTTGTATTATTGTCCCTCAAGATGGATAGATCTCCCAAAAAGAAAAAACATCATATATATTGCTCACATGATGTGCATTGGAATACTTCTCCAACAACATCTATAAATGTGCGGATTCACACATATACTATGCTTTCCACTAACAAAGCTTGATTTGAAGGTTTCATGCTAGTATAAAGGGCTCACACTCATTAGGATCTATATTTCGACATCAACATGTGCCTTAAACTAGATTCTAATATCTATCATGATCATTTAACAACTTGGTTGGGGCTATGTCGACAATGTGTATTCTTGTTTCTAATGTATCCCCTTACTCCACCCATCCGCATGGCATGGTTTGACAAAACATTTTGAAAAATGCTAACATGGTGTGTAGGTCTTGATTACAAAGCTTTATTGCGCCTCCAATCCGCCCAAATATCTTAAACTTAATTACAATGTGAGGTGCGAAAAAAAGAAGAAGGTAAAGTGAAACATCTTATCACTAAGTATTAAAATTATTTGGTGGATTTATGGTTGAAAACATCACATACATACATATCCGACAATTTCTCAAATATTTAAGTGTTTTACATCATGGTGTGTCGTTATACATATACTTGAAATTCTTATATATTGTGACTTAATCCACAACATGCAAATGATGGCCTTCGTAAAATATGTATCTCACTCTAGAGTTTAATTATGCTTGAACTTATAAGGCCCCATAAGGACATGGAAAGCATTGAAAGATTTGGGTGTTTTGCCATTATCCATTTGATGAAAATTCTATCCATTGTCATACAACATTTGAGAATATGTTTAAAAGGTGATCACAAAAGTGCAAAATGCACTTCTAGAAAGGCAAATCATTTTCTCACATCATTATGGGTGTCGATTCCATCACCTTCTCGTCGGCCACAAAATCATTGTTGACAAACGAAAATTACATATAGCTCACTTCAAACACATATTATTTACCTTTACCAAACCAAAGACTAGAATGGATTGTCCGTCACCTTCTTGTTGGCCACAAAATCATTGTTGACAAATGAAAATTACATACACCTCACTTCAAACACATTATTTACCTTTACCAAACCAAAGACTAGAATGGATTGCATTAATACAAATTATGTGCAAGTTTTTACACAAAATCAGCCGCACATTCAATTTGAGAAGAAAAATAATAACTTAAAGATATAGCAAGTAAAGATAAATTAAAGAGCTTATAAGCTCTTCCCTTTTGGATACCCAAAGAATCATAACAAAACTTGAGTGGATTCCTATGAAGATATCCCATTGGTGTGAAGAGCTATTGTAGTGTGTTTCATTTGGGTTGGAGTGGATGTACATTTCCATAATATAACTATGGGAGATCCATTTGGGTTGAGGTATTGTATCTTATCGATGAACACTACAAATCCACTTTGGGGTTGTGCCACTGTTGTATGCTCTTTGTACCTCTAGGAAACTCTTTGTATATGTAAAAGGCTCATGTAGGTGCATTTGATGGTACCAACTCCCTAGCAAGATAACATCCCTCTTGAACAACCATTGTCCAACTTCCTAGAGCTAACATAAGCAATTAGTCTTTTCATTTGTGGAGAAGCAGTGAAAAGGATTTGTGGGAAATCCATAAAGGCCTCGTATATAAAGGCCTCGGATAAGGACAAATCATCTAATTTTGGGTTAACCTATTGCTCATAGGCCCTCTCCCCTCTCCCTAAACGTTCCTATCCATAAGTCATGCAGTCTATACATTATCGAAACATACACCTTGGACTTCTTGAAATCTTTTAAAATCTCATTTGGCTCTCTAGAACGATTTAAACTCTTTTGACTTTCGACAATATATATTTGCACCTCATTCTTCATCTTCTTCTCATCATGGCTATTATAAAGCTAGTTTAGAATAACACATAAATCCTCTCGAGTTATCATGCATGAAGTTTTTTATGGATTGACGAATAACAAAGTATTGTCTTGTCTTGTCTTGTGTGAATTTTTGTTTGATATAAAGTTGTACAATAATTACCAATATGTATAATCAACCATCTTACTTTTCTATTAATAAACCGTGAAATGTGCATTTGAGATCTTTATTATTGTTTATATGTTTAAAACATTGAATGTTCTTTAAATTTTGAGTACGATCGTTGGATCTTACTAAATATTTCAATTGACAATGTAAATGATCGTGAGTCATGAGTCATGACCATTGGATAACACAGATTAGGTGTAAAATCACATGGCATCATAATCATGTTTAGATCTTCATTTAAAGCATTCTTGCACTAAATTTAGTTAGAAAGTTCCTGAGGTTTTTACGCCTAGTAGTGTTGTGTCATCTGTGTACATATGCATGGGGAACAACAAACAGTGTTGTGCCATATGTGTACAAAGCTTGGATTTTCTTCTCCATTTTTGCACATTGCAAGGGGGGTTGAGGATAGTGACATGTAGAAATACAATGGTTAGGAACAATGAGTTCTACATTGAATTTGCAATACAAAAATGACTCCAAACATTGGTTGCCCCATTAGTTGACCATCTTACTAGGGTAATTGTAGAGAGCATAATAATTGGACGTATGAAAATGTTGCTCCAAGGTCAAACTATATTTATTATATTTCTTTTAGGGTACAAGATTGATAGTCAAATAGAAGAAAATAATGAAACATTTAAATTGAAAGGACATCTAGTCATCAATGACTAGACAACTTGCCTTCGGAGTGCAATCTTTCAAGAGCCACTAGACTAGAGTTACACAATGGCATTGAAAGCATACTGAAAACGATTACTTGCGGAAGCGTTAGAAAACAGAGGAAGCAGAGAATACACTGAGTACATAGGAGTCACAGAGAGAGCAGAACGTAAAAGCTATATTCAAAATAATATTAACACTCTGTCCTTAGTTACAATTGTGCTCAGTAGCACTATTTATACAAGTCCTCGTGGGACTGACAGAAGTACCCCGTACTTCAATGCTCACACGAGCATCTGACACTTACTACGAGACTATAAATTCCTAGTAGTCTAAACTAATACTAGGCTTCCGGTTACCGATTGGATCTGGCTAACTGGCTCACCGGCTCACCGGCTCTGTTGCTTGCCAGGTCGGTTGCTCACCAGCTTACCGATCCGTCTCGCTCACCGGCTCAGGCTTATCCAGCCGATTCGGCTCTAGTTGAGCTTGCCGCTCAACACTCCCCCTCAAGCTCAACTTGAGGTTGGATCCTAGTGTCAGCCTCTGTGGCAGTCGGTTCTTCCAACCGACTTCTCCTAGCATCGCTCCGCCTTGGTCGCTCTCCTTGTCCGGTCCAGTTCTGTTTGCCGCGACCCCTCTTGTTCTGCGCACCTTGACCTAATTCAACAAGCCTAATTCAGCTCCCTTGTTGTTGTGACTTCGGCGCGTTCTGGTTCGCCAATTCCTTCATGTTGGCGTCGACATTCGCTGCCTTCTCGTCCTGTTGGTTTTGAATTGATCCGGTTCTTCCGAATCTGTCTGTTGAACCGAATTGACTGTCTTCGATTCGTTCCAGCTCTTGTCCAAATCGGTTGCTCCCGATTCGTCTTCTGGTTCCAGGCCCTTCACCACATCGAACCATGTCCGGGTCTTGGCCTTCTTCCTTCGGTCGGCTCTGTCCTTCTTGACTCTGCCGCTGCTGCCGCTTGTTCCGACTTGTTCGGACGTGTTGACTTCCCTTGTCAACTCAGCTCCTTTCTTGTCCTTGACTCTCCCTTCGTCGGTTCTTCCCTCACCGGCGCAATCAGCATTCCCTTTGCCTTTGCCCGTTCCAGTGTCTTTGCCCGTTCTCCCCCTCAAGTGTGGCACGTCGAGATGCTGAACACCAAGCATTTTGGTGAAGTGCTACAACTTGTCCGATCTGAGCGGTTTGGTGAAGATGTCGACAACTTGTCGATCCGTGTGTACATACCAAAGTTTGACCTCACCACTCAGGACACGCTCACGCAGGAAGTGATAATGCACTTCTATGTGCTTTGTGCGAGCATGGAATACGAGGTTCTTGGTGAGTTGCATGCTACTTATGTTGTTGCAGTAGACCAGAATTGGGGTCGGTACCTCGATCCGTAGGTCTTGCAGCAGTCGCCGAAGCCAAATGGCTTCACAGGTGGCAATGGTAGTGCCCCAATATTCAGCCTTAGTGCTCGATAGAGCAACTGTTGGCTGCTTTTTGCTGCTCCCCTCAACAGCCGCGACAGGGCAACTGTTGGTTGCTTTTTGTTGCTCCACCTAGGGAAAATATGTAACCGGAGGTTGATCAGCGATCTGATGCATCGCCGGCCCAGTCGGCATCTGTGTAACCGACCAGCTCTTCGGGTATACCGCGCTGGTATAACAGGCCCCGGTCCTTTGTGCCGCTTACATATCACAATATCCGCTGCGTGCACTGAAGGTGCTCCACGGTCGGCTTCTACATGAACTGACTGTTAGGAAACAGGTCCCTCCGGATGGGAAGTGAGAAGAACACTATGGAAGACTCGGTGAGAACCGGATGACGAGTACCCGACAAGAGCTAGATGGTGAAGGCCCGGTGAGGAGTGCTCACCGGATGAAGGGACATATTCGTAAATATGTTTTCTGAGAGTCCATCGGGGCTATATTTGTAAATAGCCGAGAAGTCATATTAATAGTATAAATATGACTTAGGGAAAACTTAAAGTTGTTGTTAAAGTTGTTGTTGTCATTCTTGTTCGCGCAAGATTAGAGCGCAACAGTGTACAGAGAGAGAGAGAGAGAGGGAAAGAGACGAAGAGTTTGTATCTCTGTTGTAACCGCCGCCTGTGGCAAAGACAGTGAACAAGAGGTGGTTGCCTCTGTGTTCATCTATTGTATATTGTTACATAGTGATAGTTAGCAGTCAGTGGACTGTCGTGGTTTATCCCGTGTTTGGGTTTTCCACGTAAACATCCTGTGTACTCTTCTCTCCATTGTGTCGTGCATTCATTCCCGTTTTTTCTATGTTTGATTCTAAGCTTGGTTGTGGCCAAGCGTTGTTCATCGGGAGCGTGTAGTTCTTGACAAAGTGGTATCAGAGCGAAACGACACAGAAAATGGACGAATCGTTGGGATGCATGTTCAAGCTGTCAGGAACTCTATTAAGGCAGAGAAGGAATTAGTACTAAAAGAAGGATTAGTACTATTGTTGGGGAATAGTACTAAGACAGAGAAGGATTAGTACTATGAGAGGTGTCGAACTTTGAGAGAAGGAATGAGTGAGTGAGAGAGAGAGAGAGAGAGAGAGAGAGAGAGAGAGAGAGAATGATGATGCGAAAGATATATGTATTATATGACGGAAGATATACAACAGTAGTTAGAAGGCTTAAGACTGGCGTTGAACCGATTTGGTTCGAACTAATGCCTTGCGCCTCCTTTTATAGTGTCTTCAGGAATACTCCTGAAGTTTCTAGAATGTTCCAGAGAAATCTGGAATATACATCAATTTCCTAATAAAACCTAAATGAAAATAATATCCTTCAAATTACAACTCATAACCTAATGGTAAAGTCTCGACCCGTGTAACAAAAGGTTATGGGTTTGAGTCTAGTTATGACACTATCCCCCCTTTAAAACGACGAGTTTCACGAGTCGTTTTGGATTGAGGACCCGGTTTCTCGGGATATCGTCGATGGAAGTCTTCTAGAAGAGCACGAGCATTGGTCACATTCTCGATCGGTTCCCAAGTACGCTCGCTGGGACTATATCCTAGCCAATCGACTAGATAGTAGAGCTTGTTGCGAACAATCTTGGAATCGAGGATGGCAACGACCTCATACTCAGGTCCATCTTCGAGCTCGATAGGAGGTGGAGGTTGTATAGTACGTCCTGGGATAGTGCTCTCGTGATAGGGTTCGAGGAGAGAACTATGAAACACCGGGTGTATCCGAAGTTGCGGAGGTAGCTCGAGACGAAAAGCGACATCATTAATCTTCCCGATAATACGGAAAGGACCTAATCGTCGATAATCCAACTTCTCACATGGGCGAGTAGTCTTGATGTGTCGTCGTAGCAGCCACACCCGATCTCCAATGTTAAAACTGGATGGAAGTCGATGACGATCTGCGTAGTCCTTGTGTGATTGTTGAGCTTGCTGGAGTTGAGTAGATAAATCCGCTTGTATCTTGCGTAACCGCTCCAAACGATCCTCCGCGCAAGGATTTGTGGACACTTCTGGGGTTTCAAGGACACACCACCGGGGATGATATCCCGTATAAGCGTAGAATGGCGTGACTTTAGTCGATGCGTGGATAGCGTTATTATAGGCAAATTCGGCGAACGGAAGAATATCTGCCCAGTCATTCTGATGATAGTTGAGAAAGCACCGCAGATACTGCTCCAGTGTTTGATTTGTTCGTTCGGCTTGACCGTCGGTTTGTGGGTGGTAGCCGGAGGAGAGGTTACAAGTGACCTTCAGCATTTTAAAAAGGTGCTTCCAGAATTTTGACACAAACTGGGGTCCACGATCGCTGATGATATTATCAGGGAGTCCATGATGCCGACATACTTCCCGCATGACAATTTCGGCGGTGTCTTCACTAGATATTTCTTTAGTACATGGTAAGAAATGAGCCATCTTCGTATATCGATCCACCACTGTGAGAATCGCACTGAATCCCTTAGAGACTGGAAGATCTGTAATGAAGTCAAGAGCAATGGATTGCCATGGCTTGCTTGGAATTGGTAATGGTTCTAATAAACCATATGGATGATGTCTTGGCATTTTCGCTCTGCAGCATGTATCGCAAGTCCGAACAAAATCTTCGACAAATTGTCGCATACGGGGCCACCAGAATGATCGTTGTACTAAATCTAATGTTTTAGTACTACCAAAATGTCCTGCTGTATATGTGTCATGGCAGTTTTGTACTACTCGAAGGCGGCAAGAACCATTAGGAACATACAAAAGTTCTTTAAAGAAGAGTAATCCATCACAGTATTTGAATTGCCGATAATCCGTACCTGGTGATTGTGATTGTGAACATGACGCTCGAGAGGGGTCAATTTGTGCTAGTATAGCTTGGGCGAAAGCGTCAGTCTTCAAGTCCTCACGTATAGTATTGGTAATGTCGGAATCCACGGGCATGTCAAAGATCTGTGCTGCTTGCAGTCGTGCTGGACCCAAGATTACTTGCTTCTGGTTATCGAAAGCTGGCTCACCGGGACGTGGTGTTAGATACGAACGCCGTGATAATGCATCTGCCTTCCCTTGGTGCTTCCCCGGACGATATGTAATTTTGAAGTCGAAGCGTGTGAGGAAATGGGCCCACCGAGCTTGACGTCGATTCAGTACACGAGCATCTTGAAAGTAGGCAAGGTTCTTGTGGTCACTGAATACAGTGACCTGATGAGGAGATCCCTCCAGGAAATGCCTCCATTGCATAAAAGAATCAACTATTGCTAATAGCTCTTTATCATGAATTTCGTAGTTGATTTCGGCGGCGTCAAACTTACGGGAGTGGAAAGCCACAGGATGTAGCTTCTCGTCGTTACCCTGTTGTGACAGAATGCTCCCCAATGCGAAATCCGATGCATCAGCTTCGATAATGAATGGTTTTTCCGGATCCACATGACCTAAAATTGGAGCTGATGTAAACGCCTTCTTAAGACTCTCGAAAGCCATGTCCGTCTCTTTAGACCAAATGAATGATTGTCCCTTCCTGGTGAGCTGTGTGAGAGGCAGCACAATTTTTGAGTAATTTTGTATGAACTTCCGGTAGAAATTTGCAAAGCCTAGGAAGCATTGCACATCCCGCACCGAACGCGGAGTGTGCCATTCTATCACCGTTTTGACCTTGGCTGGGTCCATAGATATGCCTTCTGAGGAGATGACATAGCCGAGAAACTCCACTTGGTTGCACCCGAAACTACATTTCTCTAACTTTGCATACAGACCATGTTCTCGAAGTCGTTTTAGTACTAATAGTACATGAGAATCATGTTCTTCTTGGGTCTTTGAATAAACCAGTAGATCATCCAAATAGATGATCAAAAAATCATCCAAGAGGTCTCGAAATATATCATTCGCCATGTGCTGGAAGACTGCCGGCGCATTAGTGAGTCCGAACGGCATGACCGTATACTCGAAGTGCCCATATCTGGTGCGAAACGCGGTCTTCCATTCATCTCCTGGTCGGATCCGTACGAGGTTATAGGCTCCTCGTAAGTCGATCTTCGTGAAGAACCTGGCACCGTTGATCCGTTCTAAAAGACTTGAGATAAGGGGAAGAGCATACCTATTTCTTACTGTGACCTTATTCAAGCCACGGTAATCTACAACGAGTCGAAGCGAGCCATCTTTTTTCTTGACGAAGAAAATGGGTGCGCCGGCTGGAGATTTCGAATGCCGAATGAAACCGTTCTCCAAATTCTCCTCTATATAGGCTCGAAGGACTTCTAGCTCGGTTGGTGACAAATTGTAGATCGGCCCCCATGGCGGCTCTTTTCCCGGTTGTAAGTCGATGGCGCAGTCGTACGGCCGATGATGAGGAAGTGTGTTGGCTTGTACTTTATCGAACACATCAGCATACTGACGATACTTCTCGGGAAGTTGAACGGTGGACTCCTCTTTGGTGGTGCTGGAGGGTTGTACTGATATTGCAAAGAGAAACATTTCCTCCTTGCGCCCTTCCTCACGCAACTGACGTAGCGAAATGGTTGCAACCTTCTGGGTAGATCCTTGGGTTTGTCGCAACCGGATTTCCCTTGTCCTCCAATCTATGTCTGGGTCATGTAACTCGAACCATGGCAATCCTAAAACTATGGGATGTTCTGGAATACTAATAATATTAAATGATACTACACATGTTAAGTTATCTAGGACAATATTAACGGGTTCCGACTCTTCTATGATATTACCAGAAGCAATGGGACGACCATCAATGACTACTACTGAGGCTGGACATGGGAGCTTTCTGAGAGATATCTGATGAGCTCGGGCAAAATTCCTATCCATGAAGCAAGAATTAGCTCCGGAATCTAGAAGGGCTAAGGTATGTACTGGAGGGGTACTTTTAGTACTAACTGCTACTTGGACTACGAACACATCACTAACTTGCTTAGAGGGAATGGAACCACTAATGGGCTGCACAGATCTAGGGCTGTCCAACCAAACGGCTCCTATTTTGGCTGGACTTAGTCGTTTAACTCTTCTTCTAATTGGCTAAGGACATCAAATTTGTTTGCGAGATTCGGACTATTAGTACTATTAGGACTATTATGACTATGAGGATTATCAGAGATTCCTACTGACATAGACTCGGGTTTAGTATAGTCAGAACTAACAATGACTTGGTTTACCTGCCTTCTTGGTCTATGGGGACAGTTTATCGCGATATGCCCTGGTCCACCGCAATAAAGGCATAATCGGTTTGTTCGGCGTCGTTGCTTTTCCTCCTCCGATAGCGGCCCACGACGACGTGTAGTGTCAATTTCCATTGGAGTTGGAGTACTTACTGGAGGCGCATTATGTGACTCCCTTTGAAAAGGTTTCGCTACCATTGAGGCATAGGTAGGCTCGGATCTTGCCCTCGGCATCTGAAATTGTCGTTCCGAACGTCGCTCGAAGAGGCGGTTGTCACATCTGACCGCTCGACTGATTGCTTCTGTTAATGATTTTGGCTCTTCAGGGAAAGTCAAGAGTAAATCCTTGACATCGTTGCGTAGACCATAGCGGAACTGCTCCATCAATGCTTGATCATCCCAGGGGATATCGGCGGCGAGTAGGCGGAAATCTGCAGCATATGCGGAGGCTGGACGGTCACCTTTGCGTAATCGCCGGATTTTGTTGATTGCAGTCCTTATGCTGTCAGTATCTCCAAAACATGCTTTAAACTCACTTATGAATTCTTCAAAATTATTTAGTACTGGAGATTCCTTTTCTAGTAGCGGAGCGAACCATGCTAATGCTGAGCCATTTAACAACGTGCCTACTAAACCCACTCGTGATGCATCAGTGGGATATCGGGACGGATGCATTTGAATAACTAACCGTACCTGGTTAAGAAACCCTCTAAACTGCGATCGCGTTCCATCGAACTTCGTGGGAAGGCCAATCTTGGGTTCTTTATGAATCCCTTGTGCTCCGTGCCCTTGTTGTTGCATTGCTACGATGGTTGCTTCGAGTTGTTGCACGCGTAACGCAAGTTCCCCATGCTGTTGTTGCGTTTGCTGCTTTTCTAAGGAAATTTGCTGAAGATCCCCCAACAAGCGTTGATTTTCTTGTTCCAAAGCATGAAACTTCTCTTTCAAGCATTGAAATTCCGAGAAAACGGATTGATACTCTTCAGCGCTAACGGTGGCCATGGGATGAAGGAAAAGGGAAATAAGAGACTAGTAGGAAAGGAGAGAGACAGAAGGAAGAGGGAGACTAGTAGGGGAAATCGGTTCAAACTGTCAGGAACTCTATTAAGGCAGAGAAGGAATTAGTACTAAAAGAAGGATTAGTACTATTGTTGGGGAATAGTACTAAGACAGAGAAGGATTAGTACTATGAGAGGTGTCGAACTTTGAGAGAAGGAATGAGTGAGTGAGAGAGAGAGAGAGAGAGAGAGAGAGAGAGAGAGAGAGAATGATGATGCGAAAGATATATGTATTATATGACGGAAGATATACAACAGTAGTTAGAAGGCTTAAGACTGGCGTTGAACCGATTTGGTTCGAACTAATGCCTTGCGCCTCCTTTTATAGTGTCTTCAGGAATACTCCTGAAGTTTCTAGAATGTTCCAGAGAAATCTGGAATATACATCAATTTCCTAATAAAACCTAAATGAAAATAATATCCTTCAAATTACAACTCATAACCTAATGGTAAAGTCTCGACCCGTGTAACAAAAGGTTATGGGTTCGAGTCTAGTTATGACACAAGCTCACCGGCTCCAACTATTCGGTGTGGAAGTCAAAGATGAGGGACATGCTCGTGGTTAAAGATCTTTGGTTGCCGGTTCAGTTCGGGGACAAGAGACCGAACAAAATCGACACCACGATTTGGGAGGTGATGCACATGAAGACAACGGTGTACATACAACAACTTCAATGAAGAGAGCAAGGCTCATGAGGTCTGGGAGAAGATCGACATTATGTTTCAAAACAAAAATGTTGTTAATCAGGTTTAGGTATTTCGGAAGCTAATAAGACTCCGGTACCAAGATGGCTCCAGCATGGCGGAGCACATGAATGCCTTCTAGGGGTTGATCCACCAGGCAACATCATTGGAAGTACCTCTCGCCAACAAGGTACTAGCACTACTTCTTCTCAATTCCCTCTCGGATAGTTGGGAGACGTTGGTTGTCACTTTGGGCAACGCCGGGCTGGAAGGGAAACGGTTATCTCTAGCAAGAGTGAAGTCGAGCTTTCTAGATGAGGAGGCGCGTCGGAAAGATAAGGATACGAGCTCCGACTCCAAAGCGCTCCTTACCGAATCGGAATGCGGAAGACAAAGGAACCGTAGTCCCCAGAACTGGGAGAAGTCGGGGACACGGTCAAAGTCAAGGGGGAGGCCTACCTGCTTCTATTGCGGCAAGCCGGGACACTTCCAGAAAAACTGTCGGCACTTCCGAAAGGAGAAGGAAACCGACGATACCGATTCGACGCGGACACCGGACCAAAACGGTAAAGACCGGAGGGGGCCGGACCGGAAGGGAACGGCGACAATCGCGGCAAGTGAAGAAGAGTTGATGCTCATCACTGAGGAGAGTGAGCTAAACCTTGCCGGCGACGAGATGACCTGGGTGGTCGACTCCGGAGCGTCGTTCCACCTTACCCCAGACCGGAAATACTTCTCATCCTTCTCAGCCGATGATCACGGCTGTGTCCGGATGGGGAATGAAGGTACATGCCAAATTGTCGGCATAGGAGACGTGTGGTTGACAACGCCAACCGGATGCAAGCTACTGCTGAAGGATGTTCGTTTGAACCTGATATCAACCGGTCGGCTAGATGATGAAGGCTACACGGGTAGCATCCGGAACGGTGTTATGAAGTTCAGCAAAGGGAGCCTGATTGTGGCTCGGGCCCGAAAGGTCAACACGTTGTACCTGATAAATGCCCGGTTATGCCCGAGAGAAGTGAACGTGGCATCCGACGCTGCCGGTGAGCTATGACACAAGAGGCTGTGTCAGATGAGCGAGAAGGGGATGAAGAGGCTTGCAGACGACAACCTCATTCCAGTGAAGAACGTGCACTTGGAGAAGTGCACTGATTGTCTGGCTGGTAAACAAAACCGGACCTCCTTTTGATCGAGGCCACCGATGAGACATAATGCACCACTGGAGTTGGTGCATACTGATGTATGTCAAGTGGAAACGAAGTCACATGCCGGATCGCAGTACTTCGTGACGTTCATAGATGACCACAACCGGAAGCTGTGGGCCACACCGTTGAAGACGAAGGATCAGGTATTATCCTTCTTCAAAGAGCTCCATGCGAGAGTGGAAAGAGAAATCGGCCAGAAGCTGAAGGCGGTTCGAGCAAATAATGGAGGTGAATACCGGGGGCAGTTCGAGGAGTATTGTCGCTCGAAGGGAATCCAACTCAAATTTACCGTGCCGAAGACGCCGAAACTAAACGGGCTGGCCAAGAGGATGAACCGAACCATAATGGATAGGGTCCGGAGTATTCTAGCGCATGCAAAATTGCCCAAGAAATTTTGGGTTGAGGCACATTGTCGATGGCAACATATGTGATAAACAGATCACCCTCAGTGCCCTTGGACGGAGACATGCCACAGAGAGTCTGGACCGGTAAGGAAGTGTCCTACCGGCATCTGAAGGTATTCGGGTGTCTTGCGTATGTGCATGTAGCTAAGGACCGGAGAGGAAAACTAGATTCGAAGACCCGGCCATGCATATTCCTCAGTTATGGCGATGATGAGTTCGGTTACCGAGTGTGGGACCTGGTCAACAAGAAGGTATTCCGAAGTCGAGATATTATCTTCATGGAGGACAAGACGCTCCCTAACTCGGAGTCGGGGAAGAAGATAATGAACTCTAAGTCGACCGGTAAGGATTGATTCTACGATGAGCAAACCCAACCGGTAAGAGACCGGTTAGCACTCGAGGAACCAGCCGGTTACGGTGAGGATACCGAACCGGCAGAAGAAGAAGTAGAGGAAGCTGAAACCGGAACCAGCCAAGGCCCCGAATCGGATTCGGATGAAGAGCAAATGGAGGAGCCGGATACCGAAGCCCAAAGATGGAGATATCCTCTCAGAGAGAGAAGGGCCCCCGGGAGAATTCAGGATGTAGAGCATGTGCTGCTAACCGGTGAGGGGGAGCCAGAAAGATTCGAGGAAGCGAAGGATGACACCCACAGCCGCAAATGGTTAAGTGCCATGCAAGATGAGATGGATTCCCTCCATGAGAACCATACGTACGAATTGGTGGAGTTACCGAAAGGAAAGCGGGCACTCCGAAACAAGTGGGTGTACAAGTTGAAACCGGGAGATGCCGGCAACCCCCCGAGATACAAAGCCAGGATCGTGGTGAAGGGGTTCCAGCAGAAGAAGGGCGTGGACTTCGACGAGATATTTTCCCCGGTAGTAAAGATGACCTCCATCCGGACGGTGCTGAGCATAGCGGCAAGCATGGACCTCGAGGTAGAACAGATGGACGTGAAGACGGCATTCCTTCACGGTGACCTCGAAGAAGAGATCTACATGCAGCAACCGGAAGGATTCATGGAGAAAGGGAAGGAGCGCCTACTTTGCCGGTTGAAGAAGAGCCTGTACGGACTGAAGCAGGCTCCCCAACAATGGTACCGGAAGTTCGACTCCTTCATGACCGATCAAGGGTACCACAAGACGTAGGCCGATCACTACGTGGTTGTGAAGAAGTTCGAAGGAGGTGACTTCCTGATACTCCTTCTGTACGTGGACGACATGTTGATCGTCGGACGAAACCAAGCTAGAATACGGATGCTGAAGAAGGCTCTCAACCGAATTTTCGCGATGAAAGACTTGGGTCCGGCAAGACAAATGTTGGGGATGCATATCATCCGGAACCGGCCAACGAAGCAACTATGGCTGTTACAAGAGAAATACATGACAAAGGTGCTTCAACGGTTCAACATGTTAGAAGCGAAACCGGTCGGATGGACACTCCCAGAAAACTATAGATTATCAGGTAAGCAAAGCTTGAAGAAGAGAGCAGAGAATGCTGATATGATGAGGGTTCCATATGCCTCTGTCATCGGGAGCTTAATGAACGCAATGGTGTGTACCCGACCGGATATAGGATACGTAGACGGAGTGGTGAGCCGGTTTATGAGCAATCCCGGCAAGGAGCACTGGAATGCGGTCAAATGGATACTCCGGTACCTGAAGGGCACTTCAAATATGTGTCTCCGATTCGGCTCCGGAAAACCTCAACTGGACGGTTTTACCGATTCAGACATGTCGGCTGATGTGGATACCAGCCGGTCTACATCTGCGTATGTAATGACATACGCAGGGGGAGCTGTTTCGTGGCAGTCGTGTTGGGAGACAGGTCCCTCCTGATGGGAAGGGAGAAGAACAATGTTGATGAACAAGTCGGCCTCGGCGAAACCGTATGAGGAGTACCCGGCTACGGAGAGCTGGATGGTGCAGACCCGGTCAGGACGGGATGAGGAGTACCTCAATCCAGTGAAGAACGTGCACTTGGAGAAGTGCACTGATTGTCTGGCTGGTAAACAAAACCGGACCTCCTTCGGATCGAGGCCACCGATGAGACGTAATGCACCACTGGATTTGGTGCATACTGATGTATGTCAAGTGGAAACGAAGTCACATGCCGGATCGCAGTACTTCGTGACGTTCATAGATGACCACAGCCGGAAGCTGTGGACCACACCGTTGAAGATGAAGGATCAGGTGCTATCCGTCTTCAAAGAGCTCCACGCGAGAGTGGAAAGAGAAACCGGCCGGAAGCTGAAGGCGGTTCGAGCTGATAACGGAGGAGAATATCGAGGGCAGTTCGAGGAGTACTGCCGCTCGACGGGAATCCGGCTCGAATTTACTGTGACGAAGACGCCGGAACTAAACGGGCTGGCCAAGAGGATGAACCAAACCATAATGAAGAGGGTCCGGAGTATGCTAGCGCATGCAAAACTACCCAAGAAGTTTTGGGCTGAGGCATTGTCGACGGTGACATACGTGATAAAGAGATCACCCTCAGTACCCTTGGACGGAGACACCCTTGGACGGAGACACGCCACAGAGAGTTTGGACCGGTAAGGAAGTGTCCTACCGGCATCTGAAGGTGTTCGGGTGTCTCGCGTACGTGCATGTAGCTAAGGACCAGAGAGGAAAGTTAGATCCAAAGACCCGGCCATGCATACTCCTCGGTTACGGCGACGATGAGTTCGGCTACCGAGTGTGGGACCCGATCGACAAGAAGGTATTCCGGAGTCGAGATATTATTTTCATGGAGGACAAGACGCTCGCCGACTGGGAGTCAAGGAAGAAGATAATGAACTCCGAGTCGACCGGTAAGGATAGACTCTACAATGAACAGACCCAACCGGCAAGAGACCGGTTAGCACTCGAGGAGCCAGCCGGTTACGGTAAGGATATTGAACCGGCAGAAGAAGAAGTAGAGGAAGCTAAAACCGGAACCGGCCAAGACCCCGAATCAGATTCGGATGAAGAGCAAATAGAGGAGCCAGTTACCGAAGCCTAGAGACGGAGATATCCTCTAAGAGAGAGAAGGGCCCCCCGGAGATTTCCGGATGCAGAGCATGTGGTGCTAATTGATGAGGGGAAGCCGGAAAGCTTCAAAGAAGCGAAGGATGACACCCACAACCGAAAATGGTTAAGTGCCATGAAGGACGAGATGGATTCCCTGCATGAGAACCATACGTACGAATTGGTGGAGTTACCGAAAGGAAAGCGGGCACTCCGAAACAAGTGGGTGTACAAGTTGAAACCGGGAGATGCCGGCAACCCCCCGAGATACAAAGCCAGGATCGTGGTGAAGGGGTTCCAGCAGAAGAAGGGCGTGGACTTCGACGAGATATTTTCCCCGGTAGTAAAGATGACCTCCATCTGGACGGTGCTGAGTATAGTGGCAAGCATGGACCTCGAGGTAGAGCAGCTAGACGTGAAGACGACATTCCTTCACGGTGACCTCGAAGAAGAGATCTACATGCAGCAACCGGAAGGATTCGTGGAGAAAGGGAAGGAGCACCTGGTTTGCCGGTTGAAGAAGAGCCTCTACGGGTTAAAGCAGGCCCCTCGTCAATGGTACCGGAAGTTCGACTCCTTCATGACCGATCAAGGGTACCACAAGACGCAGGCCGATCACTGCGTGTTTGTGAAGAAGTTGAAGGAGACGACTTCCTGATACTCCTTCTGTACGTGGACGACATGTGGATCGTGGGACGGGACCAAGTCAAAATACGGATGCTGAAGAAGGTTCTCAACCGGACCTTCTCAATGAAAGACTTGGGTCCGGCAAGACAAATGTTGGGGATGCACATCATTCGGGACCGGTCAGCGAAGCAATTATGGCTGTCACAGGAGAAGTACATGACAAAGGTGCTTCACCGGTTCAACATGTCAGATGTGAAACCGGTCGGATCGACACTTTCGGCAAACTACAAGCAATCCGGTAAGCAAAGCCTGAAGACGAAAGCAGGGAAGGCGGATATGATGAAGACTCCATATGCCTCTACCGTCGGGAGCTTGATGTACGCAATGGTTTGTACCCGACTGGACATAGGATACGCAGTTGAAGTGGTGAGCTGGTTTATGAGCAATCCCGGCAAGGAGCACTGGAATGCGGTGAAATGGATACTTCGGTATTTGAAGGGCACTTCAAATATGTGTCTCCAATTCGGCTCCGGAAAACCTCAACTTGACGGTTTCACCGATTCGGACATGTCGGCTGATGTGGATACCAGCCGGTCTACATCCGAGTATGTAATGACATATGCAGGGGGAGCTGTTTCGTGGCAATCGAGGCTACAGAAGACGGTTGCATTGTCAACCACGGAGGCGGAGTACATGGCAACTGTGGAAGCTCGGTATCCGGCAAGATGAATACCGACTCTATTGTGACAGTCAAAGTGCCATCCATCTTGCTAAGAATGCGGCCTACCATTCCCGGACGAAGCATATCCAGCGAAGATATCACTGGATCCGGGAAAGAGTAGATGACCAAGAGTTCGCACTGACGAAGATCCACACGGCCGAGAACGGGTCAGATATGCTGACCAAAGTGTAGATACCCGACAAGCTGGATGCATGCCGGAAGAGGATCGGACTAGTAAGACATCCCATGCCGGAGTGAAGGGGGAGTTTGTTGGGAGACAGGTCCCTCCGGATGGGAAGGGAGAAGAACAATGTTGATGAACAAACTCGGCCGAGGCCGAAACCGTATGAGGAGTACCCGGCTACGGAGAGCCGGATGGTGCAGACCCGGTGAGGACCGGATGAGGAGTACCCGGCTACGGAGCGCCTGATGGTGTAGGCTCGGTGAGGACCGGTTGAGGAGTACCCGGCTACGGAGAGCCGGATGGTGTAGACCCGGTGAGAACCGGATGAGGAGTACCCGGCTACGGAGAGCCGGATGGTGCAGACCCGGTGAGAACCGGATGAGGAGTACCCGGCTACGAAGAGCTGGATGGTGCAGACCCGGTGAGGAATGCTCACCGGATGAAGAGACATATTCATAAATATGTTTTTGAGAGTCCATCGAGGCTATATTTGTAAATAGCCGAAAAGTCATATTAGTATAAATATGACTTAGGGCAAACTTTTAACTCACTGTTGTTATTATTTCTTGCCCGCGTTAGATCAAAGCGCGTAACAGTGTACAGAGAGAGAGAGAGAGAGAGAAAGAGTTCGTTGCCTCTGTTGTAACCGCCGCCTGTGGCGAAGATCGTGAGCACGAGGTTGTTGCCTCCATGAACTCACTATTGTACATTCTAACATAGTGATAGTTTGCAGCCTGTGGGCTGCCGTGGTTTTTCCCTTAGTTTGGGTTTTCCACGTAAACATCCTGTGTACCCTTCTCTTCTTTGTGTTGTGTTTTATTTACCGTTTTCTGTGTATGATTCTAAGCTCGGTTGTGGCCGAGCGTTGCGTATAAGGAGCGTACAATTCTCGACAAGTCGAGGCTGCAGAAGACGGTTGCGTTGTCAACCACGGAGGCGGAGTACATGGCGGCTATGGAAGCCGGCAAGGAAATATTATGGATGAAGGACTTCATCAGAGAGCTCGGTATCCGGCAAGATGAATACCGGCTCTATTGCGATAGTCAAAGTGCCATCCACCTTGCTAAGAATGCGGCCTACCATTCCAGGACGAAGCATATCCAGCGAAGGTTTCACTGGATCCGAGAAAGAGTAGATGACCAGGAGTTCGCGCTTACGAAGATCCACACGGCCGAGAACGGGTCAGATATGCTGACCAAAGTATTGATACCCAACAAGTTGGATGCATGCCGGAAGCGAATCGGACTAGTAAGACATCCCATGCCAGAGTGAAGGGGGAGTTTGTTAGGAAACAGGTCCCTCCAGATGGGAAGTGAGAAGAACACTAAGGAAGAACCTAGTGAGAACCGGATGACGAGTACCCGACAAGAGCTGGATGATGAAGGCCCGGTGAGGAGTGCTCACCCGATGAAGGGACATATTCGTAAATATGTTTTCTGAGAGTCTATCGGGGCTATATTTGTAAATAGCCGAAAAGTCATATTAGTATAAATATGACTTAGGGCAAACTTAAAGTTGTTGTTAATGTTGTTGTTGTCATTCTTGTTGGCGCAAGATTAGAGCGCAACAGTGTACAGAGACAGAGAGAGAGAGAAAGAGACGAAGAGTTCGTATCTCTGTTGTAACCGCCGCCTGTGGCAAAGACAGTGAACAAGAGGTGGTTGCCTCTATGTTCATCTATTGTATATTGTTACATAGTGATAGTTAGCAGTCAGTGGACTGCCGTGGTTTTTCTCGTGTTTGGGTTTTCCACGTAAACATCCTGTGTACTCTTCTCTCCATTGTGTCGTGCATTCATTCCCATTTTTTCTGTGTTTGATTCTAACCTTGGTTGTGGCCGAGCGTTGTTCATCGGGAGCATGTAGTTCCTGACATTGACTTATCATTCCGACCGGATAGCTGATGTCAAGTCGCGTGATAGTCAAGTAAATAAGGCTTCCAACAATTTGTCGAAATTGTTTCTCATTGCAGGCCGGTCCGGAGTTGGGACGAAGCTTTTGGTTCCGGTCTAAGGGTGTGGAGATAGGTCGGCATTCCATCATGCCGAGCTTGTACAACATATTCAGCACGTAATGGCGTTGTGAGAGCAATATGCCGTCTGGGGTTCGGATCACCTCGCCTTAGAAATTAATGAAGGTCCCCCAGATCCTTCATCTCAAATGCGTTCGACAACTGGGACTTCAAGCGATTGACTTCTGGAACACCCGGTCCGGTGATGACTAGATCATCAACATACAGTAGTATACATACCGGACCGGCTAAGCCTTGCCGGATGAAGAATGAAGAGTACGATTTGGAGGCCACAAACCCCATCTTACGCAACCGGTGCGTGATCTTCGCATTCCAAGCTCGAGGGGCTTGCTTCCGGCCGTACAACGACTTCTTTAACCTGCATACCACCGACTTGTTCATCTCTGATTGAAAACCAGGAGGCTGAGTCATAAAGACTTCTTCTTCAAGATCACCTTGAAGAAATGCATTCTTCACATCCATCTGATGAAGTTGCCACCCCCTTGCCGCAGCAACCACCAGCACCACTCGAACCGTCGTCATCTTTGCTACAGGAGCGAAGGTCTCGTCGTAGTCGATTCCGTGGGTCTCCGCGTATCCCTTCGCCACTAACCGGGCTTTATACCGGTTAACAGAACCGTTGGCGTTGTACTTTACCTTGTATACCCACTCACATCCGATCGGTTTACCATGACGAGGAGGGTCAACCAGGTCCCATGTCTCGTTGGCATCGAGTGCCTGCATTTCTTCGTCCATAGCGGCACGCCAAATTGTGTCCTTTGCCGCTTCTGCGTAGCTCCCTGGCTCACGCACTTCCGCCACCTTAGTCATGTACACATAGTGGTGCGCCATGTACTCATTGTACCCGTACCGTTTGATGGGATCCTTCTGGCGGGTAGACCGGCGTAACTGACTGTTACTCAATTTGAGGCCCTTCTTGGCCGGATCGGTGTTTGTTGCCGAAGATCCGCCTTTCTGCTTGCCGGAGTCGGACGCACATCGATCCGACTCATCGTTGCTGGTTTCGAATTCCGACATCTTCTTCTTCCCCTTCTCTTTGCGAGTGAACCGTCTCCTCGGTTCCTTGCGGGGGGAGTGCACGACAGAGTCTCCACTACTTGCCGGTTCCTCATCGGACTGGTCAGTTTGACTCAGTCTCTCGTTCAGCCCGCTCAACCGAAACAATTCCAGACTCTCATCCTGAGTCCACGCTTCATCATCATCTACCTGGGCCGGTTTAGGCTCATTACCCTCATCCTCCGGCATCGGGTCAGATTCGGAAGTCGGGGTTGGTAAGGAGTACCACGATGCCGATTCATCAAACTCGACATCTCGACTAACTCAGACATGCTTTGTCCAGGGGTTATAACACTTATAACCCTTTTGCTCTTGAGCATAGCCGATTAGGATGCATTTTTCCGATTTTGTATCCAGCTTCCTCCGCTTCTCATCCAGTACATGCCCATATGCAATGCTACCGAAGATCTTAAGGTGTCTCAAATTTGGCTTGCGCCCGAAATACAGCTCATAAGCTGACACCTTGTCACCGATCCGGTTTTGGATGTAGACAACCGTTCGGACTGCCTCCGCCCAGTAGAATTTGGGCATGCTCTTCTCCTCAAGCATTGCCCTTGCCACATCAATAAGTGACCGGTTCTTCCTTTCGGTAACACCATTCTGTTGCGGTGTGTATCTGCAACTAAACTCTCGCCGAATTCCCGTTTGCTGCAGATAACTGTTGAATTGGCTGGAAAAGTATTCTTTTCTCCTCTCCGATTCCCGTTCCACCATGCTTTGGAGACTCCGGAAACACTCGAACACTTCACTCTTCCACTCAATGAGGTAGATCCATGTGTGCCACGTATAGTCGTCGATGAAGGAGACGAAGTATCGACTCCTGCCAAGACTAACATTCTGTGTTGGTCCCCACACATCCGAATGGATAAGGTCGAGCTTGTTACGGCTCTGGTTACGTTCGGTAGGGAATGGAAGCTGGTGTTGCTTCCCGAGTTGGAAAGCTTCACATACATGGGCGTTCCGGCCGCTGAACTTCGGCAAACCGAAAACAACTTGTTTCGCTTGCAGGTCTTGAAGCCTCCAATAATTGACGTGGCCTATCCGCTTGTGCCGCAGATCGATGTCTGATTCGACCTTCTGTTCTTTTGCAAACAGAGCGGTGCCGATGTCATTGGTGTCGAGGATAAACATCCTCCTGTCTCTGCGCCCTTGCGCAATAATCTGGCCCTCTTCCTCGATCAAGCACCCGAGGTGTGTAAACCGCACCTACATCCCTTGGTCAACAATCTGTTCGACCGACACCAGGTTCTTCGTGATTGTCGGAACGCTCTGAACTTAGATGCCATGCCCCGAAGACAGACCTGTACCATCTCGTCTTCCTCTACGGTAACGTTGATAGAGGCAAGAGAGTCACAGATCTCTTTGATCTGGGCCGTGTAATCCGCCACCGACATCTCTTTCTGTCGGACATTGCTCAACTCCTGTCGGATATGCAGCTTCCGGGCTATAGTGCTCACGGAGAAAACCTTCTTCAGGTTTCCCCAAGCCTCCTTCGGCGTCTTGGCATCTCGGATGTGGCTCAACAGCTGGTCTCCGAGACTGGACGCGAAGCAATACATCACTCTGCTTGCCGATTGTTCCCACACTGGGAAATCCTTATGTGCCGCATCAAGTACTATTTCGTTGGCTCCTTCGACGAAACTCCAGTAGCCATGCCCAAGCAGGTACTGGTGCAGTCTTTCTTTTTCTTCCTTCAACCGGTCATATGTTTGATGACCTTTTCTCAAGCTTTCCTCTGCTCGGCGGAGGCTGTCGACCGTCTTCCTTTGTTCCTCCTCCGCCGCTTTTTTCAGTTCTCACTCCCTAGCTCGTAAGCCTTCTTGTGCTGCCAGGTCTTCCTGTAATGTGGCGAGCTCTTGTGCTAACATTTTATTAGTATCCGGGCCTACTGCAATCACCAGGGTCTTATTGTTCTGTAAAGTTACCGGAGCCACCGATTCCGATTGTTGTAGTCCTTCTATTACCAACTTGGCCATTTCTATTCTGGCCTTCTCTATGTCTTCATCCATGCTCCGGATTCTTGACCAGGCCTTCGCTAATTCCTTTGTTGTGGCTAACAACCGGTCTTCATGCGCTCCCTCTTCCGCTTCGAAGTGGCAGACGACCCTGGTCTCCTTGTTCTGCTATCCATCGTAGCCATTGACTGCCGGTGCCTTGTTGTCGTGCCGGTTCTGGTTGTTGCTGCTACGGCCATGAGCCTACTATGGATGGTTACGTCCAACGGTTGCTCCGGTTCTGGCTGTTGTTGCTATGGTGGCGACGCTGGAAATTCATCTTCCTCCAAGGTCTTGCTATTGATTAACGTTGTCAAGGGGTTCTGCCCCTACAGTTTGTCAGGTTTAGGGGTTCTGTCTAGCGCAACTTGATTTTCATAGGTCTCACCGGAGTGCTTACCGATGCCTCCTTCTCTGCCAGCCGCTTTCGATTAGGCTGCTTCTTCACCTTTTGCAAAGTGTCGGCCTCCTTCTAGCCTATCGCCTGGGTAGCCTGGAGGTGTTGCCGTTTTGAAGCTGTTTTGGGGGTCGATTCTCTCGGTCTTCCCCGGTTCCTTTGTTTCATGGGCTCCACCGGTGGTGCTAGCAGAGTGAGCCATTGCGCTATTGCGGTCCACATCTTTTTGCCATCTTTTACTGAGATGATGACAACGCTCAGGCTGTCAGTGATCATCACCGACCAATCCACCTATACTCCCTCGTAGGTGGCTATGATCAAACCGGCTCTATTCCTCGGCATAGCCGGTGGTCGGGGGTATACATGACCATACTCGTGGAGTACCCGAGCAATTTCCCGAAACAATAGGTCTTCACCGCCTTGCGTGTGGTACGCCTTGCTGCCCAAGGAGTATTCTCCAAAATACCTCGTCAAAAGCTCCTGTGAAGGGTTGTTGATCGAGTATATTCCCCCTTCCGGTAAGCTGGTCAGGGCTCAGATGGCTTCCTCTGTGATGACCTCCGTATCTATGTTTTTGACAACATTTTCCGCATCTCCGTGCGGCGGTGCTTCGACTATCCTAAGAATCCCTCCAGACTGTGTTGCTTCAGCCATTTCTTAGCCGCTTCTGAGAGTACCATGCATTTCATGTCGCTGTTGGAGTCGGTAGGTTGTGGTAAGATTGGTGCGCCGGTGTGTTCTTTGTGCTCTCACCTGATCACTTGTAATCGCTTATGTGCGTTGAGATCTTTGTGTTCGCGAAATGAAAGGGACTCTGTGCGGCAGAGGTTTTCTTTCTCCATGTGTGGCGCCTTTTCTTGATTCCCGTGTATGCATTTCCTGCACTAATATAGCAGTCAGTTGACACGTGGTGCATTTTTTAAAAAGGGCTTTAATTAGCCACCCACAACACCTTTTCAAAGTGCCCGTTCGCTCCTTGCCTCAACATGAGGACTTCTTCTTCTTCTTTTTTTGATAGTTGAAGTTTTTAGTTAACCGGAAGCACCGGGTCCGTATCCCAGTTTTTCTCCATATTCACGTTTGCCGGCCACCTATTCGTCGTTATCCGGTAACGCCAACTCCGCCTAATTGTCGGGTACTTATTTCCTACTTCCTACTCTTGCATCAACGTCCGTCTGCTTGAACAGATTCTATGGCATAGGTCCACAATATGGTTTGAGTCGAAACCCATTGACCTATTTTCCCATTATCTCATCGGCAAGCTTTCCGAGCTGATATGAACCGTTGAATTCCTGCGTTATCCAATACGGTTCAGTCCACCGGAACCGTACCTTTCTTGGCATCTAACCCATTCGAGTCTGGAACACGAGTACCAACAAACGCCTTCCTTTGTCACTACTCAGTTCCAACTGCATGAGACTTGTTATCCGATGCTCCTCGAGTTCGCATAATGCGGCTAACCGGATTTTTTCCAATTCCTTTTCAATTAGTTGTTCTCTAACTTGTATCCACAAACTCGGAACCTAAAATTCAACTGGCATTACTGCTTCCAACCCAAATGCTAACTGGAATGGCGTTGACCGGATACTCGTTTTGTATGTCGTCCAGTATGCCCATAGTGCATTATGCATCTTGGTGTCCCAATCAGTCCGGTTTTCATTGACGATCTTTGGCAAGATGTTTTGGAGTGTTTTGTTTGTGGATTCGGCCAGTCCATTGGCCTATGGATAATAAGGGGTATTGCGCTTGTGTACCACTGCATAGAATGTTCTTAAGCTCTCCACTACCTGCGCTAATTAACTCGATCGGGCATCCATACCGGCACCAAATGTACTCATATAAGAACTTTGTCGTTGATGCTGCAATGTTGTCCGACAAAGCCTTGGCTTTTACCCACTTGGTGCAATAATCGGTGGTGACTATAACATATCTGTTGCCGATTCTCATTGCCAGAGGTTTAAACGGCCCAACGAAATCCAACCCCCATTTCTAAAATGGCTCTAAGGGTAGCACCGGCTGGTGAGGCATCCTTGCCTATTCTGTTGACATAAATCACAGTCTTTCGCGTACTGAACTGAGTCCTTCAGTGTCGTCGGCCACCATAGCCCACTGTGCCATATCTTTCTTGCCGTAGCGTCCCCAGCATAGTGCCCTTTGGCAACGCCACAATGCGCTTCTCTTAATATTGTGTCCTTTTCGTCGCTTCGCACTGCTCGCTGTTGTATGCCATCCGCACCTTTGTGGTACAGGGTGTCTTGTAGTAGACAAAAATGTCAGCTTCGTACCGCTAGCCGCTTCCGCTCATCCCGGTTCATCTCCTCATGTGGGAGTCCCGTGCTTAGGAATTCATGCATGTTGGTAGGCCACTTGTCTTCGTTGACGACCGTGTTATCTACTGCCATTTCTGTTGTTACTTTAAACAACTCGGCATCCAGAAACTCATCTGGGACTCCATCACCAGTCTCGCCAGAGTCTAACCGGCTCAGATAATTGGCAACCACATGTTGTATTCCGGCTTCCGGCTAGCATAATAAACCGGTCAGTTCCATTTCGGTTCAGTCAGTTCCATTAGCGCGCTACCGATTGCTATGTCGGACGCATCAACAAACACGTGGAATTCTTTTGACTAGTTCGGTGGTTGCACCACCGGTGCTTGTGATAGCATTACTTTCAGTGCCCGGTAAGCCTTATCCTCCGTATTTGTCCATCGAAACGGTGTCTGGTGAACCGCGACATACAATGGTGTAGCAAGATCGGCCAAGTACTGGAGCATCCGGCTATGCCACCAGATTTGCCCTAGAAACTGACTCAAAGCTTTGGTCGTGGATGGTGCCGGTGCTTCTAAGATTTCTTTGACCTTATCGGGGTCTACCGCAATCCCGTCCTTGCTAACAAGATGGCCCAACAATGCACCGCTTGTTACTCGAACACACAGTTTGCTGGATTAAGGCTTAGCCGATAACTCCTACATTTCTCAAGACATAGCTGGAGGTGTTGGAGATGTTCTCCTTATTGGCTATACACGACAAAGTCATTCAGGAATACCTACATGAATGCGGGAATGAACTCGCCAAATATTTCCATGATTATTCGTTGGAAGGTCGCGGGCGCGGTCTTCAGCCGGAACATCATTAACACTGCGATGAAAACTCCCCATTCGGTCACAAACGTTGTCTTGTCTTGGTCATCGGGGTGCATCCTTATTTGATTGTAGCTGCTGAAACCGTCTAGGAAGCTATACACTTCATGACCAGCTATCGCGTCCAACACTCCATCCGTAAATGGAAGTGGAAAGGCGTCGGTAATTGTTGCCGCATTGAGTTTCAGGTAATCGACACACACCCCGATCTTACCATTCGTTTTCGGCACCATGACTATAGGACTTAACCATGTAGCTTTTTTCATTGGTCGGATAAAACCGACCCGTAGCAACTTGTCCTTTGCCGCATAGTTAGGGTTCATCTGGTAACGCCATTGTGCTATCGGTTTGGCATCCTTACTGAGGTGTATCTGGTGTTGGTACAACTGAGGATCCAGCCCCCGCATGTCTTCATAAGACCAGGTGAATACGTCCTGGAATTCCTTTAATAAAGTGATCATCGCTGTCTTGTTGTCCGGTGACATTTCCTTAGCAATATGAACTGTTCTTGCGTCGTCCCCGGTTCCTCTAACTGGGATGCTTTCACGCGTTGGGATACCGCCATCTCCCTCTCCAGAGCTTCCTATGCTTGCCATTATTCTCTGATAGCTTCCTTATTTGGTTCCTCGCCGGCATCACCCAATTGTGTTAAATACATGGTGACTGCTTCTGCCACATCGATTTCAAATAGGGGTACAATTTTTGGGTTTTCTTCTAAGTATTGGTCAACCTCTTTGTCAACAAGCCCCTCGAGCATGTTTACACCTTCCGCATATAGCGGTGTCAGCTCCTTGCTGGTACTCGATCGAGGGTGGGTAGGTACCCTTACTTTAGCCTTTCCTCGCGGGAATGTAATCATGTTTTTCCACCGGTTTTGTTTGATATGCGCCGTTTTTAGCCATGGGCGGCCCAACAACAGTGGGTAAGCCCTTTCCACATTGAGCTAGAGAACCACTGCTGAAATGCGGAATACGTGTCCTTTGATATTTATGTCTAAATCCCGTCTCAAACCGGTAGGTCTTACAGAACTTGTATCCACCATCCGGAGCCAAAACGGGCAAGGCTCCCATTCCTGGATTCCCAGGGTATTACAAGTCCGTAGACTAATCACTTTCACACCTGATCCATCAACTGAAATGTTAGTGCATGGTCTCTATCTCTCATTGACATATTTTCTTCTTATTCAAATTAGATTTGTGTTTTTTTCTTATCATTATTAATTCATCAAAGAAACATCCGGTCTGTTATATCCTAAGAATCTGGAATCAATAATGCGAGCATAGGAGGTTTCACTTCTTAGTAACAAGATAGCTTAACTGGTCCATTTAAGATTCACATTTATCAGTGTGGTGGACGTTTCTTTAGTAATCGACCAGAGTTCTCTTATCATGCATTAAAAGAATAGCAAGTGACTGATAAAATACCACATATATTGTCCCTAGTAGTTCCCGTCCTTTGACGATGGCGGTGATTGCTGGACTGTTTGTGTCAACCACTACTGGGCCTTCTTCTGGATTTGAGAAGAACGCAGGAGCCAGCAACAGGTTTGATGTGGTCATTCCTGATGTCAGCCCTTTCCTAAACCGGGGCACTAGCTGTAATAACCGACCCAATGGCAGCGTAATGTGACATTCTTGTAACGCTTGCCATGTTGGGTTTTCCGGCTGAATCATGTCGGTGGCCTCTTCCAGTTTCTCCTTTTGTTGTTCAAGCTCAGCCACATTCCGGTCATTTGCCTTTTTCACCCACTCGGTAGCTTGCTTTTGGATTGCCTCCTGTGTTTCCCACTCCGTTGTTTTGCCTTTTGCCTTGGTGGTGACTTGTTGTATGTCGGCGACTTCTACTACCACCATGTTTACTACTGGTTGTTTCTCGTAACTTTTAACCGGGCATTGATTATTGTAATGTCCTTCCTGCTGGCAATAGTAGCAGTACACTTTCCGGGTGTTGCTGGATTTGGTGTTCACTCCGGTACCCGATTGAGGTCCTATTGGTGGTTGGTTAGGTACTTCGCCTTGGACCGGTTGGGTACTTGGTGTGCCCTTGTCTAGCTTCCATTGGTGGTCCTCCTTTCTAGTGTTCCATTTTTTGTTGAAGTGTTTTTTGTTTCGGTAACCCTGTCGGGGCCGATTTTCATAATTGCCTTGATCCTCCCAACGTTGGTTGTAACCGGGGGAGTGATCCCGGTTGTATCGCTCATATCGATCACCGTTGTAATCCCGGTAGCTATCCAGCTGGTCTCGGTTGTGAGCGTCTTTTCTGTCGCTGTGCCGGACATCTTGCGCTGGCCGGTAATGCTCATCTCGCCGCCAACGTTCTTCTTCCTCCTCCCGGTTACTCCAGGGTTCGATTTGCCTTACCGGTGCCGCTTGCTGGTTCAGCAAGTTATATTCGCATTGGTCCATTGGGTGCGCCCTGGAATGGCATAACATGCATTGTGTCCGCAAGGTACATTCTATTACCGAATGCTTGACATTGAGACAAGTCGTACATTGTTTAGCTTGCCGAAAATGTAGGTCGTCTTCTATCGGTAATGTACGTTGGAGTGCCCCCATTGTTAGCCACAAGCTGGTTTTCTCCATCTCCCTGACCCGTTCTATGACTTGCTCGATCGTGCTGGTATGGAAATCAATCACTGCGCACATCGTACGCAGGGGTTCCCGGAGTGCTGCTAGGAATATTGATTTAGCCTTTGCTTTTGGTGCTGCCCAATTTTGCTGGCTGTGCATTCGCTGGAACCAGATTACGAATTGCTAAATGGTTTCCGTAGGTTCCTGCCATATGGTGTAGAATAGGCCGACCATCTCCCGTTGATCCACCTCCTTGTTGAAGAACTGTAAAAATCTGGTTTTTAAGTCCTCAAACATCGTGATGGTGCTGGGAGGGTGCGTCAAGTGCCATTGCGCGGCTGATCCTTCCAAGGTGATGCCGAACTCTGCAATCTTCAAGCGTTCTGCTTCGGTGGTGGTCAAGCGTTGCGACACATGGTTTGCTTCCATGTTTGTATAAATGCATAGACATGAGCTTCCGCGTCCGGATCATCCCAGTAGTTGGGATATTGGAACAGCATGTCGTCGTCCAGTGTCAGAACACAGGCTGGTGGTGTCAAAGGTCTCCCCTCCTCTTCTTTCGGTGTTGGAGTTCTTTCCTCCTCTTCTTTCAGTGTTTCACGTGGCGGTGTCGGAAGTGGATCCGCCACTTGCCGGTCTGGGGCTTCTAGTTCCGTCAACTCTGGTTCTGGTGTTGGCAAGGTATCTGACTGCTTGTCCTCCGGTCCGTCTAGGGTTTCATGGCTACTACGGTAATTCGAATGGGCGTTGCATTCGCCGTCCGAATCCGATTCGAAGGCCGAGAACGGTTCCGGGCGTCTTCCCCTGTCACTAATGCTTGTAGAATGGATTCCACATCCCGGAGACTACTCAAGCTGCTTCCTTCATCTAGGTGGGGAGTCTGCTGCACCCGAACTGACTCCACGGCCACTCGCCGGATTACTTTGGAAAATGATAGATCTGCATGGATCTCTTCTAGCGCCTGCTGGAAAGCCTCTCGCTTCCGCAATTGTTCAACAAGTCTTCTTGCTCGCTCTGTAATCGGGTCGTTCGTTGGTCAAGTCATCCATTCCCACCGTTGTTCGCTGTGTTTGTGCAGGAATTGTGGTCGCCAAAAACTATGTTATCGCTAGGGCCGGACAATCGCCTAACATAGGGTGTCCCTTTGAGACACTTCACCAAAGGGGTGTTGCGGTGAGATAAACTTAGACCGACTATTAATGAAACCCTAGTTGGTTACTAATCGGGAAGATCATTAGTCACAATACATGCGTAAAATGAATTACACTTAGCATAGAATGATAATTAACAATAATTAAGATACAGAACAACAACACTCTATTAATTATCCGCTAATGATTATAATCTAACTGGGCCCTTTTATAGGTCTCCGGCTCTAGGTACAAACCGGTGCCAACCGGCAACCGGCTACGAACCGGTCCGGATCCGGATCGGCATACCGATTCCGGGTCCGTCCATTTGCTTCTCAAAATCATAATAATTCTATATTATATATAATCAGTTCTCAGTTATTAATTATCCCCCTTTTCCCATTCTGGACTTCCCTTGCCGGCCGACTAACATTAGACACTTAAAATTCCAAAGGATCTTGCGTCCAAAGAACGATGAGCTCTGCTAGGGTTGCTGACCGAATACCACAATGTGTTCATGTGCTCAAATAGTGACATGAAGGGGTTAGACCCCCAATACTACGAGCACCAGATCAACCTCCAAAAGGATGCATGACTAGTACACCAACGTCGCTACTGGATGAACCCCAATTACGCCGCAAAAGTAAAGAGGAAATTGACAAACTCCTACTAGTGGGTTTCATTCGGCCAGTCAAGAGGGCAACCTGGTTAAGCCCTATTGTGGTCATGCCGAAAAAGAATGGGCAAATACGAGTGTGCATCGACTACCGTAAACTAAACGTGCCCACTATCATGGATGCATTTTTGCTTCCACTCACGGACAACGTCCTGGACGCAGTCGCAGGTCATGATTGTTATAGCTTTTTAAATGGATTCAGTGGCTACAATCAGATCTGAATGCACCCTGATGACCAAGAGAAGACTACTTTCGTGATTGAATGGGGAATGGGGTGTGTTCGTCGCAGTCGTAATGATGTTTGGCTTCAAAACGACACCAACTGTCAGGAACAGTACTAAGATAGAGAAGGAATTAGTACTAAAAGAAGTATTAGTACTAAGAGAGGTGAAGAACTCTCGAGAGAAGGAAAGAGTGAGTGAGAGGGAGGGAGAGTGAGATCGATCGATCGAGAGAGAGAGAGATGATAAGAAAAGATATATATTATGTGAAGAGAATGTACAGTAGTAGCTAGGAGGCTTAAGACTGGCGTTGAACCGATTTGGTTCGAAATAATGCCTCGTGCCTCCTTTTATAGTGTTCTAAGGAATACTCCTGAAGTTTCTAGAATGTTCCAGAGAAATCTGGAATATACATCAATTTTCTATAATAAAACATAAATGAAAATATTATTCTATATATTACAATGTATAGTCTAATGGTCAAGAGCTCGACCCATGTAGCATAAGGTCATGGGTTCGAGTCTTGCCATATCATGACACTATCCCCCCTTTAAAACGACGAGTGTAATGAGTCGTTTTGGATTGAGGACCCGGTTTGTCTGGATATTGATGATGGAAGTCTTCTAGAAGTGCACGAGCATTGGTGACATTCTCTATCGGTTCCCAAGTACTCTCACGGGGACTATATCCTAGCCAATCGACTAGATAGTAGAGCTTGTTGCGAACAATCTTGGAATCAAGGATGGTGGCAACCTCGTACTCAGGTCCATCTTCAAGCTCGATCGGGGGTAGAGGATGTGTAATACGTCTCGGGATGGTGCTCTCTTGATAGGGTTCAAGGAGAGAACTATGAAACACCGGATGTATCTGAAGTTGTGGAGGTAGATCGAGACGAAAAACGATATCATTAATCTTTCCTATGATACGAAAAGGACCTAATCGCCGATAATCCAACTTCTCGCATGGGCGAGTAGTCTTGATGTGTCGTCGGAGTAGCCATACCTGATCTCCAATGTTAAAACTGGATGGGAGTCGATGACGATCCGCATAAACCTTGTGTGTTTGCTGAGCTTGTTGGAGATGAGTAGATAAATCCGCTTGTATCTTGCGTAACCGCTCCAAACGATCCTCCGCGCAAGGATTTGTGGACACCTCTGGGGTTTCAAGTACACACCACCGGGGGTGACATCCCGTATAAGCATAAAATGGCGTAACTTTAGTTGATGCGTGGATAGAATTATTATAGGCAAATTCGGCGAAGTGGAGAATATCTGCCCAGTCATCCTGATGATAGTTGAGAAAGCACCGCAGGTACTGCTCCAGCGTTTGATTTGTTCGTTCGGCTTGGCCGTCGGTTTGTGGGTGGTAGCCGGAGGAGAGGTTACAAGTGACCTTGAGCATTTTAAAAAGGTGCTTCCAAAATTTTGACATGAACTGGGGTCCACGATCGCTGACGATACTATTGGGAAGTCCATGATGCCGACATACTTCACGCATGACAATTTCAGCAGTGTCTTCACTGGAGATTTCCTTAGTACATGGAAAAAAATGAGCCATCTTCGTATATCGATCTACCACTGTTAGAATCGCATTGAACCCCTTAGAGACTGGAAGATCTGTGATGAAGTCTAGAGCAATGGATTGCCACGGCTTGCTTGGAATTGGTAATGGTTCCAATAAACCATATGGATGATGCCTTGGCATTTTCGCTCTGCAGCATGTGTCACAAGTCCGAACAAAATCTTCGACAAATTGTCGCATACGGGGCCACCAGAATGATCGTAGTACTAAATCTAATGTTTTAGTACTACCAAAATGCCCAGCTGTATATGTGTCATGACAGTTTTGTACTACTTGAAGGCGGGAAGAACCATTAGGAACATACAAAAGTTCTTTAAAGAAGAGTAATCCATCATGGTATTTGAATTGCCGATAGTCCGTACCTGGTGGTTGCGGCTGTGAACACGACGCTCGAGAGGGATCAATTTGTGCTAGTATAGCTTGGGCGAAAGCATTGGTCTTCAAGTCCGCATGTATGATATCGATAACGTCGGAATCCATGGGCATGCCAAAGACCTGTGTTGCTTGCAGTCGTGCCGGTCCCAAGATTACTTGCTTTTGGTTATCGAAAGATAGCTCGCCGTGAGGCGGTGCTAGGTACGAACGCCGTGATAATGCATGTGCTTTCCCTTGATGTTTCCCAGGTCGATATGTAATCTTGAAGTCGAAACGCGTGAGAAAATGGGCCCACCGAGCTTGACGTCGATTTAACACACGAGCGTCTTGAAAATAGGCGAGGTTTTTGTGGTCACTGAATACAGTGACTTGATGAGAAGATCCCTCTAGAAAATGCCTCCATTGCATAAAAGAGTCCAGTATAGCCAATAGCTCTTTATCATGAAGTTGGTAGTTGATTTCGGCCGGCGGCATCAAACTTGCGTGAGTGAAAAGCCACAGGATGTAGCTTTTCATCATTACCTCGTTGTGATAGAATGCTTCCCAATGCAAAATCCGATGCGTCCGCTTTAATGATGAATGGTTTTTCTGGATCAACGTGAGCTAGAATTGGAGCCGATGTAAATGCCTGTTTAAGATTCTCAAAAGCCATGTCCGCTTCTTCAGACCAAACGAACGATTGTCCCTTCCTAGTAAGTTGTGTAAGAGGCAAAACGAGCTTTGAGTAATCCTTTATAAACTTCCGGTAAAAATTGGCAAAGCCTAGAAAGCATTGCACATCCCGCACCGAACGCGGAGTCTGCCATTCTACCACCGTTTTGACCTTAGCTGGGTCCATGGAGATGCCTTCTGAGGAAATGACATAGCCGAGAAATTCCACCTGGTTACACCCGAAACTACATTTTTCCAACTTTGCATAGAGACCATGTTCTCGAAGTCGTTTTAGTACTAACAGTACATGAGAATCATGCTCTTCTTGGGTCTTCGAGTAAACCAGTAGATCATCCAAATAGATGATTAGACACACATCCAAGAGATCTCGGAAAATATCATTTGCCATGTGCTGGAAGACTGTTGGCGCATTAGTGAGGCCGAACGGCATGACCGTATACTTGAAGTTCCCATATCTGGTGCGGAACGCGGTCTTCCATTCATCTCCTAGTCGGATCCGTACGAGGTTATAGGCTCCCCGTAAGTCGATCTTCATGAAGAACCTGGCACCATTGATCCGTTCTAAAAGACTTGAGATAAGGGGGAGTGCATACCTATTTCGGATTGTAACCTTATTCAAGCCACGGTAATCTACAACGAGCCGAAGTGAGCCATCCTTTTTCTTGACGAAGAAAATGGGTGCACCGGCTGGAGATTTCGAATGTCGTATGAAACCATTCTCCAAATTCTCCTCTATATAGGCTCAAAGGACTTCCTGTTCGGTTGGTGACAAATTGTAGATCGGTCCCCAAGGTGGCTCTTTCCCCGGTTGTAAATCGATGGGGCAATCATATGGTCGATGGTGAGAAAGCGTACTGCCTTGTACTTTATCAAACACATCGGCATATTGATGATACTTCTCTAGAAGTTGAACGGTGGAATCCTCTTTAGTGGTGCTGGAGGGGTTTACTGATATTGCGAAGAGGAACATTTCTTCCTTGCATCCTTCCTCACGCAACTGATGTAGTGAAATCGTTGCAATCTCATGAGTAGACCCTCGGGCTTTTCGATGCCGGATTTCTCTTGTCCGCCAATCTATGTCTGGGTTATGTAATTCGAACCATGGTAATCCTAAGACAATGGGGTGTTCTGGGATGCTAATTATATTAAATGATATGACACATGCTAGATTATCTAGGACAACATTAACGGGCTCTGACTCTTCTATGATATTTCCTGAGGCAATGGGACGACCATCAACGACTACTACAAGGGCAGGACACGGGAGTTTTCTGAGAGATATCTGATGAGCTTGGGCAAATTTCCTATCCATGAAGCAAGAATTAGCTCCGGAATCTAGAAGTGCTAAGACATGTACTGGAGGAGTACTTTTAGTACTAACTGTTACTTGGGCTACGAACACATTGCTAACTTGCTTAGAGGGAATGGAACCACTAATGGGCTGCACAGATCTAGGGCTGTCCAACCAAACGGCTCCTATTTTGGCTGGACTTAGTCGTTTAACTCTTCTTCTAACTGACTAAGGACATCAAATTTGTTCACTAGATTTGGGCTATTAGTACTATTAGGACTATCAGATATCCCTACTGAAATAGACTCGGGTTTAGTACAATCAGAACTAGCAACTATTTGTTTTACCTGCCTTCTTGGCCTATGGGGACAGTTTACCGCGATATGCCCTGGTCCACCGCAATAAAGACATAGTCGGTTTGCTCGGCATTGTTGCTTTTCTTCTTCCGATAGCGGTCCACGACGACGTGTGGTGTCAATTTCCATCGGAGTTGGAGTACTTGCTGGAGGCGCATTATATGACTCCCTCGGAAAAGATTTCGCTACCACTGAGGCATAGGTAGGCTCTGATCTTGCCCTCGGAATCTGGAATTGTCGTTCTGAACGTCGTTCGAAGAGGCGGTTGTCGCATCTCACAGCACGACTAATTGCTTCTGTTAATGACTTTGGCTCTTCGGGGAAGGTCAAGAGTAAATCCTTGACATAATTGTGTAAGCCATAATGGAATTGCTCCATCAATGCGTGATCATCCCAAGGGATATCGGCAGCGAGTAGGCGGAAATCTGCAGCATATGCGGAAGCTGGACGATCACCTTGGTGTAATCGCCGGATTTTGTTGATTGTAGTCCTTATGCTGTCAATATCTCCAAAACAGGCCTTAAACTCACTTATAAATTCTTCAAAACTGTTTAATAATGGAGAATCCTTTTCCAACAATGGAGCAAACCATGCTAACGTTGAGCCACTAAGGAGAGTGCCTACTAGTCCCACTCGTGATGCATTGGTGGGATATCGAGAAGGATGCATTTGTATCACTAAACGTACCTGATTCAAAAACCCTCTAAACTGTGATCGGGTCCCATCAAATTTTGCAGGAAGACCGATCTTGGGTTCTTTGTGAATCCCTTGAGTGCTTGATCCTTGTTGTTGTAATGATATGATAGTCGCTTCGAGTTGTTGTACACGTAGTGTCAGCTCCCCGTGTTGTTGTTGTTTTTCCAGCGCTATTTGTTGAAGATCCCCCAACAAGCGATGATTTTCTTGTTCTAGTGCTACAAATTTCTCTTTTAAGCACTGGAGCTCCGAGAAAACAGATTGGTATTCCTGAGCGCTAATAGTTTCCATTTTACTAGGGAGGATAAGAGGATTAATAAGAAGATAAAAGGAAAAGGAGGAAAGGAAGATCGACCAAAATCGGTTCAAACTGTCAGGAACAATACTAAGATAGAGAAGGAATTAGTACTAAAAGAAGTATTAGTACTAAGAGAGGTGAAGAACTCTCGAGAGAAGGAAAGAGTGAGTGAGAGGGAGGGAGGGAGAGAGAGAGAGAGAGAGAGAGATGATAAGAAAAGATATATATTATGTGAAGAGAATGTACAGTAGTAGCTAGGAGGCTTAAGACTGGCGTTGAACCGATTTGGTTCGAAATAATGCCTCGTGCCTCCTTTTATAGTGTTCTAAGGAATACTCCTGAAGTTTCTAGAATGTTCCAGAGAAATCTGGAATATACATCAATTTTCTATAATAAAACATAAATGAAAATATTATTCTATGTATTACAGTGTATAGTCTAATGGTCAAGAGCTCGACCCATATAGCATAAGGTCATGGGTTCGAGTCTTGCCATATCATGACACCAACCACTTTCCAACGAATCATTGCCGAATTTTTCGAGAAATATATTCCAGCGTTCATGCAAGTCTTCCTCGATGATTTTTCCGTGTACGGAAACCAAATCGAGCACCTCGGACATCTACACCTGTACCTTCAACAATGCCGACAAGCACAACTTATCATAAACCCGGCCAAATGTGCTTTCTACGTAACTACTCGCGCCTTGCTCAGTCGCATTGTCAGTCGCGATGGTATAGCCATGGATCCCGACAAGGTGCACACTATACTAAATGCCATGGCTCCAACCACGACGAAAGCTCTTAGCTGGTTCTTGGGACAAATTCGGTGGCATGGTCGCATGCTATGCTACCTGGCCGACTTCGCAACACCTCTGCATGCCGCGATACATACGATTCCATTCCGATAGACAAACCGAGACGACAAAGCTTATCGTTCCCTGAAAGTGATGCTCTCCCATGCCCCAATCGTGCAACCGCCAGATTGGATGCAACCTTTCCACGTGTTTGTGGATGCTTCAGACATAGCCATCTGTTACCCTGCCAGCAAGAAGGCTTAAGGAGATCCAAACCAGAGTGTGAAAGGAACAGTTTATTCGGGAACTATTGTAATTAGTAGTCTTAATATATAGTAATATATGAGAAGATGTGGACGGACGGACCTGAATCGGTATGCCGATCCGGATCCGGACCTAAGTAATCGATTAAGGTCTAATTAAGCATTGTGTTGTAAGTCATTCTGCCGTAACACCCTTTGGTGAAGTGTCTTAAGTGGACACCCTGTGTTAGGCTGTTGTCCGGCCCTAGGAGAATGAATGTCGGAAGCGCACTGATGCAGAAAACACCTCCGAACTGGTATCGTCCTGTCTATTACGCTAGCCGACGACTCTCCACGGCCGAAAAGATCTACTTCACCATGAAACGAGAAGCACTCGACATGATTTATAGCATCACTAAATTTCGCAATTACCTACTCGGCTGAAAAATCACTTTTCACGTTGATCATTCGGCGCTTCTGTACCCCTCCACAAGCAAGCATTAACCGGTCAGTTAGCACAGTGGATGCTCCTTCTGCAAGAATTTGACTTCGATATCCAACATCGACCAGAGGTACAACATGCGAACACGGACTACCTCAGTCGTCTTGAATCAGGGGAACCAATTGAAATGGAGTATGATGAATTACCTGACGTTATCTTGTTCAACCTCGATGCCACGACCCTTGCCACCGATCATGAGGACAAATGGATTTCGGAAATGACACAATTCCTCAGCACCGGCCTTCCACCAGAACACTTAACACTAGACGCCAAGAAACAATTGGCGGTCCGGAGCTGAAATTTCTTTCTGTTCACCAACACACTATATCATAAAGGCTCGAACGGCATTTGGCGACGCACAATACGACAATTCGAGAAGGATGGGGTTTTACGCAATGCCCATCATGGTATAGCCGGCGGCCATTGTGAGGGCGATGCCACAACTCGAAAGATCTAGCAAAGCGGATTATGGTGGTCAACCACGAAAAAAGATGCTCACGAATTTTGTAAATGTTGTGATCTCTATCAGCACATGGGCTAGCCCAGCACGCAAGACTTGGTGCCTCACCAACCGATCCTTCCTTTCTAGAACCCTTTCAGAAATGGGGGTTGGATTTCATAAGGCCATTTAAACCACCCGCAACCCCAACAAGCAACAAATATATAATCGTGGCAACTGATTACTGCACGAAATGGGTCGAAGCAAAAGCATTACACGACAAAACGACCCTATCAACTGCCAAATATGTGTATGGATACTTGTGGGGTTGATTTGGCTACCCAATTGAGCTCCTGAGCGACCAAGGGGGCCACTTTCTGAACCTTCTTATCCGCGAGTTAACCTCCCATTACATTGTGGTGCATAACAAGACCACACCCTACTACCCCGAAGCCAACAGACTGACCGAGTCTACGAATAAGAACCTGCACACGATTGTTACCCAGCCGGCAAGAAGGCTTAAGGAGATCCAAACCAGAGTGTGAAAGGAAAAGTTTATTCGGGAATTGTTGTAATTAGTAGTCTTAATATATAGTAATATATGAGAAGATGTGGACGGACGGACCGGAATCGGTATGCCGATCCGGATCCGGACCGATCCCGAAAAGGTGCCGGTTGGCACCGTTTTGTACTTCACACCGGAGACCTATATAAAGGCCCGGTTACAATGTAATCGACAACGCATAATTAATAGAACTTATTGCCTTAATCTTTCAGTATTGATTACCGTTCTGTGCTTATTGTATATCTTACGCGTGTTAATGATGTATTGCTAAGTAATCGATTAAGGTCTAATTAAGCATTGTGTCATAAGTCATTCTGCCGTAACACCCTTGTTGAGAGAAAAAAAAGAAAAAAAAAGACAAAAAGAAATCATGGAAAGGAGTGGTGGAAACGACCATGCAAATGAGGAGTAAAGAGGCACGTCGAAAATGTACGAGGAGGCTATGAATAGGACATTAAACCACCGCCACACGTACACGACCTGCACATGCGGAGGCTCGAAAAAGGCGCCAAGATGCAGAGAGAAAAACCCCCACGCATCGAGACCTTCTCCTTTCGCGAACCAAGGAGAACAGACGCAAACAAACGCGTGAAGATCAATCGAAGAGAGCTCGCGCACAGAGAACCCCCTCACTCAGAACTTTCTCTCTCACACTCTCCCCACCATCAAACCTCGCCAACGCTCTCCAACCTCGATGCAGAGATGGACTGCCAAACACTGACTAAAGCCGCCAAGAAAGGGCTACGGCAACACGAACTGGAGGGTTTCTTGACGATCATGGAGGCGGCACCACACAAGGAAGCCGAAAAGATTATCAAAGAAATCGACACAGAGGTGATCACGGAGGAGGCGATCCGTGCGTTAACAGGCCTTCCGGAGGGGGGCATCTACATGATCGACAATCCTACCTTCGAGTAGCTCATCAAATATTTCGGTGAGTATTCTCTCGCCAGCAAAGGCTACAGGACACAGGGCGGCGAAGACATGTTATTCCACGAAATTGCCTGTGTACTCCATGAGTTCGGACACATATACCCTCGACCCCCCGTTATGCCTCAAAACCGAGTAGGCTTGATTATCGCGACGTACGAAGGGGTCAAGGTGGATTGGCCGGTGCTGATCGTTGACCGATTGTGTACGACTGTTGATATCGTAAGAGGAAAGGACGGCAAGGAAGGCCGGAAAATATGGCATGCGGTGACGCAATCGCTCATCCTATTCGCGCCACCGGTCGAGCCTGTCCAGACCAAGAAGTGGTGAAGAGCAACGGACGGCACCCCGAAACCTACTTCGAAACGGCAATAGTTGTTGGCCTCCAAGGCCACTAAGGGAAGGAGGCCAACGCAGAGAAGGCGGCAAAGGAGCGCGCTAGCCGGAAGCGGCCGACGGACACACACGATGAGACACCAGCACGGCCCCTGAAGAGCCCACTCTACCGACCGGTGCAGCAAGAAATAGACACCCTGGAGGCAAGAATGAATGTCAGGACTCCGACAGAGGAAATGGAGGAAGAACCCACGGAGCACCTCCAGCGGCGGCCGATGAAGAGCACCGTTGAATCAGTCGGGAAGCGTTCGAACCCATAGAACGATGGAACGCTCGCAACCCACACTGAGCATCCCACGCCAAGGGAGGCACCGGAACCGGTTCGGATGGAACCGGTCACAGAAGTCCCTGCACAATAGGCAGCACTGGCAAGCCCCATAACTCAAGAGCCAATTATACAAAGGCCAAACTCCTCAGCTGGCCAAGAACAAGCAGACAAGGGGCGGCTAGCCGAATCACACCCAGAGCCGGAACGACAAAGTGGTCAGTAGGCAGAACCAGAAGTGCAGCTCGACGCAGTAAGGCGGGACCAGCCACGGGCAAGGGAACCCATCAGCCAACCCGCCGTGCAGACGCAACAATAGTGCATCAGTAGCCAGTGGCTCCGGTGGATAGGAGAACAAATTGCCGGAGTAGTCGGATGCATAGAGGTGGAAGAAAGAGCGCAAACGGAATGGTTTCTCATCACAACTGATGAACTGGAGACGACCCGGTGAAGGATCTGGTGCCTCGAACAAGACTTGGATCGGATTACCGAAGACATGGCCAAAATGGCCTTAACCGCAACGCAGATCTAATCACCCTTGACTTCGGTGGATGTACATATGAATAAGACCCCGGAGACGGAAACTGTCCCGGAGAAAGATGCGGCGCAAGCCCAAGAGCTTGCCAAATTAAGAGACGAGTTGGCCGCACAAGAAGCATTAAAGAGCCGCGAACGCGACTTGAAGAAGGTGGCCGAAGAAGAATTAAAGAAGACTGTTGAGAACCTCCACCGTGCAGAGGAAAACCTACGTAAAGCACATCACGCATACGACCAGCTAAAGGAGGAAAAAGAGAAATTGCTGCAATAGAAAGACAAGTTGCGACAGATGGCAGAGACGGAAATTGAAAGGCTGAAGGAAGAACTCCGTCAACAGAAGGACCAGGAGGACTGCGCGCGCTGGCAGATCTACCAAAGGCTGAAGTAGAAGACCGATGATTTTGATCATTTGCACCGGGATTACAAGCAGCTGGAGATGGAGTATAAGCAACAGTAGGAACGGATGGCCGAGCTCCGGCAAGAAGTTGATAGGGCCACAACGGCACTCGCCAACGAACGAGCTGAGAGTTCCAAGCTATTGGAGGAAACGGCGATGGACCGGATGGAGCTCCACAAGCAAAACCATGAAGAAAAGGAAAGGGCGACAATGGTGTTACAGAGGTTGCAAACAACCTATCAAAGTCAATTATCGCATTATAGGGAGCAGGAGGCGGACACGGTCTGAATCATCAAGCAATTGAAAGAGGAGCGACAAGCCGCAGAGAACAAATCACGAACGGGAACTGAACGAATCCAGTGCATCCTCCAGTCATGGCTCACCAAGACCAAAAGCTTGATTGATGAGAGCTCTATGCGATGGTGGACGAAATGGGCGCAGAATACGGCGGAACTCCAATTGCTCAGGGCGGACGTGGAAAACCGGCGGAAGGAGGGTGACAACTGTTATAGGCTGACGTCGGAGAACTTCACTGCCATAAGGGATGAGTTGGCCGAAGATTTCACAACCCTAGCGGATGAACAATTGGTGCAGGTCCGGTAGCTCGTAGCTCAACTGGACAACGATAGGTTGGAGGCTCAAATCTAGTTTGAGAGCTATGAGCGGTCCCGGCTTCGGGAAGAAAAAGCGAGGAAGGCGGCAACGATCAACCTTAGTGATGAGGAATCATTGCCGGTACAAGGACCAGACGGGCACCAGGCCGGGGTTAGTCAACCAAAGAAAACTCCGACGGAGGAACCAATGAAGCAAACGCCGGTGCCAGAACGACAAACGGAGCTGCAGTCCCAAACGGAGAAGGCACAAATGGAGCATCCAGAGACACAAACGGAACAACAGCCACAGTAGCAGCAGCAGCCACATCATCAACAACAGATTCCCGACAAGCCATTAGAAATTCTGGAGCAAAGCATTCTGGACATTTTGGACGAAGCGTAACAGGGCCGGATAATGGGTTCGACGTACAAGGTACTATCCCACGGGTGTGCCATGTGTTACCCGGCCGACAAGAAGGCTTAAGGAGATCCAAACCAGAGTGTGAAAGGAATAGTTTATTCGGGAATTGTTGTAATTAGTAGTCTTAATATATAGTAATATATGAGAAGATGTGGACGGACGGACCAGAATCGGTATGCCGATCCGGATCCGGACCAATCCCGAAAAGGTGCCGGTTGGCACCGTTTTGTACTTCGCACCGGAGACCTATATAAAGGCCTGGTTACAATGTAATCAACATCGGATAATTAATAGAACTTATTGCCTTAATCTTTTAGTATTGATTACCGTTCTGTGCTTACTGTATATCTTACGCGTGTTAATGATGTATTGCTAAGCAATCGATTAAGGTCTAATTAAGCGTTGTGTTGTAAGTCATTCTGCCGTAACACCCTTTGGTGAAGTGTCTTAAGTGGACACCTTGTGTTAGGCTGTTGTCCGGCCCTAGGATTAACAACGATTCTCAAGAAAATCGTGAACGAGCATCTGTAAAAGAATAGCGTGTGAGGAACCATAATAGACACAACCGTGTGACACCGATGACAAAGAGAAGGTTTAATGGAAAGCTTTGAACACACAAATCTTAAGTTAAAAAATAACTCTTAGTCACATTATACAAGTTGCGCTCAATCGGCACTTTTTATACAAGTCCTTATGGACAGACATAAGTATTTCAGAGTACTGACACATACCTCAATGCTCATTAATGAGCCTCCTACAATAACTCCCAAAATTATTCCTTACGAGGAATAACGCTCTAACGGCCTCTCGGTTTACGCATCATTACAGCCTTTGTGCGTACGATTTTACGCACCCAGTCTACGCACTGGGTTACACACCCGTTTACGCACCCAATCTTGAGCTTGTATCTCAACACTCCCTCTCAAGCTCAACTTGAGGTTCCGCCCACTCCTCCGGATCTTTGCTCCAGCTTCTCCTGGCTTCACGCCTTGCATGCGCTCCTCGACCCATCCGATCGGCTTTTCTGCTCGTGTGGTTCTTCTGAGCTCCCTTGCTATCATGGTGTTGACGCTTCTTTCACTGCCCTTTCCTCTGCTTGGCCCTCAGTTGATTTGGCATGTCCGAATTGAACATTTCGATTGAATCAGTCACTTCCCATTCATTTCCGCTTACATACGAATTGGCTATCTCCAATTTGTCTTCAGTCTTTAGGCCTTTGACAATGTCAGACCACGTCTTGGTCTTGGCCTTATTGCCCCCTTTTTCAGCTGTCTTCGGCTCTTCCCTACGGTTATGGACCCTTTACTCATCTTCGGATTCTTCAGCCAACACGAAATCGAATTCTGGATATGATATGACCTAGTAAATTGTAAGTTTCAAAATTCACGGCGAGAGACATGAAAGAAAAAAGTAAAGTTGTCAGAAGTCATGCAAGATTTCAGAGTTCAAATAGTTGAATAGAAGCCATCTAAATAGGCTATGATATGATCTAATAAAATCTAAGTTTTGAAAATTAGGCCAAGGGACATGAAGGAGAAAGTAAAAATGTGACACAAGTCTTGCATGGGCAAACAAGAGCGCCCACATGAATCAAAAAGCTCATAGCCTTATATGATATTGGATTTCAGAGTTCAAATAGTTGAATAAAAAAGCCAACGAAATACGCTATGATATGACCTAATAAAATCTAAGTTTTGAAATTCAAGCCAAGAGAAATGAAGGAAAAAGTAAGTTTGTGGTAGAAGCCATGTTGTGGCAAACAAGAGTGCCCACATGAATCAAGAAGCTCATAGCATCCTCATATGATATCGGATTTCAGAGTTCAAGTAGTTGAATCAAAGCCAACCAAGTAGGCTAGGATATGACCAAATAAAATCTAGGTTTTGGAAATTCAGGCCACGAGATATGAAGAAAAGAGTAACGTTGTGGCAGACGTCATCCATGGGCCAACAAGAGCGCCCACGTGAATCAAAAAGCTCATAGCATCCTCATATGATATCGGATTTCAGAGTTCAAATAGTTGAATCAAAGCCAACGAAGGTTTCTATGATATGAACTAATAAAATCTAAGTTTTGAAATTCAGCAAAAGAGACATGAAGGAAAAAGTAAAGTTGTTGCAGAAGTCATGGAGGGGCAAACAAGAGCGCGCACATGAATCCAAAAGCTCAATATGATATTAGATTTTAGAGTTCAAATAGGTGAATCAAAGCCAACCAAGTAAGCTATTATATGTCATGATAAAATACAAATTTTGAGATTTATGGCGAGAGACATGAAGGAAAAAGTAAAGTTGTGGCAGAAGTCATGCAGGGGCAAACAAAAGTGCACACGTGAATTAAAAAGCTCATAGCATTCTCATGTGATATTGGATTTGAGAGTTTAGTTACTTGAATCAAGGCCAACAGAGTAGGCTATAATATGACCTAATAAAATATAAGTTTTGAAATTTAGGATAATAGACATGAAGGAAAAAATAAAGTTGTGGTAGAAGTCATGCAGGGGCAAAAAAGAGCGCCCAAATGAATCAAAAAGTTCATAACATCCTCATATGATATCAGATTTGAGAGGTAAAATAAATGAATCAAAGCCAATGCAGTAGATTATTATATGACCCAATAAAATCTAAGTTTTGAAATTCAAGCCAAGAGACATGAAGGAAAAAGTAAAATTGTGGCAGAAGTCATGCAGGGGCAAACAAGAGTGCCGACGTGAATCAAAAAGGTCATAGCATCCTCATATAATATCGGATTTCAGAGTTCAAATAGTTTACTCAATGCCAACGAAGCATGCGATGTTATGACCTAATAAAATCTAAGTTTTGATATTCAATCTATGAGACATCAAGGAAAAAGTAAAGTTGTTGCAGAACTCATGGAGGGACAAACAAGAGCACCCACATGAATGAAAAACCTCATAGCGTCATCATATTATATCGAGTTTTAGAGTTCTAAAAGTTGAATCAAAGGCAACGAAGCATGCGATGATATAACATCATAAAATCTAAGTTTTGAAATTCAGGCCAAGTGACATGAAGGAAAAAGTAAAGTTGTTGCAGAAATCTTGGAGGGGCAAACAAGAGCGCCCACATGAATCAAAAAGCCCATAACGTCCTCATATGATATCGGATTTCAGAGCTCAAATAGTTGAATCAAAGCCAACGAAGTAGGTTATGATATGACCTAATAAAATCCAAGTTTTGAAATTCAAAGCGAGAGACATGAAAGAAAAAAGTAAAGTTGTGGCAGAAGTCATGCAGGGGCTAAAAAGAGCGCCCACGTAAATCATAAAGCTCATGACATCCTCATATGATATCGGAATTGATAGTTCAAATAGGTGAATCAAAGCCAACAAAGCAGGATATGATATGATCTAATAAAATCTAATATTTGAAATTCACGTCCAAAGACATGAAAGCAAAAAGTAAAGTTGTGGCAGAAGTTATGCAGGGTCAACAGCATCCTCATATCATATCTGATTTTAGAGTTCAAATAGGTTAATGAAAACCAACGAAGCAAGCTAAGAGAAATGAAGGAAAAAGTAAAATTGTTGCAGAAGTCATGGAGGGGCAAACAAGAGCGCCCACATGAATCAAAAAGCTCATGGCGTCCTCATATTATATCAGGTTTCAAAGCTCAAATAGTTGAATCAAAGCCAACGAAGTAGGTTATGATATTTACTAATAAAATCTAGGTTTTGAAATTCACGGCAAGAGACAAGAAAGAAAAAATTAAAGTTGTAGCAAAAGACATGCAGGGGCAAAAAACAACGCCCACGTAAATCAAAAAGCTCATAGCATCCTCATATGATATCGTATTTGACAGTTCAAATAGGCGAATCAAAGCCAAAGAAGTAGGATATGATATCAGATTTTAGAGTTCAAAGAGGTTAACGAAAGCCAACGCAGGAAGTTGTGATATGTCCTAATAAAATCTAAGTTTAGAAATTCAGGCCAAGAGGCATGAAAGAAAAAGTAAAGTTGTGGTAAAAGTCATGCATGGGCAAACAAGCGTGCCCACTTGAATCAAAAAGCTCATAGCGTCCGCATATGATATCGGATTTCAGAGCTCAAATAGTTTAATCAAAGCCAACAAAGTAGGTTATAATATATACTAATAAAATGTAGGTTTTGAAACTCACAGCAAGAAACAAGAAAGAAAAAAGTAAAGTTGTGGCAGAAGTCATGCAGGGGAAAAAAAGAGCGCCCACGTGAATCAAAAAGCTCATAGCATCCTCATATGATATCAGATTTGAGAAGTAAAATAGATGAATCAAAGACAATGAAGTGGGCTATTATATAACCTAATAAAATCTAAGTTTTGAAATTCAAGCCAAGAGACATGAAGGAAAAAGTAAATTTGTGGCAAAAGTCATGAAGGGGCAAACAAGAGCGCCCACGTGAATCAAAAAGCTCATAGCATCCTCATATGATATCAGATTTTAGAGTTCAAATAGTTGAATCAAAGCCAAAGAAGCATACTATGATATGACCTAATAAAATTGAAGTTTTGAAATTAAGGCCAAGAGACATGTAGGAAAAAGTAAAGTTGTTGCAGAAGTCATGGAGGGGCAAACAAGAGCGCCCACATGAATCAAAAAGGTCATAGCATTCTCATATGATATCGGATTTCAGAGTTCAAATAGGTGAATCAAAGCCAATGAAGGAAGCTATTATATGCCAATGAAGGAAGCTATTATATGTCTTGAATCAAAGACAATGAAGTAGGTTATCCTATGACCTTATAATATCTATGTTTTGAAATTTAGGCCAAGAAACATGAAGGAAAAAGTATAGTTGGGGCAGAAGTCATGTAGGGGCAAACAAGAGCACCCACATGAGTGAAAAATCTTATAGTGTCCTCATATGATATCAGATTTCAGAGTTCATATAGTTGAACCAAAGCCAACGAAGCATTCGATTATATGACCTAATAAAATCTATGTTTTGAATTTCAGGTCAAGTGATATGGCGGAAAAAGTAAAGTTGTTTTGCAGAACTCATGGAGGGGCAAACAAGAGCACCCACATGAATCAAAAAGATCATAGCATCCTCAAATGATATCGGATTTTAGAGATAAAATAGGTGAATCAAAGCTAAGGAAGTATGTTATTATCTGGCATGATAAAATATGAATTTTGAGATTCATGGCGAGAGATATGAAGGAAAAACTAAAGTTTTGGCAGAAGTCGTGGAGGGGCAAACAAGAGCGCCCACGTGAATCAAAATGCTGATAACATCCTCATATGATATCGGATTTCAGAGTTCAAATAGTTGAATGAAAGCCAACAAAGCATGCAATGATATGACCTAATAAAATCAAAGTTTTGAAATTCAGGGAAAGAGACAGGAAGGAAAAAGTAAAGTTGTGGTAGACGTTATGCAAGGGGCAAACAAGAGCACCCATATGAATCAAAAAGCTCATAACGTCCTCATATGATATTGGATTTGAGATTTCAAATAAGTGAATGAGAGCCAACGAAGTGGGATATGATATGACCTAATGAAATCTAAGTTTCAAAATGCAGGCCAAGAGACATGAAGGAATATGTAATCTTGTGGTAGAAGTCATGCAAGGGCAAACAAGAGCACCGACATGAATCAAAAAGCTCAGAGTGTGCTCATATGATATCGGATTTTAGACATCAAATAGGTGAATCAAAGCCAAGGAAGTAGGCTATTATCTAGCGTGATAAAATATGAACTTTGATATTCATGGCGAGAGACATGAAGGAAAAAGTAAAGTTGTGGCAGAAGTCATGCAGGGGACGAATCAGAGCCGGAATCGGCTTGATCTCATCCATTCGGATGTGTGGGAACTGACACAGAATGTGATCATTGGCGTGAGTTGGTACTTCATTTCCTTCAGCAATGATTTCACTAGGCACACTTGGATATATCTAATCGAGAAGAAAAGAGAAGTCTTCTCATGCTTTCGGGATTTGAAAACCTTGTCAAACGCGAGACCAGAAGAAAGATCAAGTGTCTGGATTGGATGGTGGAAAAGAGTACTTTTCTAGCCAGTTCATGAGCTATCTGCAAACGAAGAGAATTTGATGGGAATTCTCTTGTAGATACATGCTGAAGCAGAACGACGTGGTCGAGCATCGAAACAGGACACTAGTAGAAGCGGTAAGGGTGATGCTTGAGGACAAAAGCACGCCTAAGTTTTATTGGGTATACTAAAGAATCAGATATCTTCCTCAGGGACAAAGGTGTCATTGTACTTCTCTCAACTTGAACCTGAGCTGATTGTTGTAGATGATGTAGTGGAATCCAGAAGAAAGAGAAGTATACCGGAATCAGAACGATTGGATAGTCCGACTTCTCTCCGGATGAATGAACCAAATCCGGACTTGTTGAGTCGGAGTGGTCTACCGGATGATTGTTGTCTGCCTGGCCGGACTAGCCTCAACATAGGTGTCTATCCGACACTTCTCCAAAGGGGTGGTAAGGATTGGATGCTAGGTTACACGTGTAAGATGATTATGATTAAGCACAGACGGTAAACAATACGAAGATACAGATAAACACGCAATAATTACTATTGTATTACTTCCCTCAAACCCTTTACAATTCATCGGATCCTTTTATAGGCATCCGGCATGGTTACAATCGGTGCGCTTAGGCAACCGACATCCGAATCGGTCCGGATCCGGATCAGTACAACTGTACCGGATCCGTCCCTCCGAATAATAATTCTACTATTATTTACTTCCTATTATCCGATCCGACTCCGCCTTCCCACTTGTCCTTGCTCTTCTGACCGGCCAACACATGGCACGCCCGTGGGAAAGTGCCTTGCACTTCGAATCCACTCCTAGCCTCATTCTTCCTCCAAAATATCGAGCACACTCTGCTCGATGGTGTCAAGTGGTGCTTCTTCCTCCTGTTCCTTGCCTGTGTGGTCTCCGACCTCCGGTTGGGTTGGTTGTTTCGTAAAAATTTGCTGCTCCGGCTCTACTTGATTCTGTGGTGCCGGTGCTTCCTCACCGCTTCGTCCGGGTTATTCCTGTTCTCCCTCCGTTCCTGGCTCTGTTCTGTTACCAGTGTCGCTTTCTCCGGTCTCGACTGGTCGGCTCGATATGCCTCCTTCCTCTGCTCTGGTGTCTTCCGGTCTCAACTCTTCTTCTTCTCCGGCATCGGTCTGCTCCTGCTCTTCTTCTTCTCCTTCGAACGGAAGTTCTTCTTCGGGTATTCCTCGTTGGGGTTGTTCGGTGTCGGTTGGTTCAACTTCAGCCGGTCGCTCTCCCTCACTAATAGTGATTGGCGTCGTTCTTCCCTTAGCTTCCTGTCGTAACCGGTCCTGCTCGTATCTCTCCAACTCCAACTGAGTTGCGAGCTGCCCGTCATCCAACCTCTCTACCAACCCTCGGATTTCTTTGAGATGTTCTTCCGCTAAAGCGTAGAAATCCTCCGACAATTCTTCCCGAATGGACGATACTTTCTTCATCCATCTTGTAGAACTTGTCACCGGTCTTCCTCTGATTCTCAGCATCCGCTCGGAGTGTCTGCAGCTCGGCTGCCTGTTGTGACCACTCCTTCCATAGCTTTTCCGTACTTTCGTTGATGCTTGCCTGAGCTCGGGTATTCCATCCTGACATGATGAGCTTGATCCGGTCAACCCCCGCCTTAGCATGCACATAAGCTTCTTGCTTTTCCTTCCTTGCCCGTTTTATAATGTCGGCCATTATCTGAGCCTGGGCCTCGTAATCTGCTTTCTGCTTTTCATAGGTACTTTGCAGTTTGCTGATCGTGAAGGTCGATTTTTCCTTTTCTTCATTCCTGATCTTGGTCAGATCCAGCTTTTCCCGCCTTAGCGCCTCTAATTCCTTCCTTCTCTCCGTCACTTGGGCTATTTCCGCCGACAATGCTTCCTTGTTGGCACTGACCTCATCTATTGCCTTAGCCAGGTCTAATTGGGTCTTTTTGAGCTGTTCTTTCAGCTTCTCTATTTGCCGGTCGTAGTCTGTTGCCCGTTTCTTGTTGTCCGACTCGGCCTGCTTGTGATCTCGGTAGAGACGGTCGAAGTCCTCCGTCTTCTGCTTCAGGCGTCGGTTTGCTTGAGCTCTTAACCGATCGTCCCAGTCCTTCTGTTGTCGGAGTTCTTCCTGCAGTCGTTCTATCTCCTGCTCGGCATGTCGACGCAGTCGGTCCTTCTCCTTTTGCAGCTTCTCTTTTTCTTCTTGCAGTCGGTCATTAGTGGCTCGACCTTTCCGGAGGCCTTCTTCCATTTTTCGTCTGTCGTCCTCCACCGCTTTCCGTTGCTCCCTTTCTCTTTCCCTAAATGCCTCCTGAGCTTTTAACTCCTCTCGTAAGGTTTCTATTATTTTTTCGGTCTCAGGGCTGGTTTGCAAGGCTACCGGTTCCGGTTCCGGTTCTGGTTGCTTCCTTGTTGTCCCGACCGGCTCGGTGACAACTTGTGCTTGTTGAATTCCTTCCCTTGCCTGCAACAACTCCCCTTGCATTTCCTCGATCTGTGTTCGGAGCGCGACCAACTCCTGAGTTGTTGTATGCGTCAACTGTTGCCTACACGTTTCTTCTTTCTCTAACTGGTCCGCTACTCCTGATAACTGCTCCGAAAGCCATCTCAGCCATTGTGGCTTTGTTCTTCCTGTGTCGGGGTGGCCTTGCTTACTTAACTCAGGCTGTTTTTCCGGCCTTTTCTATGGCTCCGGCGCTTGTTCATTCTTCTTCTCTGGGATGACCGGTTCTCTGAAGTCCGGCACAACCGGTGTCGGTGCTGCTTCCCTCGGTACGGGTTCCGGTACTGCTTCCGCCTCGGCTACTGGAGGTGGTCCTTGCGCCCTCTGCTGAGTTTTGTCAACTGGTGAAGCCGGTCCTTTCGCCCGTCTCTCCCGACCCTGTCTTGCTGGGAGTCTTACCAGTGGTTCGGATGAGTCTTCTGTTTCAGCTTCCTCCTCCAGTGCGGCTACCAGGCGGACCTTTGTATAAAGACCTCTGGTTCCGGTTCCGGCCGTCGCAGCGTTATATTGATTGGTTTGCGTGCTACCGGTTCCTCCTCGGCCGATTTCCCTTTGCCTTTTCCTGCCGGTTTTGCCTTTGTTGCCGGTTCCTGTTGCTGTCAGGATGGTCCTTCCCCCCGTTGTTCTGCTTCTTGCTGGGTCCATCCGGGGGTGTGTTTCTCCAAGATCTGTCGGCGCTTTGTGACCTTTTTCGGCGTCGTCTCCTGCCGACCTCTTTTCTTTTGTGTGATGGGGAGCACCGGTGGGACTAACACTGTTAGCCATTGTGCTATCCCGGCCCATGGCTTTTTTCCTTCCACAAGATTCTTGATGGCCTCCTTCAATCCTTCGGTTATGAAATGGAGCCAGTCTACTTGTAATCCTTCGTATGCTGCTATTAAGAACGCTGCCCGGTACTTGGCTATGGCCGGGGGACGAGGATTCACGAATCCGTATTCCATCATGGCGCGGGCCACTTCTCCGAACAGCAGGTTCTCTCCGCCCTGTGTTCGGTACGCCTTGCTGCTGATAGAGTACTCACCGAAATATTCGAACAGGATTTCACTTGAAGGGTTTTCGATTGTTTGAAGTCCTCCTGCTTTTATCCCCGTGAGCGCCTGCACCGCTCCTTCCGTGATTTCTGATAAATCGATCGATGTTGCCGCCTGCTCTGGTTCTGCGTGTGGTGGATCGTCGGCGATCTGCAACAATCCTTTTAACCCGTTCTCCCTCATCCATTGGCGTGCCTCCTCCGACAGTACCATTGTTTCGAATTCTTCTTCTGTTGCCTGTTGTTCAGGATCGGGCTGTGTGTGCTCTGTGCGTCGGATCGCTCTTCTGTGCTTCTGCGCCTGTATGTAGGAAAATTCGTAAAAAGTGAGTCCTTCGCAGGCCTGTGTCTTATATAGTGGCTTTTGCCTCGAGCCGCCCTTTTTCGTTTCCCGTGCATGTTCCTCTCCCGCCATAATTAGTATGTCCTTTCTTGTTTGCCGCGTGTGAGTGCCCACGTTCCATGCTTTAAATAGCAAGTACGCGCACATCCTTCTTTAATGCATAGTGCCTCTTCGTTGCATGGTGGCGCTCCCACCTCTTGTGATCTCAACATCATTACTATGATTCGCGTCGATATTTCCCACGTCTTCTTCTTTTTCTTTTTTTTTCTTTTTTTCTTTTTTTCTTTTTTTTTTTCTTTTTTTTTTTTCTTTCTTTGTTTGGACCATGTCATTTGCTGGTCCCCCCCGATTTGTTTGGGTCGGTTCGTGTGGATACCGGATCCTTCTGTCGGTTTTCCGGGATAGTCTTTGTCAGTATCGGTGTCGGTTCTTCCTCGGTCCGAATATCTTCAGCAGCGTCTGTCGGTGTCGGTTCCTCATCTTGCCGGATTTCCGGGTTTTGCTTGAACGGGTTGGCTGGCATATTTCCCTTATACGGCTTTAGCCGAAACCCATTTGCCCACTTGCCGATGACATCTCCAGACAACGTGCCGAGCTGATACGACCCATTGTACTCCTTGGTGATCCAGAACGGTCCGGTCCACCGAAACCGCAACTTTCCCGGCATGTTCCCCATCCATGTCTGGAATAGTAGCACCGGTTTCCCGACTTCGAACTCCTTTTCGTTGCCACGCCGGTGTCGGTCCACGAAAGCTTTTCTCCTCCTTTGCTCCAGTTCGAGTTGTAGTAAGCTAGCTATTCGGTTTTCTTCTAATTCCAACAACGTCGCCAGCCGGATTCGTTCGGACTCGTTCTCACTTAAGCGCTCCTTTACTTGAATCCGTAAGCTAGGGATCTGGAACTCTACCGGCATGACCGCTTCTAAACCGAATGCTAGTCGGAACGGGGTTGTCCGGATGCTGGTTTTGTACGTTGTTCGGTACGCCCATAGCGCGCTTTGCAATTTCGTATCCCAGTCGGTCCGGTTCTCGTTGACGATTTTTCGTAGGATGTTCTGCAGAGTTTGGTTCGTTGATTCCGCTAGTCCATTGGCTTGAGGGTAGTAGGGAGTACTCTTTTTATGTACCACCGCGTAAAATGACGTCAGGCTTTCTACTACCTGCCCGAGAAAATGTCCTCCTTGGTCACTTATAAGCTCGATCGGGCATCCATACCGGCACCATATGCACTCGTACAGGAACTTTGCCGTGGACGCGGCCGTGTTGTCCCGTAAGGCCTTTGCTTCTACCCATTTGGTGCAATAGTCGGTCGCCACTATGACATACCGATTTCCGGTGGCTTGAAGGGACCGACAAAGTCCAAACCCCACTTTTGAAACGGTTCCAAAGGCAAGACCGGGTGGTGTGGCATCCGGGCCTGCTCCGTGGGTTGGTCCAGTCGTTGACACAAATCACATTCTCTGCTATACTTCACGGCATCTTTTAGGGTGGTGGGCCACCACAATCCGCTCTGCCATATTTTCCGAGCGGTTGCGTCGCCGGCATAATGCTCGCCGGCAATTCCATAGTGGGCTTCCCTGAGGATTAAATCCTTCTCATCGCTCCGCACTGCTCGTCTCTAGATGCCATCTGCCCCCTTGTGATAGAGGGTGTCTCCAACCAAGCAGAAATGTTTGCTTCTTACTGCTACCCTTTTCCTTTCATCGCGGTCCATGTTCTCCGGGGGAACTCCGGTGCTCAGGAACTGATGCATCTCAGTTAGCCACGTGTCTTCATCGGCTATCGTTGCATCCGTTGCCGGTTTCGTCGTGATCCGGAACAACTCGGCGTCGGGAAACTCATCCTGGACGCCGTCCCCTGCTTCTCCGGATTCGAGTCTGCTTAGGTAGTCCGCTACCGCATGCTGCGCCCCGGGTCGGTGGAAAATGTTGAATTCAAATTCCTGTAACAGCAGTGTCCATCGTGCAATTTTTCCCGTCAGGGATGCCTTCGAGACCAGGTAGAGTAGTGCCGAATGGTCGACATGGAAGGAAAACTTCCTTCCAAGCAGATAGTGCCTGTACTTTGTGACACTATACACCATTCCCAATGCCTCGCGTTCCGTCGTAGAGTAATTCCGCTCGGCTTTTGAGAGTTTCCGGCTTGCGTAGTACACCGGTCGGTACCATTTCGGCTCCGTGAGTTGCATCAGAACGCTGCCGATTGCTACATCCGACGCGTCGACGAAGACGTGAAAGCTTTTACTCCAATCCGGCGGTTGTACCACCGGAGCTTGCGACAGCATAACCTTCAACGCTTGGTAGGCTTCCTCCTCCGTCTCCGCCCATAGGAAGGGTACCCTGTGTACGGCGGTATGTAATGGTGTAGCGAAGTCTGCGAGGTCCCGTATCATCCGGCTATGCCACCTTATTTGGCCCAGGAACCGGCTTAAAGCCTTTGCGTTATTTGGTGCTGGTGCCTCGAGAATCGCCTTGACTTTATCCAGATCTACCGCGATTCCTTCCTTACTCACCACGTGCCCTAGTAAGTTGCCGCTTGCCACTCCAAAGACGCACTTGGCCGGGTTCAGGCTCAATCGGTACTCGCGGCACTTCTCCAAGCACAACTGGAGGTGATCGAGATGCTCTCTGTACCGGTTGTAGACCGCGAAATCGTCAAGGAAGACCTGCATAAAACCGGGGATATATTCCCCGAAAATTTCCATTATTATCCTTTGAAAGGTCGTTGGAGCCGTCTTTAGTCCGAACATCATCACGACCGCGACGAACACTCCCCATTCCGTCACGAACGCTGTCTTCTCCTGGTCGGCCGGGTTCATTCGTATTTGGTTGTAGCCGCTAAATCCATCCAGGAAGCTGTAAACTTCGTGACCGGCTACCGCATCTAACACCCCGTCCGTAAATGGTAGTGGAAACGCATCGGTCACTGTTGCGGCATTTAGTTTTTGGTAGTCCACGCATACTCGGATTTTGCCGTTCTTTTTCGGGACCACCACTATCGGACTCAGCCAAGTTGCCTGCTTGACCGGTCGGATAAATCCGACCCGGAGGAGCTTATCAATTTCCTCCTTCACCTTCGCCGCATAATTCGGATTCATCCGGTACCTGCGTTGAGCGATCGGTTTGGTGCTGATAGAGCTGGGGGTCCAGCCCTCGCATGTCTTCGTACGACCACGCGAACACATCCTTGAAGTCTGTTAATAATGCTACCATTGCCTTCTTTTCTTCCTTCGGCAATTCCTTTGCAACATTTACCGGTCAGGGCTTGTCTGCTGTGCCGAGGTCCACCTCCTCTAGTTGGGATGCTTTTACCCTCTGGGATATCGTCATTTCCCTCTCTAGGGATTCCTGCGCTTGTCGCAGTTCCCGGATCGCCGCTTGGTCCGGTTCATCCGGCGTCGTAATGTACGGTTCTACTGCCGCCGTGATATCCACCTCAAATAGTGGGACGATTCGTGGGTGTTCCTCGAGGTACCGCTCGACTTCCTCGTCCGGTAATCCCTCAAACATGTTAATGCTTTCCGCATACAATGGAGTTGCTTCCTTACTGGTGATCACCCGTGGTTGCGTCGTTACTCGTACCTTTGTTCTTTTGCCAGCTCTGCTTGATATGCGCCGTTCGTAGCCATGGTCGTCCTAGCAGTAGGGGGTACGCGCCTTGTACATTCAGCTGCAGCACCACAGTCGATATCCGGAATACGTGGCCTCCGATCGTTACTTCCAAATCCCGGATAAGCCCGGTCGGTCGGACTGAGCTGGTATCCGCCATGCGTAACCAGAAGGGGCATGGTTCCCATTCCCGGATGCCCAGGTTGTTGCATGTCTGTCGGCTGATGACATTTACCCCGGAGCCTCCGTCAATAATCGTTCCAGCAATTTCCTTTCCTTTCACGATTGCCGTGATCGCCGGGCTACTTGTATCGACCACCGCTGGTCCTTCCTCCGGGTTGGAGAAGAATGCCGGTGCTGGCGTCGGCTTTGGTTTGCTCACGGATGCCTGTAAGTCTGCCGTAAACCGTGGCACCAACTGTAGTAGTCGTGCTAACCGCAGCACGATTTGACAGTCCTGTAGCGCTTGCCACGTCAGGTTTTCTCCTGACTGTATGATTTCTTCATCTTTTGGCATATTTTGGTCTCTTACTTCTGCCGCATTCTGTTCATTGGCCTCCTTGATCCATTGTGCCGCTTGTTTTCTGATTGCCTCATGGGCTTCCCACTCGGCGGTCTTTCCCTTTGACCGGGTTGTGACCTGCTGTACTTCTGTTATTTCGGCTGTAACCATGTTGACTTCCGGCTACTTGTCATTGGTTTTGCTTGGGCATTGGTTACTATAGTGGCCTTCCTTATGGCAGTAATAACAGTACACCTTGTGACTGTTGCTCGTTTCTCCTTTGTCCCCGGTTTGGAGGGTGGGTATGCTTCGGCGGTCGTCTTCGGTTTTTCGGTTATCCGGTACCGATACCGGGTTGTCATTCCTCGCTGCCTCCCGACGTTCCTCTCTTCGAAAAAATCCACGCTTCTGATTCCGTCGGAAATTTCGGTTCCCTTGTCGCCTCTCTTCTCTGCGTCGTTCGTATTCCGGGGATTCGTCTCGGTCGTACCAGTCCCAGGGGTAGCTATCTCTATGTCTCTCCTCTCGGTCATAGTTATCACGTCTTCTATCAGCGTATCTGTTACCGCGTTCGCCCTGGTAGCGGTCGTCTCTCCGGAATCGATCCTCGTCCGGGTTCTGATTGCGCGGTTCTATGTGTCGAACCGGTGCTGCCTGCCGATTTAACAGGTTATATTCGCGCGGCCAAAAAGACTACTTTGGCTTCGTCTGTGAAAGAGCCTGAGGAATCTGGCCTTCAAGGCATCGAATGTGGCAAAGCTGCCCGGTAAGTGCTTTGCGTGCCATCGGGCCGCTGGTCCTTCTAAGGTTATGCCGAATTCGGCGACTTTGGATCGTTCGGCTTCGGGCTCCATCAGTCTTTGGGAGACATGGTTGGCTTCCCATGTTTGGAGGAATGCGTACACGTGTGCCTCCGCGTCGGCCTCATCCCGGTACTTTGGGTATGGGTACGGCATCGTGTCGTCCAACTGACTCTCCTGCTTTCTGTCCGTTGTTGGCGTCGGTGTGAGAACCTTTGGTTCCTCCGCGGTTGGTGCCGGTATCCGCTCCTTCAGTTCCTCCGCGGGTGTTGCCGGTGTCCGGTCCTTTGGTTCCTTCGTGGGTGTTGTCGGTATCCGCTCCTTCGGTTCCTTCGCGGGTGTTGTCGGTATCCGCTCCTTCGGTTCCTTCGCGGGTGTTGTCGGTATCCGGTCCGCCTCCCTCGGCGATTGCCGGTCACCGAACTCCAAGGTTATTTCTTCCTCTGGCTCCGGTGTTACTGAGTCTTCCGACCCCTCTTCCCCCGGGTCGTTTGGTGTGTCGTGGCTGCTTTTATACTGGGACGCAACGCTTCCGTCGCTTTCCGACTCCGCCTCAAGTGTTGCGAATGCTTCCGAGTCCCCGTCGCCCCCGGCGAGCGTCTGTAGTATCGTTTCCACCTCTTTCAGGCTTGTTATGCTACTGCCTTCGTCGGTCGCCAAAATAGTGTTGTCTGCCTGGCCGGACTAGCCTCAACACAGGTGTCTATCCGACACTTCTCCAAAGGGGTGGTAAGGATTGGATGCTAGGTTACACGCGTAAGATGATTACGATTAAGCACAGACGGTAAACAATACGAAGATACAGATAAACACGCAATAATTACTATTGTATTACTTCCCTCAAACCCTTTACAATTCATCGGATCCTTTTATAGGCATCCGGCAAGGTTACAATCGGTGCGCTTAGGCAACCGACATCCGAATCGGTCCGCATCCGGATCGGTACAACTGTACCGGATCCGGATTGGTACAACTGTACCGGATCCGTCCCTCCGAATAATAATTCTACTATTATTTACTTCCTATTATCCGATCCGACTCCGCCTTCCCACTTGTCCTTGCTCTTCTGACCGACCAACAATGATGAGCTGGCAAGTAGTGAAGACACAATCGTGCTCTCCCCACGTAAGTGTTGGGGAACTTGACGTTTCTTATGTCCGACGCTCGGCCACAACCGAGATTCTTTACATACACAGCAAAACAGGTGATTAAAAACGCGACACAAAAGAGGAGAAATGGTGCACAGGAGGTATACGTGGAAAACCCCAAAAAATTAGGGGGAAAAACCACGGCAACCCACAAGCTGCAAACTGTCACTATGCAGAAGTATACAACAGTGAGATCACTGAGGCAACGACCTCGTGCTCTCAGATCTTCGCCACAGGCGGTGGTTACAACAGAGGCAGGCAACGACCTCGTCTCTCTCTCTCTCTCTCTCTATACAGTTACGCGCTCTGATTTCTTCTTGCACCAACAACTACAGAGATAACAACTAGAATAACTATATGTATAGAACAACAACACACACGTATAACTAAAAGGTTTGCCCTAAGTCATATTTTACTAATATGACTTTTCGGCTATTTACAAATGTAGCCTTGATGGGCTCCATCCGGCTCTCCGCAGTCGGGTACTCCTTATCCGGCTTTCCGCAGTCGGGCCTACACCATCCGACTCTCCGCAGTCGGGTACTCCTCATCCGGCTTTCCGCAGTCGGGCCTACACCATCCGACTCTCCGCAGTCGGGTACTCCTCATCCGGCTTCATACCGTTTCGTCGGCACTGTTCTTCTCCCTTCCCATCCGGAGGGACCTGTCTACCAACAGTAAGGAACCGAAGACACGGTTCATGTGCAAAGAGAAGGGGAAGAATAAGATGCCGGAGTACGACATTGGCAGATATGAGTCAGATTGGAGCGAATCCGAATCCAAACAAAACAACGACCCGAAGTTCGAGTCAGGCAAGAGAGCCTTGAAATTGGCTAATGAGAAGTTGCGATGATCCACCTACCAAAAGAACCTTGTGAAGAGGTACGGGTAAAATGAGTATATGGCGCATCATTATGCGTACATGATGAAGGTGGCGGTAGTGCGTGAGCCGGAGAGCTCCGCAGAAGCGGCGAAGGATGCAAATTGGTGTGCCGCTAGCTATGGAGGAAGAGATGTACACAGTCACAGAAAACGAGGCATGGGATTTAGTTGATGTACCGAAAGGGGTGAAGGCGATTGGTTGCCGATGGGTATAAAAGATCAAATAAAACACAGATGGCTCCATCAACTGATACAAGACCCGATTAGTGATGAAGGGCTACACGTAGCAGCATGGCATCGACTACGATGAGATGTTCGTGCCGGTCTCAAAGATGTCGACTATCCATGTCTTACTTGCGGTGGTAGCGGTGAAGGGGTGGCATCTACATAAAATGAATGTGAAAAATATGTTCCTGCATGGTGATCTTGAGGAACAAGTATACATGGTTCAGCCCCCAGATTTCAGGCCGGAATGAACACGTCTATTGTTTACTGATTGTTGAGCAGACAAGCTCAACCAAGTCTGAATCGGCTGAGCCAGATCGTTGTGCAGATGGTATCCGGAACTAGGAGCCGGATCAGATTGTAACCGGTAGGCCGTTAGAGGCCTACAAATATAGCCTACTAAGTAGGCATACTTTCGGGAGTCAGTGTCAGTCTCTCGTATGAGCATTGAAGTACATGTTAGTACTTCTGTGAGTCCATATAAGGACTTGTATAAAAGTGCTCACTAAGCACATTGTATGTACAGATCATTATCTTTTTGAATTGAGTTAGTTGTTCTGCTCTCTCTAACTCTCCTGCTCTCTGTCTTTGTGATTCAAATTTCCATCAAATCTTGTCTTTGTTTTTCTGTTGCTATCCATATAAACTGGTTTGTCAAAGCTTCCGCATATTAACTTTGACATAGTATCAGAGCGCGAGGGTTGAGAACCTCTGCAGCTGACAAGCGTTTTCTAAAGACAAACCCTAATACTCGGTAAAGAACATACAGAAGAGAAGGTATGGAGAGAAGCACGGCGAGCTCGCTCCCAACAGAAAAGTTGGACCGGAGTAACTATGCATCGTAGTCGTATAAAATGCACCAGTACATGCTGGGGCACGGATAGCAGAGCTAGGTGGAAGGAGCAAATGTAGGAGCGCCGGTTTCGGCAATCGACTTCCCAGCATGGGAGCAAGGAGCAAGCAGAGTGTTGTATTGCCTCGTGTCTTGTGTGCACGACCAAATGGTAGGCTACATCAAGGAGGAAAAAACGTTGAAGGAAGCCTAGGAAAATCTCTAGAAGATTTTCTCGGGAAGTACCACGGCTCGGAAGTTGCAACTCTAGCAAGAGCTCAACAGTATTCGACAACGGGACATGTCGATCACTAACTACACCACCAAGATCATGGAGATCTACGACACACTCGGTTCCATCAACGTGACAGTGGACATGAATGGGATCAACCATATCTTCCTTAGTAGTCTAGCACAATGGTACGGGCCAATCGCGACAACGATTTGCACCCTGGAAAAGCCACCGTCCTTCTTCGACCTGCAATCGATGCTCTTGGTTGAAGAAAACCACGTGAGTGGCTCGAGGAATACTCAATCAGACAACCAGATGTTGTACACGAAGGCGGATCGGCTCCATAGGTGTGGAGGACGAGATTGGTCGGCATGCAATAACAGCAACCAACAAGAGCAGAATTAGAGTCACAATGATGTTGCTGACAACAGTTCCAGACCCTCCACAAGCATGGGAGTCAAAGCGGCGCTGGAAACCGGCAATCGAAGGCTGATATAGAACGTTGGTATTGTGGCAAGAAAGGTGACTAGGAAAGCGAAATCTGGAAGAATCGCACCGATTCGGATAAATCCAGATTCGGCAAAGCTAGACAAGGAAAATGGCAAAACTCGCATTACGCAGAAGGATCGGAAGGATCTGGAACCGGTAAGACCGGAAAAGGGCCAGCCTTTGTGATGAAACACAAGGTGAACTCGATGAAGAAGAACACTTCCGGATCAGAGGAAGAGTGGTATGTTAACTCCGGAACATCAAACCACATGATGAGCCACGAAGATGGGTTCTCATACTTGGAGAAACTAGAGCAACCAGGAGTTGTCGAAACCGGAGAAGACACTCCTCACCCGATTGTGCATATTGGAGAAGTCCCTTTAAGCCATGTTGGACAAAAGGGAAAGCTGATGAATGTACTACATGTTTTGAAAATCACAAAGAACCTAGTGTTGGTTAGGCAGATCGTCGACTAGGGAATGTAGGTGTGTTTTATGCACCTCAGGTTGTTCACAGAGGAAGCACGCCAGATCATCGGGACGAGAGGATGTTCATCCACAACACCAATGACATCAGCAACACTAAGTTCACAAAAGGACATAAGGTTGATTAAGATATCGGTCTATGGCACAAGCGGATCGGCCACGTCAACTATCAACAACTTAAAGACCTGCAAATAGGTAGTTTTCGGATTTTCAAAATTCAGTGGCCGAAAGGCCCTAATTTATGAAGCTTGCCAGCTCTGGAAGCAACACCGGTTTCCGTTCCCCACCGAAAGAAACCAGATCCGTAACAAGCTCAATCTAATACATTCGGATGTATGAGGACCAACACAGAACGTTAGTCTTATGGGAGACAATATTTCTGCTCCTTCATCGACGACTATAGCTGGCACAGATGGATCTACCTAATCCAAAGGAAAAGCAAAGTTTTTGACAATTTCCAAAACCAGCATGCAAAGTCTTGTCAAACGGGAAACAGAGAGGAAGATCAAGTGCATGCGGTTGGATTGCAGAAAATAATATTTTTTAGACCAATTCAACAGTTATCTGCAGCAGAAAGGAGTTCAGAGGGAATTCAGCTGTCGATACACATTAGAACAAAACGGTGTCGCCAAAAGGAAGAATTGGTCAATTGTGGAGGTGGCATGGGCAATGCTGGAATAGAAGAGCATCCCAAGTTCTATTGGGACGAAGCGGTTCGGTCGGTTCTCTACATCCAAAACTAGATCAGGAATAAGGTGTCAGCACACGAGCTATATTTTGGGCGGAAGCCAAATTTAAGACACCTTAAGATATTTGGTAGGATTGCATATGTGCATGTGCCAGATGAGAAATAGAGAAAGCTGGACCCGAAGTCGAAGAAGTGTTATAACCCCTAAACAAAACAAGTTCAAGTAAACTAAGATGTCGAATTTGATGAGTCAGCATCATGGTACTCTCTCCCAAGTCCAATGTCTAACTCTGATGTCCGACTCCGACCCGACTCTAGAGGCTGAGGCTAGTAAGCCCGAAACGATCCAAGCAAAAGATGAAGAAGGATTCGGTACTCTAGATGAGAGTCCGATCTCATTCAGGCTAAGTGGGCCACATGAGCGATTGAGTCGGAATGACTAGTCAGATGAAGAGCCGGTGAGTAGTGGAGACTTGACCGTGCTCTCCCTGCGTAAGGAACCTAGGAGACGAATCACACGCAAGGAAAAGGGGAAGAAGAAGATGTTGGAATATGCCACCAGTAGAGACGAGTCGGATCGGAGCAAAACCTACTCCGGGAAGAACAAAGACAGACCTTCGGAAGAGAAGTCTGCGTTGGCCAAGAGGGTGTCAGGGATAGTACTAGAGGAAAGGAGAATTAGTACTAAAGGTAGAGGAGAAGAATGAGGATTAGTACTAAGAAGGGAAAGAGTGTGTGAGAACCACGTGAGAGGAGAGAGAGAGAGAGAGAGATAATGATGACCACAAGAAGTATAATATATTATAAGAAGAAAGATACAAGAACAACTAGGAGACTTAAGACTAACGTTGAACCGAATTGGTTCAGAATAATGCCTTTTGCCTCTATTTATAGTGTTGTTGAGATTACTCTTGAAGTTTCTAGAATATTCCAAAGTAATCTAGAATATACATGAATTTCCTATAGAAATAATAAATGAAACTAATATTTTTCGTATTACAATTCATGGTTTAATGGCAAGGGTTTAGCCAATGTTAGAGAAGGTCATGGGTTTGAATCCCTTTGGAGCCATACCATGCCATATCATGACACTACCGAAATCCCTTTGGAGCCAACTTCGTATTCTGGTCCTGCTTCAAGCTCGATCGGGGGTGTAGTTGTGTAATACGATTCGGAATAGTGTTATCTGGATAGAGGGTTCGTGAAGAGAACTATGAAAAACCGGATGTAACCATAGTTGTGGAGGTAGATCAAGGAGACAAGTAACATCATTAATTTTTCCAATAATACGGAAAGGACCTAATAGTTGATAATCCAATTTATCGCATGGTCGAGTAGTCTTCATGTGTTGTCGTAATAGTCATACTTGATTTCCAATGTCAAAACAGGATGGAAGCCGATCACAATCCCCATAAGCCTTTCGTGTTTGTTGAGCTTGATGTAAATGGGTAGATAGGTTTGCTTGTATCTTGCGTAGCCACTCCAAATGATCCTTTGCACGAGGATTTGTGGGTAACTCCAGAGCTTCGAACACACACCATCGATGATGATAGCTTGTATAAGCATAAAATGTGCAATCTTAGTATATTGATCCACTACTGTTAAGATCGCATCGAATCCCTTTGAAACTGGAAGATCTGTGATAAAATCTAGAGAAATGGACTGCCACGGCTTGCTTGGAATTGGTAATGGTTCCAATAAATCATACAGATGATATCTTGGCATCTTTGCTTTGTAACATGTATCACATCTCCAAACATAGTCTTCGACAAATCGTCACATATGAGGCCACCAAAATGATCATTGTACTAAATCCAACGTTTTAGTACTACCAAAATGTCCAAATGTATATGTGTCATGACAATTTTGAACTAATCAAAGGCAACAAGAACCATTGGAAACATACAAGAGTTTCTTCAACAATTGTAATCTTTCATGACATTCGAATTGTCGATAGTCCGTACCTGGTTGTTGCGACTGTGAACAAGTTGCCCGCGAGGGATCAATTCAAGTCTTCAAGTCTTCACGTATGGTCTCAATAATATGGGAATCCAATGGAGTGTTAAAAACCCACGTTGCTTGTAGTCGTGCTACTCCCACGATGACTTGCTTTTGATTATCGAATGCCAGATCACTTGGAAGAGGTGTTAGATACGAGCGCCACGATAACGCATCTACCTTCCCTTGGATATGGGCCGACCGAGCTTGTCGTCAATTTAATACACGAGCATTCTAGAAATAGGCAAGGTTTTTGTGATCACTGAATACGGTGACTTGATGAGAAGATCCCTCTAAAAAATGCCTCCATTGTGCAAAAGAATCCACTATTGCTAATAGCTCCTTGTCATGTATCTCGTAGTTGATTTCGGTGGCGTCAAACTTGTGCGAGTGGAAAGCTACAGGATGTAGTTTTTCATCATCACCTTGTTGTGACAAAATTCTACCAAAGGCGAAATCGGATGCGTCTGCCTCCGTGATGAATGGTTTTTTCAGATCAACATGAACTAGAATAGGAGTTTATGTAAATTCTTTCTTAAGATTTACAAAAGCCGTGTCCTCTTCCTTAGACCAAAAAAATGATTGCCCCTTCTTGGTAAGTTGTCTGAGAGGCTAAATAATCTTTGAGTAGTCCTGAATAAACATGTGCTAGAAATTTGCGAAGCCCAAAAAACATTGCACATCTTGCAACAATCAGGGAGGGATTCTACCACTCTACCACATTTTTGACCTTAGTTGGATCCATAGAGATGCCTTTCGAGGAGATGACATAGCCTAGAAATTCCACCTGGTTGGACTCAAAACTACAATTTTCTAGTTTTGCATAAAGACCACGTTCTCAAAGTCGTTTTAGTACTAATAATAGTACATGAGAATCATGATCTTCTTCATTCTTCGAATAAACTAGTAGATCATGCAAATAGATGATCAAATAGATCTCCAAAAGATCTCGAAATATATCATGTGCCATGACGCATTGGTGATATCAAATGGCATAACCGTATACTCGAAGTGCCTGTATTGGGTGCAAAAAGTGGTCTTCCATTCATCTCCCGATCGGATCCGTACGAGGTTATATACGGCTTGTAAGTCAATTTTTTTGAATAACATCGCACCATTAATCCATTCGAAAAGACTCAAGATAAGGGGAAATGCATACCTATTCCTGATGGTGACCTTATTCAAGCCCCGATAAATCTACAACGAGATGAAGTGATCCATCCTTTTTCTTCACAAAGAAAATGGGTGCGCCGGCTAGAGATTTCGAATGTCGAATGAACCCGTTCGCCAAATTCTCCTCTATGTAGGCTCGAAGGACTGCTAGCTCGGTTGGTGACAAGTTGTAGATCGGTCCGCATGGGACTTAGTCGTTTAACTCATCTTCTAACTGACTAAGGACTTCAAATTTGTTCAATAGACTTGGGCTATTAGTGCTATTAGGACTATCAGACACTCCTACCGAAATAGAATTGGGTTTAGTACAAGCAACTATTTGATTTACTTGTGGATAGTCTATTGCGATATGCCCTGGTCCTCCATAGCAAGACATAATCGATTTACTAGGCCCCATTGCTTTTCTTCTTCCGACAATGGTCCACGACGAAGTGTGGTGTCGATTTCCATCCGTGTTGGAGTATTTGCTGGAGATGCATGATATGACTCCCTTGCAAATGGCTTTGCTATGACCGAGGCATATGTGGGCTCCGACTTGGTCCTTGGCATTTGTAATTGGTGTTCCGAACATCGTTTGAAAAGCCCATTATCGCATCGTACCGCTCGACTGATTCCCTCTGTGAGTGATTTTGGTTCTTCGGAGAAAGTTAGGAGTAGGCCGTCTCGAAATTTCTCCATCAATGCTTGGTCATCCCAGGGGATATCGGAAACGAGTAGATGGAAATCTGCAGCGTAAGCGGAGGATGGACAATCATCTTGACGTAATTGTTAGATTTTGTTGGTTGCCGTCCTTATGGTATATGTATCTCCAAAACAGGCTTTAAACTCACTTATAAACTCTTCAAAATTATTTAGTAATGGAGAAATATTTTCCAACAACGGAGTGAACCATACCAAAGTGGAGCCGCTTAGTAATGTGCCTACTAGACCCACTCGTGATGCATCGGTGGGATATCAGGAATGATGCATTTGAATGACTAATCGTACCTGATTAAGGAATCCTCTAAATTGTGATCGTGTTCCATCCAATTTCATAGGAAGGCCAATCTTGGCCTCTTTATGAATCCCTTGAGTACTTGATCCTTGTTGTTGCAATGTTACAATGGTTGCTTCAAGTTGTTGCACGCGTACCGCGAACTCCCCATGTTGTTGCTTGCTTCTTTTCTAAAGAGTTTTGTTGAAGATCCCCCAATAACCGTTGTTTTTCTTGTTCCAATGTGACAAACCTTTCTTTCAAGCACTGCAGCTCCGAGAAAACAGATTGGTATTCTTGAGCGCTAATAATTGCCATAATATTAGAGGAAGGAAGGATAAGAAGACTAGTATGAAGGGAAGGCGGGATACGAAGCTAAAGACTCAAACTGTCAAGGATAGTACTAAGAAGGGAAAGAGTGTGTGAGAACCACGTGAGAGGAGAGAGAGAGAGAGAGAGAGAGAGAGAGATAATGATGACAACAAAAGGTATATTATATTATAAGAAGAAAGATACAAGAACAACTAGGAGGCTTAAGACTGGCGTTGAACCGAATTGGTTTGGAATAATTCCTTTTGCCTCTATTTATAGTGTTATTAAGATTACTCTTGAAGTTTCTAGAATGTTCCAGAGTAATCTAGAATATACATGAATTTCCTATAGAAATAATAAATTATAATAATATCTTTCGTATTACAATTCATGGTTTAATGGGAAGGGTTTAGCCCATGTAACACAAGGTCATGGGTTTGAATCCCTTCGGAGCCATACCATGCCATATCCTGAGAGAGGGCTGCGAAATCGTCGAATAAGGAATTGTGCCGATCGACCCGCCGAAAAAACCCTGTGAAGAGGTACAAGTACACTTAGTACATGCTGCATCTTTATGTGTACATGGTAAAGGTGGCAACCGTGCGTGAGCCGGAGAGCTACGTTGAAGCGGTGAAGGACCCGAACTAGAACAACGCTATGGAGGAAGATATGCACGCACTCACGGAGAATGAGATGTGGGATTTAGTGGACATACCGAAATGAGTGAAGCCAATCGGTTTCCGGTGGGGGTACAAGGTTAAATATAACACCGACAGCTCCGTCAACTGGTACAAGGCCATGTTAGTGACAAAGGCCTACCCACAACATCACGGCATCGACTACGATGAGACGTTCACGCCAGTCGCAAAGATGATGATTGTCCATGTCTTGCTTGCGATGGCAACGACGAAGGGGTGGCTTCTACATAAGATGGATGTTAAAAACGTGTTTCTCCAAGGTGATCTTGATGAACAGGTGTTTATTATTCAACCCCTGGTTTTCTGTCCGGAATGAATACATCGGTAGTGTGCTGATTGAGGAAGTCCCTATATGAACTTAAGCAAGCCTCGTGTGCCCGGAACACAAAGACCACGGAGAGACTCCTTCGGATGGGGTTTGCTCTGTTGAAGACAAGGCCGTCAATGCGGAAGATCAAGTAGCATTCGATTGGGGTTGAGTACCTGCGTATGACAGTTTCCAAGATCGTGCACAGAGATAGAGAGAGAGAGAGAGAGAGGAGGCACGCAAGACTCTTTCTATTCAATAGAAACAATAATACAACCAACCTTACAAAAAGGTTACTAGGTCACTTTATATAGTGACCGACTTAGGGCAACTACCATTTATGCTAATTACACAAATGGCCCAAACTTGAGCTATACAAAGGGATAGTGTGAATACGTCCATTATACACTTGTATTCGACACTCCCCCGTAATGGGCGTATACATGGGTTATCTAAGATTACAGGTATAAACCTAGGTTCTCGGACATATCAGTTTTTGTTCGAGTCGGCAGGGTCCGAAGGCAGAAGACCGAACTGGTCGGGTCGGAAGAGTTGAAGCCGATCATTAAGGAACTGATGTCGGTTGTCCGAAACCATCCTGCGCTGTGTCCGGCTCTAACCGGACTGGTTTGTCGTTACGCCCATCTGATGCCGAAGGGACCGAAAGCGGTCTGCCGAAAGACACTTGGTCATTCCATCTGCGACATTGTCGGTTGTGGATATTTTCTCTAGACCGATTTTCCCTGAAATGACGCAGTCCCGAACGAAGTGATATCGAACGTCGATAAGTTTGGAGGTGTTGTGGTGAACCGGATTTTTCGACAAGGCAACAGCACCTTGACTGTCGCTATAGACAACTGGGGCCGAGTCATGGTCGACTTGTCGAAATGTGTGCGCCAGCCGGCCGAGCCACAAAGCTTCTTTTGCAGCGTCGGACGCAGCTACATATTCTGCTTCGGTCGTTGAGGTCGCTGTGCACTCCTGAAGTTTCGACTTCCACGAAATTGCTCCATTGCCGAATTTGAAGCAGTATCCAGTTGTTGATTTCCGACTATCTATACAGCCGGCGAAGTCCGAGTCGGTGTAACCGACTACGCCTGAGGTTGAGTTCGGACCGAAAAGAATGCCGTGGTCTTTTGTGCCAACCAGATATCTGAACACATGCTTGACTGCGTTCCAATGCGATCGGCCAGGATTGTGCATAAATCTGCTAACGACTCCTACGGCATGAGAGATATCAGGCCGTGTCGCGACCATCAGGTACATAAGGGAGCCGACTGCCGGTGCATACGGTACCGACTTCATATCTTCCCCCTCCTGACCGGATGTCGGGCAGTCTCGCTGAGAGAGCCGAAGATTCATGGGGAGCGGGGTTGAAGCAGATTTGGCTGATTGCATGTTGAAGCGTTCCAAGACACGTCCGATATAGTCGGTCTGAGACAAAAAAAGATGTCGTTTATCGCGATGCCGACTAATCTTCATGCCAAGTATGTGTCGTGCCGGACCGAGGTCCTTCATGGCAAACTTGAACCGCAATTGCCGAATGAGATCGGCAAGTTCGCCCGCGTGGCGTCCAGAAATTAGCATGTCGTCCACGTAAATGATGAGGAAGATGGGTGATCCATCTTGAGCTGTGTTGGTAAAAAGACAATGGTCCTCATCGCTTTTTGAGAAGCCGATCGATTGGATGAAGTCGTCGAACTTCTTGTACCATTGTCGCGGTGCCTGTTTGAGGCCGTATAGACTCTTCCTGAGTCGGCAGACTAGATGTTCTTGGCCATTTGCCACGAAGCCTTTTGGCTGCTCCATATAAATTTCCTCTGCAAGATCACCATGGAGGAAGGCTGTTTTGACATGTAGCTGAATCAGCTCCAAGTTGTCGGCTGCCACTACGCCGAGTAGAAAACGAAGGGTTGTCATTTTCACCACTGGTGAAAAAATCTCGTCGAAGTCGACGCCATATTCTTGTCGGAAGCCCTTCGCAACTAATCTGGCCTTGTACTTTGGGGTGGTCGAATCAGACGTCTCTTTTAGTCGATAAACCCACTTGCAAGGAAGAGCACGTCGATTCTTAGGTAATTCGACCAGATCCCAAGTCTTGTTTGCCCGAATGGAGTGCATTTCCGACTCCATCGCCAGATGCCAGGTGGCTGAATCGACAGATGTCGATGCTTCTTCGTAAGACGTCGGTTCGCCGGCGTCGGTGAAGAAAATTCCAGGAGAATACCTCTCCGGAGGTTGCGACAGTCTTTCGGATCGTCGAGGTATGATTGGACTGGTCGTATCGGGTATCGAGGTCGGATGGTCCGAAAGCGAATTATTCTGCTGTGCCGAGTCAGAGTTGTCCGAGTCGGTAGTGTAAGGTTCAGCTACCCGTGAAGCTGACCGTGTGTTAAGAGCGGGGCTTTCTTGAAGGGTCGGCACGTCGGAAAATGTTACCCTTCGGACTTCGATCGGTGTTTCGACTGATGGATTCATAGCCGACTCGTTGAACACAACGTCCGAACTTCGAACGATTTGTCTGCGTTCGGGGTCCCAGAGTCGGTATCCCATTTCGCCGTCTGATCCATATCCAAGGAAAATGCATTTCCTGGACCGAGGTGCAAGTTTTCGGCGATCATCTTTCGGAATAAGGGCGTACGCCTCGCATCCGAAGATCCTCAGCTTGTCGTAATTCGGCTTACTGCCGATCCATAGTTCCTGAGGAATTTGAAGTCCTAGAGGTCTGCTTGGCGACATATTGATTATGTGTACTGCCGTGAGTAGAGCCTCTGCCCAGAAGCCATCCGACAGTCCGGAGTGTTGGAGCATGGAAACTATCCGTTCTTGGATTGTCTGATTCATGCGTTCTGCAATCCCGTTTTGCTCCGGACTGTGTGGTGCCGTAAATTCACGTCGGATGCCGCGTTGTCGGCAGAATTTGACGAATTCTTCTGATTTGAACTCTCCCCCATTGTCTGTCCGAAAGCATTTCAGTTTTCGGTCAGTTTGATTTTCTACCATGGCGAGCCAATCGGAGAAGATCGAGAAGACACGATCTTTGGTGCGAATTGGATAAGCCCACACCTTTCGAGTCGAATCGTCAATAAAACTGACGAAGTAAGAGGCACCACCGAGAGACTGATGCGGAATTGGGCCACAGACGTCCGAGTGGACTAAATCGAGAGGTCTCGTTTCTCTTGGTGCTGATGTCGGGTGTGATGCGGCTGCTTGTTTGCCATACTGGCAATGTTCGCCGAATTGATGGTCCGAGAAGGAGAGTTTAGGGATGTATCCGGCTCTAGATAGGTGCGTAATGCCGGCCTTGCTGAGGTGTCCTAATCTTCTGTGCCATAGTGATGACACAGGAATATCCACCAAAAACAGGTTACCCTCTCTGAGCATAACATGTAACGGATACAGTGAGTGTATCTTGGGTCCTCTAACAAGCAGGAGGTTCCCCCTGTGGAGTGTCCACCCTCCCGAAGAAAAACCGGCACGAATGCCGTCTTCATCTAGTTGTCCGACTGAGATCAATGGCCTTGAGAGCTCGGGTACATGTCGGACATTGTGAAGTACAAGTGTAGAGCCACCTGCAAGGTTGAGCTCTACTGTGCCGATTCCAATGATGTCACAGTGTTGCGAGTTGCCGACTCGAACTGAGTCAGAGTGACGGATCGTATATTGCCGAAATTGGGATCGATGAGGAGTCACGTGAAATGACGCGCCCGAATCTAAGAGCCATGTGCTCGATTCTTCAGTCGTGAGCAGAACTTCTGATCCGACTGGATTTTCGATTGATAGTATATTCGGGTCGTTTGGTAGCACATCAGCTGAGAAGCTGACGTAATTGATCTCCTCATGCCGGCCACTCTTCTTGTCTGATTTCTGAGACTTGTCGTTCTTGTTCTTGAGTGTGCAGCAGTCGGCTTTGATGTGTCCGGGTTTCTTGCAATAGTTGCAGATTCGATTATCCCGTGACTGGCTCCGTCTTCGCTGATTGTTCGGCTGCCGTGAGGAATCTCTTCCCCGTATGTTCGATCGGTCTGTCGAACCTTGTACTACATAAGCGTCGTCTGTTGAGTCTTTGGCGAAAGACTTTCTCCGAGCTGCTTCGGTCAGGATTGCGCTCGTGACTTCGGAGTATTTAACAGCCGTGGTTGACGCGTTGCACACGGTTGTGACGAAAGTTTCCCATGATGAGGGAAGGCTGCTCATGAGTATCATTGCTCTGAGTTCATCCTCGATTGCCGTCCCCTGAGATGAGATTTGGGAGCTTATGCTTTCGTACTCATTGAGATGTGCTTGAACCGAATCTGATTCTTTCATCCGCAAGTTGTAGAGGCGCCGGATCAGAAACATCTTCGTTGCAGCGACCTTCTTTTCGTAGGTGTCCGACAGTGTTTTCCACAGTTCGAATGTTGTCGTACACGATTGCACCGTAAAGTATACCGATTCCGATAGGTGCATCCGAATCGTGGCGCGGACGATTCTGTCCAGCTTCTGCCACTCAATTGGTTTGTATCCTTCTGGAGGTGCTTCATTTTCGATGGGATCGATTTGCCCCTTGACTATGAGATAGTCCTGCATTTGCTCCTTCCAGAAGTTGAAGTTCGATCCATCGAACTTTCGTAGACTCATTTCTGACGAGCCGGATGTTGATGTCATGACTCTGCCCTAAGTCGGCTATGAACTTTGGTGAGGTGCAGCGGTTTGGCCCACTCAGTGTAGTTCTAGCCGAAGTTGGACACAAGTGATGTTGATTACGGAGAATCGGGGATTTGGTTCGGATTGACTACCGACAACTGTCTTAGTCGAGTTGAACCTCGATTTAGCGATCCGACAGTACTTCAAGCCGATTCGGTTTCGGTTGACTGCAACGGTGAGAGCAATGGAACCGACTGGTCCTTCCGATTATTGTCCAATCGAATGAAACGCGAACTGGGGTTGTCCTTGAAGTCGTCGTTGTGCAGGAAGCCCACCTCAAGCAGTTACGATCAAGGAAGTAGAGTACAGTCGACTGGCTTACTCCGAGTGATGATCTAACGCAGCGAGATTCAAGCTTGTGTTTGCCTACTTTCTTCTCTGTTTCTTCGAATGACTGGAGAAACCGAATGCTTTGCAGACTAGGATGAAGCGAAAGGCCGAATACTGTGCAGGCTGTGATGACGGCCGACAGCGGGTTGAGGAACCTTGCTCTGATACCAAATGTTGAAGACAAGGCCATCAATGCGGAAGATCAAGTAGCATTCGATTGGGGTTGAGTACCTGCGTATGACAGTTTCCAAGATCGTGCCCAGAGATAGAGAGAGAGAGAGAGAGGAGGCACACAAGACTCTTTCTATTCAATAGAAACAATAATACAACCAACCTTACAAAAAGGTTACTAGGTCACTTTATATAGTGACCGACTTAGGGCAACTACCATTTATGCTAATTACACAAATGGCCCGAACTTGAGCTATACAAAGGGATAGTGTGAATACGTCCATTATACACTTGTATTCGACATGCTCCGTCGAAATTAGACTCTTCACTTTTCATCCAGCAAGGTTGGAACAGGTCGGTTAGTATTTTACTTTATGTTGATGATTTAGTCATCACCGACGCCGACCTCGACGATATCGGCCAGGTAAAGTCCCAGCTTGCGGCCTTATTTGATATCAAGGATCTTGGGGACCTTCATTACTTCCTTGGGATCAAAGTGATCCGCACCCCAGAGGGCATACTGATTCTTGAGTATTTGTTGAGTATCCTCTTAAAATTTGGTATGACGGAATGCAAATCCATCTTGATTCCTTTGGATCAGAATGTGAAGCTTCACCCCAACTCCGGAATGGCATTCGACCCGAAAAGCTTCCGACAGATAGTCTGAAGCTTTATCTATCTGACCATCACCCGAGGGGACCTGAGTTATCCGGTCGGCTTGATTAGTCAATTCATGGCGCATCCGACCATGGAGCACGTTCAATGTGCACACCGAATACTGAGGTATATTAGCGGCACTAAGGACCGGGGGTTGTTGTATCGAGATGGTGTAGCTGAACAACTTGTCAGCTATACGGATGCCGATTTATTAGCCGAGACCGAACGTAGGGGGAACCACCAGAACGAAGAACCCAACCCAAAGTCAACCAAACAAGGGGGAGACAAAACCGGGAAGTCCAAGACACGGACATGGTCCAATGTCATGAAGGGTTAGAAGATTGAGGACGAGTTGGAGACAGCCAATTCGGACAAGTGTTGGAACGAATTCAAGGCAACCGATTCTGAAGAAGAATTCGATTCGAAGGAGCCGGATCAACTGAAGCCCAAACGGACAAGAAGGCAGCGGAAGTCAACACCAACACGGAGGAACCGACGGGTCGAGAAGCGCCAAAGTCATAACATCAGAGGAGCTGAGATGGGCCTTATGAGTAGACAAGCCGACCGAGAAGGTCAAGGTGCGTGGAACTAGATGGGTCATGGAAAGTGGAACCAGATCGATCGAGGGGCGCGAGCAAGGCGGGAAGATGCCAGGTGGAGCCGGAGAAGAGGACCAGCTACCACAGACACAAACATTGCGATCCAACCTCGAGTTGAGCTTGAGGGGGGTGTTCTACGGACAAACTCAACTGCATCTGGATCGGTGTCCAGATAGTATCTGGAACCAGGAGCCAGATCGGATTGTAACTAGATCACACAACGATTGTGTCGGATGGGGTTTGTTGCGTCAAAGTCAAATTCTTCGCTCTTCATGTAGCAAGCTCGGAACGGGCCGGTTAGTATTTTACTTTATGTTGATGATTTAGTCATCGCCGACACCAACCTAGACGAAATCGATGGCGTCAAGTCCGAACTCGCAGCATCATTTAACATGAAGGATCTTGGGAACCTTCAATACTTCCTCTGGATTGAAGTGATCCACCTTGGGAAGGCATATTGATCAGTCAACCCCACTATGTGTTGAGTATGATCTTCAAATTCGGTATGATGGAATCTGGATATGCATTTTTACTTGGAAGTGTCATGATCAATTTCATCTAGCACTGTCGAGCATGGACGCCGAGTATTGAGTAGCGACTGGCGCAACGTGCGAAGCCATATGGCTCAAGAGGCTCCTAAAGGATCAACTAGTGGTGGTGTCTGATCCAACGGCGATCTATTGCGACATCCTCAACATCATCTAGCTGGCTAAGAATCCTATCTTTCACGCTCAGACAAAGCATATCGAGGTCCACTACCATTTTGTCCGTGAGCGCGTTCTCTCCGGTGAAGTTGAACTCTTGCATATGCCTACAGGTCGGCAGATTGCCGATATTTTCACCAAACCCCTAGGCTTAGACAAGTTGTGGTAATTATTCGGAGCACTAGGTGTGTAGTACCTCTATATGCCGAACTTGAGGGAGAGAAACAAGTAAAATGACAAAGAAGTCGGGGTGCACGGGTCGGCTCAAGAAGCCACGACTGGACATAGGGGGAGCCACTAGAACGGAAAGCCCAAGCTAGAGCCAACCAAAAAAGAAGGAGGCAAAGCCGGAAAGACCGAGACATGGACATGGGCAGAAATGAATCGGAGACAATGGATTTGGTCAAGGGTAGAAATGAATTAGATGTATCCGATTCAATCAAAATGTTCGATTCGAGGATCCGAATCTATGATGGGCCAAGTGGACAAAAAGGCAGTTGAAGACGACGCTGAGACCGAGAAGCCAACAGGTTGAGGGGCACCAACACCATGATAGCAAGAGGCCTGGTAAGGCCCGAAGGAGCAGACAAGATGACTGAGAAGGTCGAGATGTGCGGAACGGGACGTGTCGCGGCAAGCCGAACCGAACCGGATGAGGAGCACAAGCCAAGCGAGAGGATGCTAGGGAGATTCGGAGGAGAGGACCAGCTACCACAGACACAGACACTACGATCCAACCTCAAGTTGAGCTTGAGGGGGAGTGTTGAGCCGATTGGTTCAACCGGATCTGGATCGGCTAAATAAGCTAGAGCCAGATCAATATCCGGAATGGAGAACCAGCTTAGGTATCCGGATCGGTCTCCGTAATCATCAGCCGGACCATACTCTGGAATCATACTCTGGAATAGTGAGAACCGGTAGGCCGATGGAGCCTATGGTTCGAGCCTAGTGCGTAGGCATATTCCTTGGAGTTAGTGACGGTCGCTCGTATGAGCATTGAAGTACTTGTTAGTACTTCTGTCAGTCCTTTTAAGGACGTGTATAAAAAGTGTTATGTAGGACATAGTATGTACCGAGTGTTATTATCTTTGAATTGAGTTTCTACTGTTTTGCTCTCTCTGTCTCTCCCATGTATTCAAGCCTTCCATTAAACCTTCATTCTATTTTGCTGTTGTTATCCGGCTTAGCCGGTTTGTCTACTGGCTTCCGCACAATATCTTTCACAACATAGAATGGGCGAAAGAACAGGTGAAAGAGGCGCGGATGAAGAACAAAGGATGGTTCGACCGAACCCACCGATTGAGATCGAGAAAGATCGAGGAAGGTGACTGGGTGCTGGTCTACGACAATAGCCTTGACAACTAGCACCGGTCGACCCGGAAGTTTGCGAGGCGGTGGTTCAGGCCATATGTAGTGACAAACACTGAAGACAATGCAATGTATCACCTTGCGGAGTGCGAAAGCGGAGCTAGATGTGCGTGAACGACAATGCGCAAGGGTGCATATGAACGAGGGCTTATGTATATAAATTTTATGTGTCTGTAAAAATATATTAATCCTTGGGTACTTTAAATGTGTCGAATGTGAGGAGGAATGGTAGCGCGTTTGGCAAAAGATCATGGAAACACCGAGTCAATTGAAACAGGTTATATGTCGCAATTTAAGATTAGTCCGTCTAAAAAAGGCAGAAAGTAGGTCATTTCACAAAAAGGATCATCGCATGCGTAAAGGGTTTTGGAAATTGAATCAAAATATATTGATTTATACCATGTCCAAAAGTTTAGGGCTTTCATAAAATGCCCCTAATAATCGACACGTGAAATTTACAAGAAAACATACAAAAATTACAAAATGACTAACATGTATATTTGTGAATCGCCATATTGATGTAACATACAATATTTACATTTCATATATGAGATCCGTCACTTCCTAGAGATACGCCTTCCTCTTCACACCCACCCGATGAACTAGAATAGCTTTGTGAGGTCTCATACTCATCATCACTACCAATCAATGCATTTTCTTCATCCAATTGCAATCCAACGTCGTTGTGATTATGAGACATACTCCTTGTTCGTCTCTGTGTTGCGTCAACAAGCACATCTGGGATAGATAGATTATATTATTGTTGTTGGGCTGGGGGGTGAAGCCTAGAATGGCTTCACCCCCTCCCAAGGGGTTTACGATAGAGAGAGAGAAGGAGAGAGTTAAAATAAGAATGACACCAAAATAAGAGGGGAAAAGTGTATATCTCATTACATGCCCATAAGGGGTTTATATAATACATTCAATGTAACGGCTACATGACCGTTATAAATAAGACCGTTACACATTATTGTACACATGCACATAATTGTGCATGTGTCCATACACATACTCACACACTCATTTACTTTACACATACACATCAACCACATCATTACACCTACCCTTATGCCTCCCCGTATATTCTTACGGGTAGGGTAACACATGGCACGCTTGTGGGACAGTGCATTGCACAGTGAACCCACTCGCCATGGCAACTCTTCTCGACCGGAACTCCATTGGTCATCTCAATGGTCGGAAATCCCTCGACCAGATCACTGCTCTACTATCGATAACTTCGATCGGAGCTTTGCTTAACTCAAACCTTCTCGTTCGGTTAGCACAAGTCGCGATTGGATCATACACCAATTGGTTAGTTCAATGTGGCATGGGTCGTGAAATTGTGTTGTGCATTTGTGTATTTTTTCTTTCATCATGTGAGTTGTGTTTTCGAAATTTCATGATTTGTACCACTTATTTTTTGAAATTCTAGTTTTTACCCTCATGTTTTTAGATTTTTATTTTCTGCCCTCCGGTTTTGGAAATCTTCTCTTCTACCCTCGAGCTTCTAAAATTTGATTGTGTGCACTTGATTTCATGCAAATTTTCATTGTGTACCCTTCTCTTCTTTCGTTTCCTCTCTTCACCTTCTTTTTCTCTTGTCCTCTTTTTTTACTTCTCTCTTCTTTGCGTCTGACTTCGTTTTTCTCCTGATTCTGATTTTTCTTCGTTCTTCTTTTATCTGCATTCTTCTTCCTCCTATGTCCTCTTTATCCCTTCCTTTCCCCTACTTTGCTTCCCTGTTTCCATCTTGTTCTCCTCTTTTTCCTTCTCTTTTCTTTCTTTCGTTTCTTCTTCACTTTCATCTGTTTCTCCTTCTTTAGCCATGGTAGAGCTCGATGGAGCTCTCTCTCTACTCTGTCTTGGTCTGTGTTTGTGTCTGTGTCTATGTCTGTTTAGGTCGTTTATGTTCGTCGGCCGTCGGTCGTGCCTATCCGTTGGTCATCTGTCGACCGTCGACTGTCGCCGTCGCCGGCTGTCCGACGGCCATCTCTCAGTTCGGCCGGCTGAGTCGTCGGTGGTCGTGTCTGTTCGGCCAATGTCTTTTTGGACGTCTCTCTTGGGTGGCTGTTTGGCCATACTCTCGGCCACGCATCTCGGCCGTCGTTTTTCGGTCATCACTTGGCTGTACTCTCGGCCATCCGTCTCCGAGACCGCGTGTCTCGGCTGTACTCTGGGCCACGTGTCTCCACCGTCTTCTCAGCCGCTCATCTGGACCGTGCTTTCGGCTGCGCATCTCGGCTATGCTCTTTGCCGCGCGTCTTGGCCGTCGTTTCTCGGCCATCACTTGGCCGTACTCTCGGTCTAGCCGGTTATATGACCACCTAGCCGGACCGGCTGTCCGGTTGGTTGTTGGCACCGACTGTCGCCGTCTATCTGTTAGCCGCCGCTCCTGGCCGTACTCTCGGTCTAGCCGGTTATATGACCACCTAGCCGGACCGGCTGTCCGGTTGGTTGTTGGCACCGACTGTCGCCGTCTATCTGTTAGCCGCCGCACTTGGCCGTACTCTCGGTCTAGCCGGTTATATGACCACCTAGCCGGACCGGCTGTCCGGTTGGTTGTTGGCACCGACTGTCGCCGTCTATCTGTTAGCCGCCGCTCCTGGCCAGTCCAGGTCCATCCGTTGTACATCGGTCGTCCGTATCCGGTGTCATCTATGATTGCTAGACACCGGTTTTCTGGCTGTCTGTAGGCCTTTTTCATTCGTCGGTCGTCTCTCAGCCGATACTCGGTTGTTGGCCATCCCTGAACCCTGGCATGTTGTCAAACCTCACAATGAGTGCATACATTTCTCTATTGATAGAATAACATGTGCTTCATCATGTCCACTGATAGGAGATACGCCGCACACCCTATGCAATAGATGTTGAAGGCCTTGTAATTTGATCCCATTTTGTACTTGTTGATTACCACAGGTGAGAGTGACAGAGGCAATAGTTAGTTGCCCACAATAGCACAAGGATGAAGGCCGCCATGTTCACACCTAGATACTGCCCTCATTTTTGTAAAAGGCATAGGTCCGATTAGGAAAGAGTTCATCTTTTCTGCATTAGTGCTGAAGACGAGGCCATTGACATTGATTACAACACAAGAATAGAGGAAAAGGAGTGGGATATACCATGGGTCTGAAAGATTGAGTCTGTCTCCTTCTGAGATGACCAAAATACAACTTGTGGTAGCAACGTGTTGCAGCAAGGTAAAATGATCTTGCATGTTGATCTTCAAAGCGAGAAGAGAACCGGTAAGGGGGTGTAGGTAGTTGGATGAGATGATGATCCGAGACGATGACAATTAGAATCACAATAGTAGCTTGCTTTTGTCATAGTTAATGATGAAGCAAAATCAGAAATCATTTTTGAAGAGGATTAACACACATATGCGGGACAAAAACCTTCTGCTCCCTGATCACACTAAACAACCAAGACCAAGCACGAAGTTTAGGGTTATGGGAAAGAGAAATAGATAGACTTCCTCTTAAGGGGTACTGTGGAGATCTCCATCATAGTTTGGCTGTCACACAAAGAGACCACGTACAAACCACACTCTCCAACACAGATACAGATAGACACCCCCCTCCCAAGGGGGTTACAATAGAGAGAGAGAAGGAGAGAGTGAAAATAAGAATGACACCAAAATAAGAGGGAAAAAGTGTATATCTCATTACATGCCCATAAGGGGTTTATATAATACATTCAATGTAACGGTCACATGTCTTCACAAGCATAATCTTTGTTTTAGAGCTATTGACACTTAATTAAGTATGCATGCGAAATTTTTCCAATGCCTTCATAAGCTTTTGTGCATCTCCTAAAGTATTTGCAAAAAGCACTACATCATCTTCATATAGCAAAAGCATAGTCACAACAATCCCAATGGCAACTTCTTCAACCCATTCTTCCTTTGCAAACTTGGTAACCATTTCTTCCAATTCATCAATGCATAGACCAAATAGTGTTGGTGAGAGTGGGCATCCTTGCTTAACACCAATAGTGCTTGTGAAAAAATCTGAAAGTTAATCTCTCATACGCACACAACATATAACCTTCTCAAAAATTCAGGAAATTGCAAGCATATATTCACTTGGCACCTCAAGTTCTTCCATTCGCCTCCAAAGATGCTCATGAGGTAGCATATCAAAAGCTTTCTTGAAGTCTACAAAGCAACAATATAAACCTGTACCTCTAAGATGACTTTCCTCCATTAATACTCAAAGGGTGACAAGGTGATCAATGGTGCTATAGTGTTTTTGAAAGCCAACTTGTCCATAAGCACTCTTACCATTTTTTTCAGCCCATACACTTATCTTTGATTTTATTATACATCAAATAGTTTTGCCAATAATGAGCCAACCATGATGGTTCAATAGTTCTTTACATTATTTACATCTCCACCTTTATCTAAAGGTTGGATCCAATTTGTAGTCCAATCGTACTATATACCATGTTGCAATGCATCATTAAACATATCGATTATCCATACATGTGCTTCCTTTCCCGTCCATTTGAGCGTTTTAGCCTTTATACGTTGAAGATCGCTTGCCTTTTGAGAGGCCAATTTCTTAAGTCCTATGCTTATATCTTCAATTGTAAAGAAGGGAAACATATGTGAAAGGGAGCCATAACACATCATCTTTCGGGTAAGAGATAACTCATATAAATTCTTACAATGCATAGACAAGTCGTGAAGAGTTAAGTCACCATAACTCTCAACACGTTTCCCCTTTAGATTTCCCCAAAATTTAGCACATGCATGTGCTTTCTCTTGCGTTTGGATAAATTGTTGAGTAACAAACTTCCCATATTCTTCTCTTTCTTTGAATAAGCCTTTTATACTCATGCAAATTCTTTTGGTAATTCTCTTTATCCTTAACTACATCCAAAACCATAAGGCACTTTCGAGCTTCACGCCATTCTTTATCAAACCATTTTTTCCTAAGTTTCTTCGTGTATTTCCAAGATGTGCGGTTGGTCGAAAAACATTTGTTTCTATAGGAGAGAATGACTTTCTTGAAAGCTTCCCATTTACATTCTAGTGTGGCACCATGTTGTATCTTTGTCATTTGTAACATATCCTCAACCATCTTGGAATACATGGGCACTCGCATAAGGTTCATGCTCAAGTGCGGTTGTTTATTATCTTCTATAGCCTTGTATATCAATACACCGAGTGAGAATTTATGTATACGATCCAAAATACCTTCGGAAAGTAGCACATAGTCAATCACACTATTTCTATTGTGTTTTCTACATGTAAAACCATTAGTGTTGGGCCATAAGGAAATAGCATTTGCAATAAGCAATCCACTACTATTGCACATTTGTCAGAGTAACTTCCCAAATTGGTCCGGATCTTTTTCATCATTAGAAGAGGGGCTATACATTTGCATATCCTCTTGCATCCTTGAGATGTGGCATGAAAGATTCTTGTGAATCAAGTTGGAAACTTCTTATACGAGCATTCATGTCACCAAAGACAATAACTTCCCCTTTGGATTTGAAATAAGCAATATCATCTTCTAGATTAGCAAAAGGTTGATCTTTATCCAAACAAGCATAAAAGTTAGAATGTTGATGAGGAATGTACCATCCAACTACAAAAGTGGGCAAATCATTAGGTGTTTCTATTTTGAGCCATATGTAGCATTTATGTTCATCATTTTTTAATATTTCTCTATTTCCTTCTTAATCAAACATGCCACCCCTCGTCCTCTTCTTTGTCTTGGATTTTTCTTCCATATCAAAGAGTGTATATTATAGTTTCCTAAACCTTGAATCCTTTGAGTATCACGCTCCCATGTTTCAACAAGAAGTGTGATATCCGAGTCATCAGTGAACTCCTCTATGCCAAATTCCGCATTCCATGGGTATCCATTGGAATTCCAAAAGTGTTGAGAGACAAGCTCAACATCGACCGGATTGGCTGAAGAAGCCGAGGACTGGATCGGTTGGGACTGATTGGTTAGGCCGAGTGCGTAAACCGGGAGGCCGTTAGGAAAGATATTCCGTGAGGAATATATTTGGGAGTTAGTGTAAGAGCTCTTAAAGACCATTCAAGTACGGTCAGTACTTCAGTCAGTCCTTTGAGGACTTGTATAAAAGTGTTCATGGAACACACATATGTATAGAGTAGTGAATCGAGATCCTTTGTTGAATATAGTTCTTGTGTTTTCTCTCTCACTCTCGCTGTCTCTCCCGCGTATACTGCGTAAGCTCAAGCTCTCCATTAAACCTGAGTTTTCTTCCTTCTATTTTGTCTTCATACTAGCTTCCGCACGATACTTTTTACATGGTATCAGAGCGCGAGGGTTGAGAACCTCTCTGCAACCGACACAACTTGATGAAGAAGAACAAGAAGAACGATGGATAGAGGCATGGCGAGCTCGCTTCCAACAGAGAAGCTCGACAGAACCAACTACGCGTCTTGGTCCTACAGGATGCACCAATACCTGCTCGGGCACGGCTACTGGAGTTATGTTGAAGGAGCTAATGACGCGGCACTCGAATCGACACAAAGAGACTTCCCGTAGTGGGAGCAATCAATGAGCAGGGTATTATACTACTTCACGTTGTGTGTGGGCGAACAACTATTGAGCTATTTTCGGGAAGCAAAGACGCCGAAGGGTGCGTGGGAAAATCTGAAGAAGATTTTCGCCGCGAGCACCATAGCTAGGAAGCTTTAGCTCTGACAGGAGTTGACCAACCTACGAAAACGCGACTTGTCGGTGCCAGACTATACCTCGAAGATCAAGGATATCTGCAACTCCCTTGCCTCCATAGAGGTGAACATCGAGGAGAGCGAGATGGTCCAGATCTGGCTCGGAGGTTTGGCGTCGAAGTTCGGAGCGTTCCAGACGGCTGTGTGTACCCGGAAGAATACGCCGTCCTTTTTCGACTTACAGTCAATGCTCCTGGTAGAGGAGAACCACGCGGGTGCATCTACAAGCACGCACACCGACATCAGAATGTTGTACACGGAGGGAGATAGGCCCCGTGAACGTGGAGGACGAGTGCTGGTACTGTGGCAAGAAAGGCCACAGGGAAAGTGAGTGCTGGAAAAAGCGTGCCGATTTGAAGAGAAACGGTTCCAGAAACGGCTCCGGACATACCGACAAGGGAAATCGGCAGCGATCACACTACGCCGAAGACCCCGGGAGCGCCGGAGAAGGGTCTGCCTTCGTGACGAGACACGGAGCAAAGTCAATGAAACGGATTACCCCGAGATCGGACGAGGTGTGGTACGTAGACTCCGGCGCGTCAAACCACATGACGAGCCATAAGGAGTGGTTCTCGTACCTTGAAAAACCGATACAACCTGGAGTAGTCGCAACTGGAGACGACACTCCGCATCCGATCGCGAATGTCGGAGAAGTTCCCCTTAGCCATGTCGGGCAGAAAGGGAAACTCATGAACGTGCTGCATGTTCCGGCAATCACGAAGAAGTTGGTCTCGGTCAGATAGATCATCGACCAAGGGATGGAGGTTCGGTTTACACACCTCTGGTGCTTCATTGAGGAAGAAGTCCGTGTGATTGCGCAATGCGCAGAGACGGGAGGATGTTCATCCTTGTAAAAAGTAACGTGCGGAAGCAAGTATGAAGACGGAACAGAAGCAAGAAAACTCAGGTTTAATGGAGAGCTTGAGCTTACGCAGTATACGCGGGAGAGACAGAGAGAGTGGGAGAGAGAACCCAAGAACTATATTCACCACACTCTATACATATGTGTGTTCAATGAACACTTTTATACAAGTCCTAGAAGGACTGATCGAAGTACTGACAGTACTTCAATACTCATTAAGAGCTCCTACACTAACTCCCAAATATATTCCTCACGGAATATCTTTCCTAACGGCCTCCCGGTTTACGAACCGATCCGGCCCTACCTATGCACCGGTTTACACATGCGGCCTAACCGATCGGTCCCAACCGATCCAGTCCTCAGCTTCTTTAGCCGATCCGGCTGATGTTGAGCTTGTCTCTCAACACTCCCCCTCAAGCTCAACTTGAGGCTCTTCGGGATCTTCGGGCTCACAGCTCCGGTTCCTCTTGGCTTCACGCCTCGCTCGCACTCCACGGCCTGTTTGACTCTGTGCGCTTCGACTCTTCCGGTCGGCTTGTTTGCTCATGTGGCCCTTATCAGCTCTTCTGCTGTTGCGGTGTTGACGCTTCTCCTGCTGCCTTTTCTTCCGCTTGGGCCTCGGTTGATTCAGCGTATCTGAATCAAACATCCGAACCGACTTGGCTACCTCCAATCGGTTTTCGCTCTCGTCCGAGTTGGCTGTCTCCAACTCGTCTTCGGTCTTCTCACCCTTGGTGGCGTCATCAACCCCATGCGTGGTTGGCTTTGGCTCTCTCCTTCGGTTGCTCCCCTTCTATCCGCTTCCGGACTTTGCCGCGGGTCCGCCCTCGGCTTCTTCAGCCGATCCAAAGTCGAACTCGACAACCGAGTCAACCGACTCGGTGTCTCGGTCTCCGCTCCTTGTTGGAGACAAAGGCCGTCAATGCGGAAGATCAAATAGCATTCGATTCGTGTTGAGTACCTGCGTATGACAGAATCGAAGATCGTGCACAGAGATGGAGAGAGAGAGAGAGAGAGAGAGAGGAGGCACAAAAGACTCTTTCTATTCAATAGAAACAATGATACAACCAACCTTACAAAAAGGTTACAAGGTCACTATATATAGTGACCGACTTAGGGCAACTACCATTTATGCTAATTACACAAATGGCCCAAACTTGATCTATACAAAGGGATAGTGTGAATACGTCCATTATACACTTGTATTCGACACTCCCCCGTAATGGGCGTATACATGGGTTATCTAAGATTACAGGTATAAACCTAGGTTCTCGGACATATCAGTTTTGTTCGAGTCGGCAGGGTCCGAAGGCAGAAGACCGGACTGGTCGGGTCGGAAGAGTTGAAGCCGATCATTAGGGAACTGATGTCGGTTGTCTGAAACCATCCTGCGCTGTGTCCGGCTCTAACCGGACTGGTTTGTCGTTACGCCCATCTGATGCCGAAGGGACCGAAAGCGGTCTGCCGAAAGACACTTGGTCATTCCATCTGCGACATTGTCGGTTGTGGATATTTTCTCTAGACCGATTTTCCCTGAAATGGCGCAGTCCCGAACGAAGTGATATCGAACGTCGATATGTTTGGAGGCGTTGTGGTGAACCGGATTTTTCGACAAGGCAACAACACCTTGACTGTCGCTATAGACAACTGGGGCCGAGTCATGGTCGACTTGTCGAAACGTGTGCGCCAGCCGGCTGAGCCACAAAGCTTCTTTTGCAGCGTCGGACGCAGCTACATATTCTGCTTCGGTCGTTGAGGTCGCTGTGCACTCCTGAAGTTTCGACTTCCACGAAATTGCTCCATTGCCGAATTTGAAGCAGTATCCAGTTGTTGATTTCCGACTGTCTATACAGCCGGCGAAGTCCAAGTCGGTGTAACCGACTACGCCTGAGGTTGAGTTCGGACCGAAAAGAATGCCGTGGTCTTTTGTGCCAGCCAGATATTTGAACACATGCTTGACTGCGTTCCAATGCGATCGGCCAGGATTGTGCATAAATCTGCTAACGACTCCTACGGCATGAGAAATATCAGGCCGTGTCGCGACCATCAGGTACATAAGGGAGCCGACTGCCGGTGCATACGGTACCGACTTCATATCTTCCCCCTCCGGACCGGATGTCGGGCAGTCTCGCTGAGAGAGCCGAAGATTCATGGGGAGCGGGGTTGAAGCAGATTTGGCTGATTGCATGTTGAAGCGTTCCAAGACACGTCCGATATAGTCGGTCTGAGACGAAAAAAGATGTCGTTTATCGCGATGCCGACTAATCTTCATGCCAAGTAAGTGTCGTGCCGGACCGAGGTCCTTCATGGCAAACTTCAACCGCAATTGCCGAATGAGATCGGCAAGTTCGCCTGCGTGGCGTCCAGAAATTAGCATGTCGTCCACGTAAATGATGAGGAAGATGGGTGATCCATCTTGAGCTGTGTTGGTAAAAAGTCAATGGTCCTCATCGCTTTTGGAGAAGCCGATCGATTGGATGAAGTCGTCGAACTTCTTGTACCATTGTCGCGGTGCCTGTTTGAGGCCGTATAGACTCTTCCTGAGTCGGCAAACTAGATGTTCTTGGCCAGTGGCCACGAAGCCTTTTGGCTGCTCCATATAAATTTCCTCTTCAAGATCACCATGGAGGAAGGCTGTTTTGACATGTAGCTGAATCAGCTCCAAGTTGTCGGCTGCCACTACGCCGAGTAGAAAACGAAGGGTTGTCATTTTCACCACTGGTGAAAAAATCTCGTCGAAGTCGACGCCATATTCTTGTCGGAAGCCCTTCGCAACTAATCTGGCCTTGTACTTTGGGGTGGTCGAATCAGACGTCTCTTTTAGTCGATAAACCCACTTGCAAGGAAGAGCACGTCGATTCTTAGGTAATTCGACCAGATCCCAAGTCTTGTTTGCCCGAATGGAGTGCATTTCCGACTCCATCGCCAGATGCCAGGTGGCTGAATCGACAGATGTCGATGCTTCTTCGTAAGACGTCGGTTCGCCGGCGTCTGTGAAGAAAATTCCAGGAGAATACCTCTCCGGAGGTTGCGACAGTCTCTCGGATCGTCGAGGTATGATTGGACTGGTCGCATCGGGTATCGAGGTCGGATGGTCCGAAAGCGAATTATTCTGCTGTGCCGAGTCAGAGTTGTCCGAGTCGGTGGTGTAAGGTTCAGCTACCCGTGAAGCTGACCGTGTGTTAAGAGCGGGGCCTTCTTGAAGGGTCGGCACATCGGAAAATGTTACCCTTCGGACTTCGATCGGTTTTTCGACTGATGGATTCATAGCCGACTCGTTGAACACAACGTCCGAACTTCGAACGATTTGTCTGCGTTCGGGGTCCCAGAGTCGGTATCCCATTTCGCCGTCTGATCCATATCCAAGGAAAATGCATTTCCTGGACCGAGGTGCAAGTTTTCGGCGATCATCTCTCGGAATAAGGGCGTATGCCTCGCATCCGAAGATCCTCCGCTTGTCGTAATTCGGCCTACTGCCGATCCATAGTTCCTGAGGAATTTGAAGTCCTAGAGGTCTGCTTGGCGACATATTGATTATGTGTACTGCCGTGAGTAGAGCCTCTGCCCAGAAGCCATCCGACAGTCCGGAGTGTTGGAGCATGGAAACTATCCGTTCTTGGATTGTCCAATTCATGCGTTCTGCAATCCCGTTTTGCTCCGGACTGTGTGGTGCCGTAAATTCACGTCGGATGCCGCGTTGTCGGCAGAATTTGACGAATTCTTCTGATTTGAACTCTCCCCCATTGTCGGTCCGAAAGCATTTCAGTTTTCGGTCAGTTTGATTTTCTACCATAGCGAGCCAATCGGAGAAGATCGAGAAGACACGATCTTTGGTGCGAATTGGATAAGCCCACACCTTTCGAGTCGAATCGTCAATAAAACTGACGAAGTAAGAGGCACCGCCGAGAGACTGATGCGGCATTGGGCCACAGACGTCCGAGTGGACTAAATCGAGAGGTCTCGTTTCTCTTGGTGCTGATGTCGGGTGTGATGCGGCTGCTTGTTTGCCATACTGGCAATGTTCGCAGAATTGATGGTCCGAGAAGGAGAGTTTAGGGATGTATCCGGCTCTAGATAGGTGCGTAATGCCGGCCTTGCTGAGGTGTCCTAATCTTCTGTGCCATAGTGATGACACAGGAATATCCACCAAAAACAGGTTACCCTCTCTGAGCGTAACATGTAACGGATACAGTGAGTGTATCTTGGGTCCTCTAGCAAGCAGGAGGTTCCCCCTGTGGAGTGTCCACCCTCCCGAAGAAAAACCGGCACGAATGCCGTCTTCATCTAGTTGTCCGACTGAGATCAATGGCCTTGAGAGCTCGGGTACATGTCGGACATTGTGAAGTACAAGTGTAGAGCCACCTGCAAGGTTGAGCTCTACTATGCCGATTCCAATGATGTCACAGTGTTGCGAGTTGCCGACTCGAACTGAGTCGGAGTGACGGATCGTATATTGCCGAAATTGGGATCGATGAGGAGTCACGTGAAATGACGCGCCCGAATCTAAGAGCCATGTGCTCGATTCTTCAGTCGTGAGCAGAACTTCTGATCCGACTGGATTTTCGATTGATAGTATATTCGGGTCGTTTGGTAGCACATCAGCTGAGAAGCTGACGTAATTGATCTCCTCATGCCGGCCACTCTTCTTGTCTGATTTCTGAGACTTGTCGTTCTTGTTCTTGAGTGCGCGGCAGTCGGCTTTGATGTGTCCGGGTTTCTTGCAATAGTTGCAGATTCGATTATCCCGTGACTAGCTCCGTCTTCGCTGATTGTTCGGCTGCCGTGAGGAATCTCTTCCTCGTATGTTCGATCGGTCTGTCGAACCTTGTACTACATAAGCGTCGTCTGTTGAGTCTTTGGCGAAAGACTTTCTCCGAGCTGCTTCGGTCAGGATTGCGCTCGTGACTTCGGAGTATTTAACAGCCGTGGTTGACGCGTTCCACACGGTTGTGACGAAAGTTTCCCATGATGAGGGAAGGCTGCTCATGAGTATCATTGCTCTGAGTTCATCCTCGATTGCCGTCCCCTGAGATGAGATTTGGGAGCTTATGCTTTCGTACTCATTGAGATGTGCTTGAACCGAATCTGATTCTTTCATCCGCAAGTTGTAGAGGCGCCGGATCAGAAACATCTTTGTTGCAGCGACCTTCTTTTCGTAAGTGTCCGACAGTGTTTTCCACAGTTCGAATGCTGTCGTACACGATTGCACCGTAAAGTATACCGATTCCGATAGGTGCATCCGAATCGTGGCGCGGACGATTCTGTCCAGCTTCTGCCACTCAATTGGTTTGTATCCTTCTGGAGGTTCTTCATTTTCGATGGGATCGATTTGCCCCTTGACTATGAGATAGTCCTGCATTTGCTCCTTCCAGAAGTTGAAGTTCGATCCATCGAACTTTCGTAGACTCATTTCTGACGAGCCGGATGTTGATGCCATCAAATTTGGTTTCGGTTGACGAAGCTCGGTTCGGAGTTGACTACGAACCTTGTTGGAGTGCAGCCGGTTGGCTCACCCGATATCGTTCTAGTCGGATTTGAACCCGAGTCGGTTTGGCTTCGGATATATGTATTGTTGAACTTGCTCGAATTGACTCCGGTAACTTGAGGGACAGAACCAACTGGTCTTCCCGAATGTTGCCGAGTCGGAGTGAGCCCGGTTCGCTTCCGAATATATATGCCAAATACCGATTATTGAAACCGATTGTCTGGACCGATTCTGCTTCGGGTGACTGCAGCGATGACAGAGACGGATCCAACTGATCCTCCCGAATGTCGATCAGCTGGATGAAGCACGAATTTGGGTTGTTGTCTTGAGACCGATCTGCACCGAGTGGTTACAATGAGCGGCGAGCAGCGTTTGATGACCTCTTCGGATGCCGTTTAACCGAGTGGAGCACGATCGTGTCAATGTTGCACAAGGGGATTTCACCTCGAGCGGTTACGATCACAAGGAACAGAGTACAACCGGCTGGCTTACTCCAAGCGAAGATGATCTAACGCGATGAGATGCAAGCCTCGTTTTTCTTCTTCTTCTCTCTTCTTCGAATGACGCAAAAAACCGAATGCTGTGCAGGCTTAGACGACGGCCGACAGCGGGATGAAGGACCGAATACTGTGCAGGCTCTGATACCAAATATTGGAGACAAAGGCCGTCAATGCGGAAGATCAAATAGCATTCGATTCGTGTTGAGTACCTGCGTATGACAGAATCGAAGATCGTGCACAGAGATGGAGAGAGAGAGAGAGAGAGAGAGGAGGCACAAAAGACTCTTTCTATTCAATAGAAACAATGATACAACCAACCTTACAAAAAGGTTACAAGGTCACTATATATAGTGACCGACTTAGGGCAACTACCATTTATGCTAATTACACAAATGGCCCAAACTTGATCTATACAAAGGGATAGTGTGAATACGTCCATTATACACTTGTATTTGACACTCCTTTCCTGCTGCCTTGCTTGGTCATTCGGGGCTGTTCTCCCCCTCAAGTTCAGCACGTGGAGGTGACGCAATCCGAGCGCACCTGAGAATTGCCGCAACTTGTCCAGACCAAGAGGCTTGGTGAAGAAGTCGGCAGTCTGCCGATCCGTCGGAACGTACTAACCTTCGACTTCACTGGAAAGGACACGCCCACGGACGAAATGGTAGTGCACCTCAATGTGCTTGGTCCGTGCGTGGAAAACAGGGTTTTTCGCGAGCTGGATGCTGCTGAGGTTCTCGCAGTAGATCGTCATTGGATCGGACACCTCCACCTGCAGATCCTTAAGTAGCCGCTTTAACCATATGGCTTCGCATGTCGCGACAGCCGCTCCTCGGTACTCAGCTTCGGTGCTCGACAGTGCAACTGTCGGTTGCATCTTACTACTCCCCGCGATCAGGACACTCCCGATGGAGAACGTGTATCCTGACGTGGATCGGCGATCGGTGGCATTGCCAGCCCAATTAGCATCGGTGTAGCCGACTAACTGCGCGACTGCACCGGTCCGATATAGCAGTCCCCGGTCTTTAGTGCCGTTGACATAGTGAAGTATGCGTTGCGCACACTGGAGGTGCTCCTCGGTAGGTCGCGCCATGAACTGACTGATCACTCCGACTGGATAACTGAGGTTGGGTCGGGTGATGGTCAAGTATATGAGGCTTCTGACAATTTGTCGGAACCTCGTTGGGTCGCATACCTTTCCCGTATCGGGACGAAGCTTGACGGTTCTGTCTAGAGGAGTCGAGACGGAGTTACAGTCGGCCATCCCGAATTTGAAGAGCATACTCAGCACGTAATGACGTTGGCTGATCAATATGCTTTCGGGGGTACAGATCACTTCGATCCCGAGGAAGTAATGAAGGTCCCCCAGATCCTTCATGTCGAACGATGCCGCAAGCTGGAGCTTCACGCAATCGATTTCACCTAGGTCGGCGCCGGTGATGACCAAGTCATCAACATATAGTAAAATACTAACCGGTCCGAGTCGACCTTTCCGGATGAACAGGGAAGAGTACGATTTTGACGCGACGAAGCCCATCCGACGCACTTGTTGCGTGATCTTTGCGTTCCAAGAACGCGGGGCTTGCTTCAGTCCGTAAAGGGACTTCTTCAGTCGGCATACTACCGAGGAGTTCGTTCTAGAGTGAAATCCGGGGGGCTGTACCATGTACACCTGTTCCTCAAGGTCACATTGCAGGAACGTATTCTTTACATCCATCTGATGTAAGTGCCACCCCTTCACCGTAGCTACTGCGAGCAAAACACGGACGGTCGTCATTTTCGCAACCGGCGCAAACGTCTCATCGTAGTCAATGCCGTGTTTCTGCGCGTAGCCCTTTGCCACTAGCCGAGCCTTGTACCGGTTGATCGAGCCATCGGTGTTGTACTTGACCTTGTACACCAACCTACACCCGATCGGTTTTACCCCTTTTGGTGCGTCAACCAGGTCCCAGGTCTCGTTCTCCGCCAATGCGTGCATCTCTTCCTCCATCGCGGCACGCCAATTCGCGTCTTTAGCCGCTTTTGCGTAGCTCTCCGGCTCACGCACTTCCGCTACATGGGTCATGTACGCATAATGATGCGCCATGTACTCGTTGTATCCAAACCGCAAAACAGGATTCTTCTGGCGGGTAGATCGGCGTCATTTTACATTAGCCGATGTCGAGGCCTTCTCGGTCGATGCGGTCTTCACTTTTAAAGACCCGTCACCAGTTCCCTCGGAGTCGGACTTGCGTCGGTCTGACTCGTTCCTATCCGTGCCGGAATCCGACACCTTCTTCTTCCCTTTCTCTTTGCGCGTAAGCCGTCTCCTCGGCTTCCTGCGTGGGGAATGCACGGCCGAGTTTCCACTACTCGTCGGCTCTTTATCGGACTGGTCGTACCAACTCAGTCGTCCAATTGGTCCACTTAAACGGAGTGAAATCAGACTCTCTTCGCGGGTCTCGATTTCGGGCTCATCAGGAGGCATCTCGGCCTCTTTGACCTCATCGTCAGAGCTCGGATTGGAGTCGGGGTTCGGAGTCGGGGGCTGGTACCAGGACGCGGACTCGTCAAACACAACGTCGCGGCTAACACACGCTTGTTTGGTGCGAGGGTTATAGCACTTATAACCCTTCTGCTCGTCCGAGTAACCGACCAAGATGCATTTCTCGGCCTTTGCTTCCAGCTTCCTCCTTTTCTCCTTCGGTACAGGCACATACACAATGCTACCGAGCAGCCTCAAGTGTCGCAAGTTCGGCTTCGTTCCGAAATAGAGCTCGTGCGCCAACACTTTGTCTCCGATCCGGTTCTGGATGTATACCGCGATCCTTACCGCCTCGGCCCATTAGAACTTCGGCAAGCTCTTCTCCTCCAACATTGCCCGTGCCGCTTCCACAACTGACCAATTCTTCCTCTCGGCCACGTCATTCTGCTCTGGCGTGTATCTACAACGGAATTCGCGCCGAATTCCCATTTGTTGTAGATAACCGTTGAATTGACCGGAGAAGTACTCTTTCCCGCCGTCCGACCGCAGACACTTGATCTTTCGTCCCGTTTTCGTTTCAATGAACCCTTTGAGGTCCCGAAAATAGTCGAAGACTTCGCTCTTCCTCTCAATGAGGTAGATCCACGTGTGCCGCATGTGGTCGTCGATGAAGGAGACGAAATATCGGCTCCCGCCAAGACTAACGTTTTGTGCTGGCCCCCATACAACGGAGTGTATAAGGTCGAGCTTGTTCCGGCTCCGCTTTCGCTCGTTGGGGAAGGGAAGTCGGTGTTGCTTCCCGAGCTGGCAGGCTTCACAAATTTGTGCCTTTCGGCCACTAAATTTGGGCAATCCGAACACTACGTGTTTCGATTTCAAATCTTGAAGCCGCTGGTAGTTGACGTGGCCTATCCGCTTGTGCCACAAGTCGATGTCCAACTCGGATTTTTGTCCCTTCGCGAACATTGCGGTGCCGCCGTCAGTGGAGTCGAGGATAAACATCCTCCCATCTCTGCGCCCTTGCGCAATCACACGGCCTTCTTCCTCAATGAAGCACCCGAGGTGTGTAAACCAAACCTCCATCCCTTGGTCGACGATCTGTCCGACCAAGACCAAGTTCTTCGTGATTGTCGGAACGTGCAACACGTTCATGAGTTTCCCTTTTTGCTCGACATTGCTAAGGGAAACTTCTCCGACATTCGCGATCGGATGTGGAGTGTCGTCTCCAGTTGTGACTACTCCAGGTTGTATCGGTTTTTCAAGGTACGAGAACCACTCCTTATGGCTCGTCATGTGGTTTGACGCGCCAGAGTCTATGTACCACACCTCGTCCGATCTCGGGGTGGTCTGTTTCATTGAGTTTGCTTTGTGTCTCGTCACGAAGGTAGACCCTTCTCCAGCTCTCCCGGAGTCTTCGACGTAGTGCGATCGTTGCTGATTTCCCTTGTCGGTATGTCCGGAGCCGTTTCCGGAACCGGTTCTCTCCGAATCGGCGTGCTTCTTCCAGCACTCACTTTCCCTGTGGCCTTTCTTGCCACAGTACTAGAACTCCGCGATGGCCTTCCCTTGCCGGTTCCCATCGCTTCGACTCCCCCTGTTTCCGGAGGGTCCGGAGTTGCTGTCGGCATCACTTCGGTGCCTTCTTCCTTGATCTCATCGGCCGCCTCCATTGCGCGGCAACTCGCCTCGTCCTCCACGTCCATGGGGCCTATCTCCCTCCGTGTACAACATTCTGTTGTCGGTGTGCGTGCTTGTAGACGCACCCGCGTGGTTCTCCTCTACCAGGGGCATTGACTGTAAGTCGAAAAAGGACAACATACTGTCCCAGGTACACACAACCGTTTGGAACGCTCCGAACTTCGACGCCAAACCTCCGATACAGATCTGGACCATCTCGCACTCCTCGATGTTCACCTCTATGGAGGCGAGGGAGTCGCAGATATCCTTGATCTTCGAGGTATAGTTGTAGGTTGGTCAACTCCTGTCGGAGCTGAAGCTTCTTGGCTGTGGTGCTCACGGCGAAAATCTTCTTCAGATTTTCCCACGCACCCGTCGGCGTCTTTGCATCCCAAACATAGCTCAATAGCTGTTAGCCCACACACGACGCGAAGCAGTATAATACCTTGCTCGCCGATTGCTCCCACGACGGGAAGTCTCTTTCTGTCGATTCGGATGCCGCGTCATTAGCTCCTTCGACATAACTCCAGTAGCCGTGCCCAAGGAGGTATTGGTGCATCTTGTAGGACCAAGACGCGTAGTTGGTTCTGTCGAGCTTCTTTGTTGGAAGCGAGCTTGCCATGCCTTTATCCATCGTTCTTCTTGTTCTTCTTCGTCAAGTTGTGTCGGCAACAGAGAGGTTCTCAACCCTCGCGCTCTGATACCATGTAAAAAGTAACGTGCGGAAGCAAGTATGAAGACGGAACAGAAGGAAGAAAACTCAGGTTTAATGGAGAGCTTGAGCTTATGCAGTATACGCGGGAGAGACAGAGAGAGTGGGAGAGAGAACCCAAGAACTATATTCACCACAATCTATACATATGTGTGTTCAATGAACACTTTTATACAAGTCCTAGAAGGACTGATAGAAGTACTGACAGTACTTCAATACTCATTAAGAGCTCCTACAGTAATTCCCAAATATATTCCTCATGGAATATCTTTCCTAATGGCCTGCCGGTTTACGAACCGATCCGGCCCTACCTACGCTCCGGTCTGCGTACCGGTTTATGAATTCGGCCTAACCGATCGGTCCCAACTGATCCGGCTTGTGGCACAAGCGGATAGGCCACGTCAACTACCAGCGGCTTCAAGATCTGCAATCGAAACAGGTAGTGTTCGGATTGCCCAAATTTGGTGGCCGAAAGGAACAAATTTGTGAAGCCTGCCAGCTCGGGAAGCAACACCGACTTCCTTTCCCCAATGAGCAAAACCGGAGCCAGAATAAGCTCGACCTTATACACTCCGATGTATGGGGGCTGGCACAAAACGTTAGTCTTGGCGGGAGCCGTTATTTCGTCTCCTTCATCGACAACCACACGTGGCACACGTGGATCTACCTCATTGAGAGGAAGAGCGAAGTCTTCGACTGTTTCCAGGACCTCAAAGGGTTCGTAGAAACTGAAACGGGACGAAAGATCAAGTGCCCGCGGTCGGATGGCGGGAAAGAGTACTTTTCTGGTCAATTCAACGGTTATCTACAACAAATGGGAATTCCGCGCGAATTCAGTTGTATATACACGCCAGAGCAGAACGGCGTGGCCGAGAGGAAGAATCGGTCAGTTGTGGGAGCAACACGGGCAATGTTGGAGGATAAGAGCTTGCTTAAGTTCTAATGGGCCGAGGCGGTAAGGATCGCGGTATACATCCAGAACCGGATCGGAGACAAAATGTCGGCGCACGAGCTCTATTTAGGAACGAAGCCGAACTTGCGACACTTGAGGGTGTTCGGTAGCATGGCGTATGTGCATGTACCGAAGGAGAAAAGGAGGAAGCTGGAAGCAAAGGCCGAGAAATGCATCTTGGTCGGTTACTCGGACGAGCAGAAGGGTTATAAGTGTTATAACCCTCGCACCAAACAAGCGCGTGTTAGCCGCGATGTTGTGTTTGACGAGTCCGCGTCCTGGTACCAGCCCCCGACTCTGAACCCGGACTCCAATCCGAGCTCTGACGATGAGGTCAGCGAGGCCGAGATGCCTCCGGATGAGCCCGAAATAGAGACCTGCGAAGAGAGTCCGATTTCACTCCATTTCAGTGGACCAATTGGACGACTGAGTCGGTACGACCAGTCCGATGAAGAGCCGGTGAGTAGTGGAAACTCGGCCATGCATTCCCCGCGCAGGAAGCGGAGGAGACGGCTTACGCACAAAGAGAAAGGGAAGAAGAAGGTGTTGGATTCCGGCATGGATATGAACGAGTCAGACCGACGCGAGTCTGACTCCGAGGGAACGGGTGACGGGTCTTTAAAAGTGAAGACCGCGTCAACCGAGAAGGCCTCGACATCGGCTAATGTAAAATTACGCGGATCTACCCGCTAGAAGAATCCTGTTTTGCGGTTTGGATACAACGAGTACATGGCGCATCATTATGCATACATGACCCGTGTAGCGGAAGTGCATGAGCCGGAGAGCTACATAGAAGCGGCTAAAGACGCGAATTGGTGTGCCACGATGGAGGAAGAGATGCATGCATTGGTGGAGAACGAGACCTGGGACCTGGTTAACGCACCAAGAGGGGTAAAACCGATCGGGTGTAGGTGGGTGTACAAGGTCAAGTACAACACCGATGGCTCGGTCAACCGATACAAGGCTCGGCTAGTGGCAAAGGGCTACCCGCAGAAACACGGCATCGACTATGATGAGACGTTTGCGCCGTTCGCGAAAATGACGACCGTCCGTGTTTTGCTCGCAGTTGCTGCGATGAAGGGGTGGCACTTACATCAGATGGATATAAAGAATGCGTTCCTACAAGGTGACCTTGAGGAACAGGTGTACATGGTACAACCCCCAGGATTTCACTGTGGAACGAACTCGTCGGTAGTATGCCGACTGAAGAAGTCCCTTTACAGACTGAAGCAAGCCCCACGTGTCCGGAACGTGAAGATCACGCAACAACTGCGTCACGTCAAAATCAGACTCTTCTCTATTCATCCAGAAAAGTCGACTCGGACCGGTTAGTATTTTACTATATGTTGATGACTTGGTCAGCACCGGCGTCGACCTACGTGAAATCGACCGTGTGAAGCTCCAGCTTGCGGCATCATTCGACATGAAGGATCTGGGGGACCTTCATTACTTCCTCGGGATCGAAGTGATCCATACCCCCGAAGGCATATTGATCAGCCAACGTCACTACGTGCTGAGTATGCTCTTCAAATTCGGGATGGCCGACTATAAGTCAGTCTCGACGCCTCTGGACAGAACCGTCAAGCTTCGTCCCGATACGGGAACGGTATGCGACCCGACGAGGTTCCGACAAATTGTCGGAAGCCTCATATACTTGACCATCACCCAACCCGACCTCAGTTATCCGATCGGTGTGATCAGTCAGTTTATGGCGCGACCTATCGAGGAACACTTTCAGTATGTGCAACACATACTTCGGTATGTCAACGGCACTAAGGACCGGGGACTGCTAACTGGGCTGGCAACGCCGCCGATCGTCGATCCACGTCCGGATACGCATTCTCCCTCGGGAGTGCCGCGATTGCGTGGAGTAGTAAGAGGCAGCCGACAGTTGCACTGTCGAGCACCGAAGTTGAGTACCGAGGAGCGGCTGTCACGACATGCGAAGCCATATGGTTGAAGCGACTACTTAAGGACCTACAAGAGGAGGTTTCAGATCTGACGACGATCTACTACGACAACCTCAGCAGCATCCAGCTCGCGAAAAACCCCGTTTTCCATGCACGGACCAAGCACATTGAGGTGCACTACCATTTTGTCCGTGAGCGTGTCCTTTCCGGTGAAGTCGAACTTCAGTACGTTTCGACGGATCGGCAGACTGCCGACATCTTTACTAAGCCCCTTGGTCTGGACAAGTTGCGGCAATTCTCCGGTGCGCTCGGATCGCGTCACCTCGACATGCCAAACTTGAGGGGGAGAACAGTCCCGAACGACCAAGCAAAGCAGCAGGAAAGGAGCGAAGGCCGCGACACCGAGTAGGTTGACTCGGCTGTTGACTCGGTTGTCGAGTTCGACTTCGGATCGGCTGAAGAAGCCGAGGGCGGACCCGCGGAAAACTCCAAAAGGGAACAGAAGGGGAGCAACCGAAGGAGAGAGCCGAAGCCAACCACGCATGGGGAAGATGACGCCACCAAGGGCGAGAAGACCGAAGACGAGTTGGAGACAGCCAACTCGGATGGGAGCGAAAACCGACCGGAGGTAGCCGAGTCGGTTCAGATGTTTGATTCAGATACGCTGAATCAATCGAGACCCAAGCGGAAGAAAAGGCAGCAGGAGAAGCGTCAACACTGCAACAACAGAAGAGCTGATAAGGGCCGCATGAGCAGACAAGCCGACCGGAAGGGTTGAAGCGCGCGGAGTCGAACAGGTCGAGGAGCGCGAGTGAGGCGTGAAGCCAGGAGGAACCGGAGCTGTGAGCCCGAGGATCCCGAAGAGCCTCGAGTGGAGGTCGAGGGGGAGTGTTGAGAGACAAGCTCAACATCGGCCGGATCGGCTGAAGAAGCGGAGGACCAGATCGGTTGGGACCGATCGGTTAGGCCGAGTGCGTAAACCGGGAGGCCGTTAGGAAAGATATTCCGTGAGGAATATATTTGGGAGTTAGTGTAGGAACTCTTAAAGAGCATTGAAGTACGGTCAGTACTTCAGTCAGTCCTTCGAGGACTTGTGTAAAAGTGTTCATGGAACACACATATGTATAGAGTAGTGAATCGAGATACTTTGTTGAATATAGTTCTTGTGTTGTCTCTCTCACTCTCTCTGTCTCTCCCGTGTATACTGCGTAAGCTCAAGCTCTCCATTAAACCTGAGTTTTCTTCCTTCTGTTCGGTCTTCATACTTGCTTCGGCACGTTACTTTTTACAAAAAGCATAGTCGTAAAAGGCGTGGGTTAGTCTCATAGGTCACGTGTCCCTATTTGCCTACACTTCCATCTTTCCACACATCCTTAACCTTATTTTTCAATCTCTCTTCATATGCTTTACAAAGAGCATTTTGTGATGAGATAGTACGATCTTCAATCACAAAGCATTGCATACTTTTGAGGTATACCCAACTATTTTCGAGTATGATCCGCCGTTTTGTATCGTCTACCATTGTGCATACAATAGGACTTTCTCTGGAGCGAGTAACACCATGTTTCCCAACTCAGTGTGCACCATATACATTCACATCTGACATTCCATAATGCATGTGAAAAAATTCACCAATGGCCTTTCCAAGGGATGCAAGTGTTTCCATACTCTCTTCTTTAATCCCACGGACGACAATGTTCTTTGATCGTCATTCACGTTCTTTCAATTCTCGGACATCTATGCTTTCTATATTTTTCTTTTGATGCATCACATGCATATTAGATGAGTTTGATACCACATCCCCACCACATACATCGGCCCATGACTTCGTTGTACATACATTTTTCATCTCATTTACATCCCACCTCATGGTGTCCAATTTTTCTTCTTTTAATGCTTTCTTTAACTCAATCTTGTTAAGGCACTCATTTGTTTCGAAAGAAGCTCTTTTACATTCTTGAATCTCTTCTTCAAGTTTTGCAACCACTTCCTTAAAAATTTCATGCTCAATGACAATAATTTGGAGCTTCGTATTCTCTTTCATTAACGTCCTTATCTCTTCACCTGTGAGAGAGATACAAAAGGTGTATCAGTTGTAACTGCCTGTTGGCAAAGATATTTAGTAGAAGGTTGTTGCCTCTGTGTCTCCTTTGTATCCTACCTTTCTTCCATAGTGATCTAGTTCGGAGTTTGTGGACTCCCGTAATTTTTCCTCTCGAGGTTTTCCACATTAACATACTATGTCGACTTATTCGTGTGTAAGTGTATCAATATTTACTTTTTGATTTTGTTTCTTTCATTTTGAGTGTGGAACTCGGTTTTGGCCGAAGGACGATTCCTCACAAACTGGTATCAGAGTGAATTTGTAAACTTCAAAGAAAATGGAAGACTCATTCGGAGCCATGTTCAAGCTCACCGGCTCCAACTACTCAATTTGGAAGTCAAAGATGAGGGATATGTTGGTGGTTAAAGATCTCTAGCTACCAGTACATTTGAAGACAAAAGATCAGACAAGATTGATGATGCGACCTGGGAAGTAATGCATATGAAGAAGATGACATATATAAGATTGACATGAGCCTATAGAATAACTTCAACAAACTGAACAAGGCCGACATCCTTTGGGACAAGATCGACATTATGTTAGAGAACAAAATAACTATGAATGGAGTCTCAGTATTCCGGAAAATAGTGAGGCTCAGGTATCAAGATGGTGCCAATATGGTAGAGCATACGAATGTTTTCCAGGGGCTAATAAACCAAACTACCTCGCGCGAAGTACCGCTAGCCAACGAGGTACTGGCATTGTTGCAGCTCGGATCCCCTCTGGATAGTTGGGAGATGTTGGTTGTCACGTTGGGCAACGCCGGACCAGAAGGGAATAACTTATCCTTGGCAAGAGGGAAATTGAGCTTGCTGAATGAGGAATCTCGTCGAAAGGACCAAGCGTCCAAAACCGACCCGATGGTCTTCGTTACCGAAAATGACTCAAATCGGGGAAGAGGCTGGAACAGAAGCTCCTAGAACTGGGAAAAGTCGGAGACGAGGTCGTAGTCAAGGGGGAGGCCCACCTGCTTCCATTGCGGGAGGTTGGAGCACTTCTAGAAGAATTTCTGACACTTCCGGAAAGTAAAAGGGGGAGCCAATGATTCTGAACGAAAGAAGATTTCGGAAATAAGAGGAACATCAACAATCACAACAAGTGAAGAGGAACTGCTGCTCATCACCAAGGAGAGTGAGCGACACCTTGTCAACAATGAAATGACGTGGGTGGTCGACTCCGGCGCATCGTTTCATCTTACCCCCGAATGGAAATGCTTCTCATCATACAGAGCCAGAGATCACGACCGTGTAAGGATGGGGAATGAGGGATCATGCCGAATTGTTGACATAGGAGATGTGTGGCTAACAACATCAACCGGGTGTAAGCTGTTGTTGAAAGATGTCTGACATGTTCTGGACGTTCGATTGAACCTTGTATCAGCTGGTTGACTGGGTGATGAAGGCTACACAGGTAGCATCCAGAATGGCACAATGAAGTTTTTCAGAGGGAGACTGATCATTGCCCATTCCCAGAAGATCAACACATTGTACCTGATGCATGCCCGGATATGCCGGAAGGAAGTGAATATAGCATCTGACACTGTCCATGAGATTGTTGGGAATCACCTGTTTGATTCACCTTCTCCACTCGGCCACAACCGAGTAATCGCGGATCAATGCAGCAGAAAATAGGAAATACAGAGAAAGACGCGATACACAGGGATTAACGTGGAAAACCCTATACGGGAAAAACCACGGGAGTGCGAGACTCCAAACCAAACTATGCACAGAGAAATATACAATGGCGAGCTGCAAGGCGACGACCTTGAGCTCGCTGTCCTCGCCACAGGCGGCGGTATTACACAGAGGCGTCGACCTCTTCGTTTCTCTCTCTCTCTCTCTCTCTCTCGGCTGCTCTCACTCTGCTCTCTCTACTAGAACATAAAATTAGCAACAACATAAACTATTTGCCCTAAGTCATATTTATACACATATGACTTTCGGGCTATTTACAAATATAGCCTCAAGGGCTCTTGGCAAACATATTCACAAATATGTCCCCGCATCCGGATCTCTCTCCGGGTACATTCGTCATCCGGCTCCGTGGCCGGGGTCTACATCATCCGGCTCCGTAACCGGGTCTTCGTCATCCGGCTCCGTAACCGGGTCTTCGTCATCCGGCTCCGTAACTGGGTACTATTCATCATCCGGTTCCGTAACCGTAACCGGGCTTGCCGTCATTTATCTCCGGGGACATCCCATCCGGAGGGACCGAAATCCCAACAAACTCCCCCTTCACTTCGGCATGGGATGTCTCTCCAATCCGATCCTCTTCCGGCATGCTTCCAGCTTGTCGGGTGTGAGCACCTTGGTCAGCATATCCGACCCGTTCTCGTCCGTGTGGATCTTTGTCAGCACGAACTCCTTGTCTTCTATCCTTTCCCGGATCCAGTGATATCTTCGCTGGATGTGCTTCGTCCGGGAGTGATAGGCCGCGTTCTTCGCAAGGTGGATTGCACTTTGACTGTCGCAGTAGAGTCGGTACTCCTCCTGCCGGATACCAAGCTCTCTAATGAAGTCCTTCATCCATATTATTTCCTTGCCGGCTTCAACAGCCGCCATGTACTCCGCCTCCGTGGTTGACAGCGCAACCGTCTTCTGCAGCCTCGACTGCCACGAAACGGCTCCCCCTGCATAGGTCATCACATACCCTGATGTGGACCGGCTGGTATCTGCATCAGCCGACATATCCGAATCGGTGAAGCCGTCGAGTTCGGGCTTACCGGAGCCGAATCGGAGGCATACGTTTGCCGTGCCCTTCAGGTATCGGAGTATCCACTTGACCGCGTTCCAATGCTCTTTGCCGGGATTGCTCATGTACCGGCTCACCACTCCGACTGCATATCCGATGTCCGGTCTCGTACACACCATGGCGTACATCAAGCTCCCGACGGCTGAGGCATACGGCACTTTCATCATATCCTCCTTTTCAGCCTTTGTCTTGGGGCTTTGCTTGCTGGACAGCTTGCAGTTTGCTGGGAGGGTCGATCCGACCGGTCTTGCCTCCGACATGTTGAACCGGTGAAGCACCTTCGTTACGTACTTCTCCTGTGACAGCCACAACTGCTTCTTCTTCCGGTCCCGGATGATGTGCATCCCTAATATTTGCCTCGCCTGACCTAGGTCCTTCATTGAGAAGGTTCGGTGAAGAGCCTTCTTCAGCATCCGTATCTTGACCTGGTCCCGTCCGACGATCAACATGTCGTCCACGTACAGGAGGAGTATTAGAAAGTCTCCTCCTTCGAACTTCTTCACAAACACGCAGTGGTCGGACTGCGTTTTGAGGTACCCTTCGTCGGTCATGAAGGAGTCGAACTTCCGGTACCATTGCCGGGGAGCCTGCTTCAGTCCGTAAAGGCTCTTCTTCAACCGGCATACCAGGTGCTCCTTCCCTTTCTTCTCGAATCCTTCCGGTTGCTGCATGTATATCTCTTCTTCGAGGTCACCGTGAAGGAATGCCGTCTTCACGTCCATCTGTTCTACCTCGAGGTCCATGCTTGCCGCTATGCTCAGCACCGTCCGAATGGAGGTCATCTTCACTACCGGGGCGAATATCTCGTCGAAGTCGACGCCCTTCTTCTGCTGGAACCCCTTCACCACGATCCTGGCTTTGTAT